>NW_027472677.1:0-492491 GCF_030347505.1 Rhynchophorus ferrugineus
GGAACGAAATCGCCAATAGGTAAGACCATTTTACAATTTGGGCCCAAGTTAGAAGCAGAGCCTAAGGTGTAAATGATCGATAGTCCATATCTCGGAAACTATAAGAGATAATGCAATTTGGCAACCGGCAATGTAATTAGCATGCCGAATATTACTTGGAATGTGAATTGGAACGAAATCGCCAATAGGTAAGACCATTTTACAATTTGGGCCCAAGTTAGAAGCAGAGCCTAAGGTGTAAATTATCGATAGTCCATATCTCGGAAACTATAAGAGATAATGCAATTTGGCAACCGGCAATGTAATTAGCATGCCGAATATTACTTGGAATGTGAATTGGAACGAAATCGCCAATAGGTAAGACCATTTTACAATTTGGGCCCAAGTTAGAAGCAGAGCCTAAGGTGTAAATTATCGATAGTCCATATCTCGGAAACTATAAGAGATAATTCAATTTGGCAACCGGCAATGTAATTAGCATGCCGAATATTACTTGGAATGTGAATTGGAACGAAATCGCCAATAGATAAGACCATTTTACAATTTGGGCCCAAGTTAGAAGCAGAGCCTAAGGTGTAAATTATTGATAGTCCATATCTCGGAAACTATAAGAGATAATGCAATTTGGCAACCGGCAATGTAATTAGCATGCCGAATATTACTTGGAATGTGAATTGGAACGAAATCGCCAACAGAGAAGACCATTTTACAATTTGGGCCCAAGTTAGAAGCAGAGCCTAAGGTGTAAATTATCGATAGTCCATATCTCGGAAACTATAAGAGATAATGCAATTTGGCAACCGGCAATGTAATTAGCATGCCGAATATTACTTGGAATGTGAATTGGAACGAAATCGCCAATAGATAAGACCATTTTACAATTTGGGCCCAAGTTAGAAGCAGAGCCTAAGGTGTAAATTATCGATAGTCCATATCTCGGAAACTATAAGAGATAATGCAATTTGGCAACCGGCAATGTAATTAGCATGCCGAATATTACTTGGAATGTGAATTGGAACGAAATCGCCAATAGAGAAGACCATTTTACAATTTGGGCCCAAGTTAGAAGCAGAGCCTAAGGTGTAAATTATCGATAGTCCATATCTCGGAAACAATAAGAGATAATGCAATTTGGCAACCGGCAATGTAATTAGCATGCCGAATATTACTTGGAATGTGAATTGGAACGAAATCGCCAATAGATAAGACCATTTTACAATTTGGGCCCAAGTTAGAAGCAGAGCCTAAGGTGTAAATTATCGATAGTCCATATCTCGGAAACTATAAGAGATAATGCAATTTGGCAACCGGCAATGTAATTAGCATGCCGAATATTACTTGGAATGTGAATTGGAACGAAATCGCCAATAGATAAGACCATTTTACAATTTGGGCCCAAGTTAGAAGCAGAGCCTAAGGTGTAAATTATCGATAGTCCATATCTCGGAAACTATAAGAGATAATGCAATTTGGCAACCGGCAATGTAATTAGCATGCCGAATATTACTTGGAATGTGAATTGGAACGAAATCGCCAATAGATAAGACCATTTTACAATTTGGGCCCAAGTTAGAAGCAGAGCCTAAGGTGTAAATTATTGATAGTCCATATCTCGGAAACTATAAGAGATAATGCAATTTGGCAACCGGCAATGAAATTAGCATGCCGAATATTACTTGGAATGTGAATTGGAACGAAATCGCCAATAGATAAGACCATTTTACAATTTGGGCCCAAGTTAGAAGCAGAGCCTAAGGTGTAAATTATCGATAGTCCATATCTCGGAAACTATAAGAGATAATTCAATTTGGCAACCGGCAATGTAATTAGCATGCCGGATATTACTTGGAATGTGAATTGGAACGAAATCGCCAATAGATAAGACCATTTTACAATTTGGGCCCAAGTTAGAAGCAGAGCCTAAGGTGTAAATTATCGATAGTCCATATCTCGGAAACTATAAGAGATAATGCAATTTGGCAACCGGCAATGTAATTAGCATGCCGAATATTACTTGGAATGTGAATTGGAACGAAATCGCCAATAGATAAGACCATTTTACAATTTGGGCCCAAGTTAGAAGCAGAGCCTAAGGTGTAAATTATCGATAGTCCATATCTCGGAAACTATAAGAGATAATGCAATTTCGCAACCGGCAATGAAATTAGCATGCCGAATATTACTTGGAGTGTGAATTGGAACGAAATCGCCAATAGGTAAGACCATTTTACAATTTGGGCCCAAGTTAGAAGCAGAGCCTAAGGTGTAAATTATCGATAGTCCATATCTCGGAAACTATAAGAGATAATGCAATTTGGCAACCGGCAATGTAATTAGCATGCCGAATATTACTTGGAATGTGAATTGGAACGAAATCGCCAATAGATAAGACCATTTTACAATTTGGGCCCAAGTTAGAAGCAGAGCCTAAGGTGTAAATTATCGATAGTCCATATCTCGGAAACTATAAGAGATAATGCAATTTGGCAACCGGCAATGTAATTAGCATGCCGAATATTACTTGGAATGTGAATTGGAACGAAATCGCCAATAGATAAGACCATTTTACAATTTGGGCCCAAGTTAGAAGCAGAGCCTAAGGTGTAAATTATCGATAGTCCATATCTCGGAAACTATAAGAGATAATGCAATTTGGCAACCGGCAATGTAATTAGCATGCCGAATATTACTTGGAATGTGAATTGGAACGAAATCGCCAATAGATAAGACCATTTTACAATTTGGGCCCAAGTTAGAAGCAGAGCCTAAGGTGTAAATTATCGATAGTCCATATCTCGGAAACTATAAGAGATAATGCAATTTGGCAACCGGCAATGTAATTAGCATGCCGAATATTACTTGGAATGTGAATTGGAACGAAATCGCCAATAGATAAGACCATTTTACAATTTGGGCCCAAGTTAGAAGCAGAGCCTATTGTGTAAATTATCGATAGTCCATATCTCGGAAACTATAAGAGATAATGCAATTTGGCAACCGGCAATGTAATTAGCATGCCGAATATTACTTGGAATGTGAATTGGAACGAAATCGCCAATAGATAAGACCATTTTACAATTTGGGCCCAAGTTAGAAGCAGAGCCTAAGGTGTAAATTATCGATAGTCCATATCTCGGAAACTGTAAGAGATAATGCAATTTGGCAACCGGCAATGTAATTAGCATGCCGAATATTACTTGGAATGTGAATTGGAACGAAATCGTCAATAGATAAGACCATTTTACAATTTGGGCCCAAGTTAGAAGCAGAGCCTAAGGTGTAAATTATCGATAGTCCATATCTCGGAAACTATAAGATATAATGCAATTTGGCAACCGGCAATATAATTAGCATGCCGAATATTACTTGGAATGTGAATTGGAACGAAATCGCCAATAGATAAGACCATTTTACAATTTGGGCCCAAGTTAGAAGCAGAGCCTAAGGTGTAAATTATTGATAGTCCATATCTCGGAAACTATAAGAGATAATGCAATTTCGCAACCGGCAATGTAATTAGCATGCCGAATATCACTTGGAATGTGAATTGGGACGAAATCGCCAATAGATAAGACCATTTTACAATTTGGGCCCAAGTTAGAAGCAGAGCCTAAGGTGTAAATTATCGATAGTCCATATCTCGGAAACTATAAGAGATAATGCAATTTGGCAACCGGCAATGTAATTAGCATGCCGAATATTACTTGGAATGTGAATTGGAACGAAATCGCCAATAGGTAAGACCATTTTACAATTTGGGCCCAAGTTAGAAGCAGAGCCTAAGGTGTAAATTATCGATAGTCCATATCTCGGAAACTATAAGAGATAATGCAATTTGGCAACCGGCAATGTAATTAGCATGCCGAATATTACTTGGAATGTGAATTGGAACGAAATCGCCAATAGATAAGACCATTTTACAATTTGGGCCCAAGTTAGAAGCAGAGCCTAAGGTGTAAATTATCGATAGTCCATATCTCGGAAACTATAAGAGATAATGCAATTTCGCAACCGGCAATGTAATTAGCATGCCGAATATTACTTGGAGTGTGAATTGGAACGAAATCGCCAATAGGTAAGACCATTTTACAATTTGGGCCCAAGTTAGAAGCAGAGCCTAAGGTGTAAATTATCGATAGTCCATATCTCGGAAACTATAAGAGATAATGCAATTTGGCAACCGGCAATGTAATTAGCATGCCGAATATTACTTGGAATGTGAATTGGAACGAAATCGCCAATAGATAAGACCATTTTACAATTTGGGCCCAAGTTAGAAGCAGAGCCTAAGTTGTAAATTATCGATAGTCCATATCTCGGAAACTATAAGAGATAATGCAATTTGGCAACCGGCAATGTTATTAGCATGCCGAATATTACTTGGAATGTGAATTGGAACGAAATCGCCAATAGATAAGACCATTTTACAATTTGGGCCCAAGTTAGAAGCAGAGCCTAAGGTGTAAATTATCGATAGTCCATATCTCGGAAACTATAAGAGATAATGCAATTTGGCAACCGGCAATGTAATTAGCATGCCGAATATTACTTGGAATGTGAATTGGAACGAAATCGCCAATAGATAAGACCATTTTACAATTTGGGCCCAAGTTAGAAGCAGAGCCTAAGGTGTAAATTATCGATAGTCCATATCTCGGAAACTATAAGAGATAATGCAATTTGGCAACCGGCAATGTAATTAGCATGCCGAATATTACTTGGAATGTGAATTGGAACGAAATCGCCAATAGATAAGACCATTTTACAATTTGGGCCCAAGTTAGAAGCAGAGCCTAAGGTGTAAATTATTGATAGTCCATATCTCGGAAACTATAAGAGATAATGCAATTTCGCAACCGGCAATGTAATTAGCATGCCGAATATCACTTGGAATGTAAATTGGGACGAAATCGCCAATAGATAAGACCATTTTACAATTTGGGCCCAAGTTAGAAGCAGAGCCTAAGGTGTAAATTATCGATAGTCCATATCTCGGAAACTATAAGAGATAATGCAATTTGGCAACCGGCAATATAATTAGCATGCCGAATATTACTTGGAATGTGAATTGGAACGAAATCGCCAATAGATAAGACCATTTTACAATTTGGGCCCAAGTTAGAAGCAGAGCCTAAGGTGTAAATTATCGATAGTCCATATCTCGGAAACTATAAGAGATGATGCAATTTGGCAACCGGCAATGTAATTAGCATGCCGAATATTACTTGGAATGTGAATTGGAACGAAATCGCCAATAGATAAGACCATTTTACAATTTGGGCCCAAGTTAGAAGCAGAGCCTAAGGTGTAAATTATCGATAGTCCATATCTCGGAAACTATAAGAGATAATGCAATTTCGCAACCGGCAATGTAATTAGCATGCCGAATATTACTTGTAGTGTGAATTGGAACGAAATCGCCAATAGATAAGACCATTTTACAATTTGGGCCCAAGTTAGAAGCAGAGCCTAAGGTGTAAATTATCGATAGTCCATATCTCGGAAACTATAAGAGATAATGCAATTTGGCAACCGGCAATGTAATTAGCATGCCGAATATTACTTGGAATGTGAATTGGAACGAAATCGCCAATAGATAAGACCATTTTACAATTTGGGCCCAAGTTAGAAGCAGAGCCTAAGGTGTAAATTATCGATAGTCCATATCTCGGAAACTATAAGAGATAATGCAATTTGGCAACCGGCAATGTAATTAGCATGCCGAATATTACTTGGAATGTGAATTGGAACGAAATCGCCAATAGATAAGACCATTTTACAATTTGGGCCCAAGTTAGAAGCAGAGCCTAAGGTGTAAATTATCGATAGTCCATATCTCGGAAACTATAAGAGATAATGCAATTTGGCAACCGGCAATGTAATTAGCATGCCGAATATTACTTGGAATGTGAATTGGAACGAAATCGCCAATAGATAAGACCATTTTACAATTTGGGCCCAAGTTAGAAGCAGAGCCTATGGTGTAAATTATCGATAGTCCATATCTCGGAAACTATAAGAGATAATGCAATTTCGCAACCGGCAATGTAATTAGCATGCCGAATATTACTTGGAATGTGAATTGGAACGAAATCGCCAATAGATAAGACCATTTTACAATTTGGGCCCAAGTTAGAAGCAGAGCCTATGGTGTAAATTATCGATAGTCCATATCTCGGAAACTATAAGAGATAATGCAATTTGGCAACCGGCAATGTAATTAGCATGCCGAATATTACTTGGAATGTGAATTGGAACGAAATCGCCAATAGATAAGACCATTTTACAATTTGGGCCCAAGTTAGAAGCAGAGCCTAAGGTGTAAATTATCGATAGTCCATATCTCGGAAACTATAAGAGATAATGCAATTTGGCAACCGGCAATGTAATTAGCATGCCGAATATTACTTGGAATGTGAATTGGAACGAAATCGCCAATAGATAAGACCATTTTACAATTTGGGCCCAAGTTAGAAGCAGAGCCTAAGGTGTAAATTATCGATAGTCCATATCTCGGAAACTATAAGAGATAATGCAATTTGGCAACCGGCAATGTAATTAGCATGCCGAATATTACTTGGAATGTGAATTGGAACGAAATCGCCAATAGGTAAGACCATTTTACAATTTGGGCCCAAGTTAGAAGCAGAGCCTAAGGTGTAAATTATCGATAGTCCATATCTCGGAAACTATAAGAGATAATGCAATTTGGCAACCGGCAATGTAATTAGCATGCCGAATATTACTTGGAATGTGAATTGGAACGAAATCGCCAATAGATAAGACCATTTTACAATTTGGGCCCAAGTTAGAAGCAGAGCCTAAGGTGTAAATTATCGATAGTCCATATCTCGGAAACTATAAGAGATAATGCAATTTGGCAACCGGCAATGTAATTAGCATGCCGAATATTACTTGGAATGTGAATTGGAACGAAATCGCCAATAGATAAGACCATTTTACAATTTGGGCCCAAGTTAGAAGCAGAGCCTAAGGTGTAAATTATCGATAGTCCATATCTCGGAAACTATAAGAGATAATGCAATTTGGCAACCGGCAATGTAATTAGCATGCCGAATATTACTTGGAATGTGAATTGGAACGAAATCGCCAATAGATAAGACCATTTTACAATTTGGGCCCAAGTTAGAAGCAGAGCTTAAGGTGTAAATTATCGATAGTCCATATCTCGGAAACTATAAGAGATAATGCAATTTGGCAACCGGTAATGTAATTAGCATGCCGAATATTACTTGGAATGTGAATTGGAACGAAATCGCCAATAGATAAGACCATTTTACAATTTGGGCCCAAGTTAGAAGCAGAGCCTAAGGTGTAAATTATCGATAGTCCATATCTCGGAAACTATAAGAGATAATGCAATTTGGCAACCGGCAATGTAATTAGCATGCCGAATATTACTTGGGATGTGAATTGGAACGAAATCGCCAATAGATAAGACCATTTTACAATTTGGGCCCAAGTTAGAAGCAGAGCTTAAGGTGTAAATTATCGATAGTCCATATCTCGGAAACTATAAGAGATAATGCAATTTGTCAACCGGTAATGTAATTAGCATGCCGAATATTACTTGGAATGTGAATTGGAACGAAATCGCCAATAGATAAGACCATTTTACAATTTGGGCCCAAGTTAGAAGCAGAGCCTAAGGTGTAAATTATCGATAGTCCGTATCTCGGAAACTATAAGGGATAATGCAATTTGGCAACCGGCAATGTAATTAGCATACCGAATATTACTTGGAATGTGAATTGGAACAAAATCGCCAATAGATAAGACCATTTTACAATTTGGGCCCAAGTTAGAAGCAGAGCCTAAGGTGTAAATTATTGATAGTCCATATCTCGGAAACTATAAGAGATAATGCAATTTCGCAACCGGCAATGTAATTAGCATGCCGAATATCACTTGGAATGTGAATTGGGACGAAATCGCCAATAGATAAGACCATTTTACAATTTGGGCCCAAGTTAGAAGCAGAGCCTAAGGTGTAAATTATCGATAGTCCATATCTCGGAAACTATAAGAGATAATGCAATTTGGCAACCGGCAATGTAATTAGCATGCCGAATATTACTTGGAATGTGAATTGGAACGAAATCGCCAATAAATAAGACCATTTTACAATTTGGGCCCAAGTTAGAAGCAGAGCCTAAGATGTAAATTATCGATAGTCCATATCTCGGAAACTATAAGAGATAATGCAATTTGGCAACCGGCAATGTAATTAGCATGCCGAATATTACTTGGAATGTGAATTGGAACGAAATCGCCAATAGATAAGACCATTTTACAATTTGGGCCCAAGTTAGAAGCAGAGCCTAAGGTGTAAATTATCAATAGTCCATATCTCGGAAACTATAAGAGATAATTCAATTTGGCAACCGGCAATGTAATTAGCATGCCGGATATTACTTGGAATGTGAATTGGAACGAAATCGCCAATAGATAAGACCATTTTACAATTTGGGCCCAAGTTAGAAGCAGAGCCTAAGGTGTAAATTATCGATAGTCCATATCTCGGAAACTATAAGAGATAATGCAATTTGGCAACCGGCAATGTAATTAGCATGCCGAATATTACTTGGAATGTGAATTGGAACGAAATCGCCAATAGATAAGACGATTTTACAATTTGGGCCCAAGTTAGAAGCAGAGCCTAAGGTGTAAATTATCGATAGTCCATATCTCGGAAACTATAAGAGATAATGCAATTTGGCAACCGGCAATGTAATTAGCATGCCGAATATTACTTGAAATGTGAATTGGAACGAAATCGCCAATAGATAAGACCAATTTACAATTTGGGCCCAAGTTAGAAGCAGAGCCTAAGGTGTAAATTATCGATAGTCCATATCTCGGAAGCTATAAGAGATAATGCAATTTGGCAACCGGCAATGTAATTAGCATGCCGAATATTACTTGGAATGTGAATTGGAATGAAATCGAAAATAGATAAGACCATTTTACAATTTGGGCCCAAGTTAGAAGCAGAGCCTAAGGTGTAAATTATCGATAGTCCATATCTCGGAAACTATAAGAGATAATGCAATTTGGCAACCGGCAATGTAATTAGCATGCCGAATATTACTTGGAATGTGAATTGGAACGAAATCGGCAATAGATAAGACCATTTTACAATTTGGGCCCAAGTTAGAAGCAGAGCCTAAGGTGTAAATTATCGATAGTCCATATCTCGGAAACTATAAGAGATAATGCAATTTGGCAACCGACAATGTAATTAGCATGCCGAATATTACTTGGAATGTGAATTGGAACGAAAACGCCAATAGATAAGACCATTTTACAATTTGGGCCCAAGTTAGAAGCAGAGCCTAAGATGTAAATTATCGATAGTCCATATCTCGGAAACTATAAGAGATAATGCAATTTGGCAACCGGCAATGTAATTAGCATGCCGAATATTACTTGGAATGTGAATTGGAACGAAATCGCCAATAGATAAGACCATTTTACAATTTGGGCCCAAGTTAGAAGCAGAGCCTAAGGTGTAAATTATCGATAGTCCATATCTCGGAAACTATAAGAGATAATGCAATTTGGCAACCGGCAATGTAATTAGCATGCCGAATATTACTTGGAATGCGAATTGGAACGAAATCGCCAATAGGTAAGACCATTTTACAATTTGGGCCCAAGTTAGAAGCAGAGCCTAAGGTGTAAATTACCGATAGTCCATATCTCGGAAACTATAAGAGATAATTCAATTTGGCAACCGGCAATGTAATTAGCATGCCGGATATTACTTGGAATGTGAATTGGAACGAAATCGCCAATAGATAAGACGATTTTACAATTTGGGCCCAAGTTAGAAGCAGAGCCTAAGGTGTAAATTACCGATAGTCCATATCTCGGAAACTATAAGAGATAATGCAATTTGGCAACCAGCAATGTAATTAGCATGCCGAATATTACTTGGAATGTGAATTGGAACGAAATCGCCAATAGATAAGACGATTTTACAATTTGGGCCCAAGTTAGAAGCAGAGCCTAAGGTGTAAATTATCGATAGTCCATATCTCGGAAACTATAAGAGATAATGCAATTTGGCAACCGGCAATATAATTAGCATGCCGAATATTACTTGGAATGTGAATTGGAACGAAATCGCCAATAGAGAAGACCATTTTACAATTTGGGCCCAAGTTAGAAGCAGAGCCTAAGGTGTAAATTATCGATAGTCCATATCTCGGAAACTATAAGAGATAATGCAATTTGGCAACCGGCAATGTAATTAGCATGCCGAATATTACTTGGAATGTGAATTGGAACGAAATCGCCAATAGATAAGACCATTTTACAATTTGGGCCCAAGTTAGAAGCAGAGCCTAAGGTGTAAATTATCGATAGTCCATATCTCGGAAACTATAAGAGATAATGCAATTTGGCAACCGGCAATGTAATTAGCATGCCGAATATTACTTGGAATGTGAATTGGAACGAAATCGCCAATAGAGAAGACCATTTTACAATTTGGGCCCAAGTTAGAAGCAGAGCCTAAGGTGTAAATTATCGATAGTCCATATGTCGGAAACTATAAGAGATAATGCAATTTGGCAACCGGCAATGTAATTAGCATGCCGAATATTACTTGGAATGTGAATTGGAACGAAATCGCCAATAGATAAGACCATTTTACAATTTGGGCCCAAGTTAGAAGCAGAGCCTAAGGTGTAAATTATTGATAGTCCATATCTCGGAAACTATAAGAGATAATGCAATTTCGCAACCGGCAATGTAATTAGCATGCCGAATATTACTTGGAGTGTGAATTGGAACGAAATCGCCAATAGATAAGACCATTTTACAATTTGGGCCCAAGTTAGAAGCAGAGCCTAAGGTGTAAATTATCGATAGTCCATATCTCGGAAACTATAAGAGATAATGCAATTTGGCAACCGGCAATGTAATTAGCATGCCGAATATTACTTGGAATGTGAATTGGAACGAAATCGCCAATAGATAAGACCATTTTACAATTTGGGCCCAAGTTAGAAGCAGAGCCTAAGGTGTACATTATCGATAGTCCATATCTCGGAAACTATAAGAGATAATGCAATTTGGCAACCGGCAATGTAATTAGCATGCCGAATATTACTTGGAATGTGAATTGGAACGAAATCGCCAATAGATAAGACCATTTTACAATTTGGGCCCAAGTTAGAAGCAGAGCCTAAGGTGTAAATTATCGATAGTCCATATCTCGGAAACTATAAGAGATAATGCAATTTGGCAACCGGCAATGTAATTAGCATGCCGAATATTACTTGGAATGTGAATTGGAACGAAATCGCCAATAGGTAAGACCATTTTACAATTTGGTCCCAAGTTAGAAGCAGAGCCTAAGGTGTAAATTATCGATAGTCCATATCTCGGAAACTATAATAGATAATTCAATTTGGCAACCGGCAATGTAATTAGCATGCCGAATATTACTTGGAATGTGAATTGGAACGAAATCGCTAATAGATAAGACCATTTTACAATTTGGGCCCAAGTTAGAAGCAGAGCCTTAGGTGTAAATTATCGATAGTCCATATCTCGGAAACTATAAGCGATAATGCAATTTGGCAACCGGCAATGTAATTAGCATGCCGAATATTACTTGGAATGTGAATTGGAACGAAATCGCCAATAGATAAGACCATTTTACAATTTGGGAGCAAGTTAGAAGCAGAGCCTAAGGTGTAAATTATCGATAGTCCATATCTCGGAAACTATAAGAGATAATGCAATTTGGCAACCGGCAATGTAATTAGCATGCCGAATATTACTTGGAATGTGAATTGGAACGAAATCGCCAATAGATAAGACCATTTTACAATTTGGGCCCAAGTTAGAAGCAGAGCCTATGGTGTAAATTATCGATAGTCCATATCTCGGAAACTATAAGAGATAATGCAATTTGGCAACCGGCAATGTAATTAGCATGCCGAATATTACTTGGAATGTGAATTGGAACGAAATCGCCAATAGATAAGACCATTTTACAATTTGGGCCCAAGTTAGAAGCAGAGCCTATGGTGTAAATTATCGATAGTCCATATCTCGAAAACTATAAGAGATAATGCAATTTGGCAACCGGCAATGTAATTAGCATGCCGAATATTACTTGGAATGTGAATTGGAACGAAATCGCCAATAGATAAGACCATTTTAAAATTTGGGCCCAAGTTAGAAGCAGAGCCTAAGGTGTAAATTATCGATAGTCCATATCTCGGAAACTATAAGAGATAATGCAATTTGGCAACCGGCAATGTAATTAGCATGCCGAATATTACTTGGAATGTGAATTGGAACGAAATCGCCAATAGATAAGACCATTTTACAATTTGGGCCCAAGTTAGAAGCAGAGCCTAAGGTGTAAATTATCGATAGTCCATATCTCGGAAACTATAAGAGATAATGCAATTTGGCAACCGGCAATGTAATTAGCATGCCGAATATTACTTGGAATGTGAATTGGAATGAAATCGCCAATAGGTAAGACCATTTTACAATTTGGGCCCAAGTTAGAAGCAGAGCCTAAGGTGTAAATTATCGATAGTCCATATCTCGGAAACTATAAGAGATAATGCAATTTGGCAACCGGCAATGTAATTAGCATGCCGAATATTACTTGGAATGTGAATTGGAACGAAATCGCCAATAGATAAGACCATTTTACAATTTGGGCCCAAGTTAGAAGCAGAGCCTAAGGTGTAAATTATCGATAGTCCATATCTCGGAAACTATAAGAGATAATGCAATTTGGCAACCGGCAATGTAATTAGCATGCCGAATATTACTTGGAATGTGAATTGGAACGAAATCGCCAATAGATAAGACCATTTTACAATTTGGGCCCAAGTTAGAAGCAGAGCCTAAGGTGTAAATTATCGATAGTCCATATCTCGGAAACTATAAGAGATAATGCAATTTGGCAACCGGCAATGTAATTAGCTTGCCGAATATTACTTGGAATGTGAATTGGAACGAAATCGCCAATAGATAAGACCATTTTACAATTTGGGCCCAAGTTAGAAGCAGAGCCTAAGGTGTAAATTATTGATAGTCCATATCTCGGAAACTATAAGAGATAATGCAATTTCGCAACCGGCAATGTAATTAGCATGCCGAATATTACTTGGAATGTGAATTGGAACGAAATCGCCAATAGATAAGACCATTTTACAATTTGGGCCCAAGTTAGAAGCAGAGCCTAAGGTGTAAATTATCGATAGTCCATATCTCGGAAACTATAAGAGATAATGCAATTTGGCAACCGGCAATGTAATTAGCATGCCGAATATTACTTGGAATGTGAATTGGAACGAAATCGCCAATAGATAAGACCATTTTACAATTTGGGCCCAAGTTAGAAGCAGAGCCTAAGGTGTAAATTATTGATAGTCCATATCTCGGAAACTATAAGAGATAATGCAATTTCGCAACCGGCAATGTAATTAGCATGCCGAATATTACTTGGAATGTGAATTGGAACGAAATCGCCAATAGATAAGACCATTTTACAATTTGGGCCCAAGTTAGAAGCAGAGCCTAAGGTGTAAATTATCGATAGTCCATATCTCGGAAACTATAAGAGATAATGCAATTTGGCAACCGGCAATGTAATTAGCATGCCGAATATTACTTGGAATGTGAATTGGAACGAAATCGCCAATAGATAAGACCATTTTACAATTTGGGCCCAAGTTAGAAGCAGAGCCTAAGGTGTAAATTATCGATAGTCCATATCTCGGAAACTATAAGAGATAATGCAATTTGGCAACCGGCAATGTAATTAGCATGCCGAATATTACTTGGAATGTGAATTGGAATGAAATCGCCAATAGGTAAGACCATTTTACAATTTGGGCCCAAGTTAGAAGCAGAGCCTAAGGTGTAAATTATCGATAGTCCATATCTCGGAAACTATAAGAGATAATGCAATTTGGCAACCGGCAATGTAATTAGCATGCCGAATATTACTTGGAATGTGAATTGGAACGAAATCGCCAATAGATAAGACCATTTTACAATTTGGGCCCAAGTTAGAAGCAGAGCCTAAGATGTAAATTATCGATAGTCCATATCTCGGAAACTATAAGAGATAATGCAATTTGGCAACCGGCAATGTAATTAGCATGCCGAATATTACTTGGAATGTGAATTGGAACGAAATCGCCAATAGATAAGACCATTTTACAATTTGGGCCCAAGTTAGAAGCAGAGCCTAAGTTGTAAATTATCGATAGTCCATATCTCGGAAACTATAAGAGATAATGCAATTTGGCAACCGGCAATGTAATTAGCATGCCGAATATTACTTGGAATGCGAATTGGAACGAAATCGCCAATAGGTAAGACCATTTTACAATTTGGGCCCAAGTTAGAAGCAGAGCCTAAGGTGTAAATTACCGATAGTCCATATCTCGGAAACTATAAGAGATAATTCAATTTGGCAACCGGCAATGTAATTAGCATGCCGGATATTACTTGGAATGTGAATTGGAACGAAATCGCCAATAGATAAGACGATTTTACAATTTGGGCCCAAGTTAGAAGCAGAGCCTAAGGTGTAAATTACCGATAGTCCATATCTCGGAAACTATAAGAGATAATGCAATTTGGCAACCAGCAATGTAATTAGCATGCCGAATATTACTTGGAATGTGAATTGGAACGAAATCGCCAATAGATAAGACGATTTTACAATTTGGGCCCAAGTTAGAAGCAGAGCCTAAGGTGTAAATTATCGATAGTCCATATCTCGGAAACTATAAGAGATAATGCAATTTGGCAACCGGCAATATAATTAGCATGCCGAATATTACTTGGAATGTGAATTGGAACGAAATCGCCAATAGAGAAGACCATTTTACAATTTGGGCCCAAGTTAGAAGCAGAGCCTAAGGTGTAAATTATCGATAGTCCATATCTCGGAAACTATAAGAGATAATGCAATTTGGCAACCGGCAATGTAATTAGCATGCCGAATATTACTTGGAATGTGAATTGGAACGAAATCGCCAATAGATAAGACCATTTTACAATTTGGGCCCAAGTTAGAAGCAGAGCCTAAGGTGTAAATTATCGATAGTCCATATCTCGGAAACTATAAGAGATAATGCAATTTGGCAACCGGCAATGTAATTAGCATGCCGAATATTACTTGGAATGTGAATTGGAACGAAATCGCCAATAGAGAAGACCATTTTACAATTTGGGCCCAAGTTAGAAGCAGAGCCTAAGGTGTAAATTATCGATAGTCCATATGTCGGAAACTATAAGAGATAATGCAATTTGGCAACCGGCAATGTAATTAGCATGCCGAATATTACTTGGAATGTGAATTGGAACGAAATCGCCAATAGATAAGACCATTTTACAATTTGGGCCCAAGTTAGAAGCAGAGCCTAAGGTGTAAATTATTGATAGTCCATATCTCGGAAACTATAAGAGATAATGCAATTTCGCAACCGGCAATGTAATTAGCATGCCGAATATTACTTGGAGTGTGAACTGGAACGAAATCGCCAATAGATAAGACCATTTTACAATTTGGGCCCAAGTTAGAAGCAGAGCCTAAGGTGTAAATTATCGATAGTCCATATCTCGGAAACTATAAGAGATAATGCAATTTGGCAACCAGCAATGTAATTAGCATGCCGAATATTACTTGGAATGTGAATTGGAACGAAATCGCCAATAGATAAGACCATTTTACAATTTGGGCCCAAGTTAGAAGCAGAGCCTAAGGTGTACATTATCGATAGTCCATATCTCGGAAACTATAAGAGATAATGCAATTTGGCAACCGGCAATGTAATTAGCATGCCGAATATTACTTGGAATGTGAATTGGAACGAAATCGCCAATAGATAAGACCATTTTACAATTTGGGCCCAAGTTAGAAGCAGAGCCTAAGGTGTAAATTATCGATAGTCCATATCTCGGAAACTATAAGAGATAATGCAATTTGGCAACCGGCAATGTAATTAGCATGCCGAATATTACTTGGAATGTGAATTGGAACGAAATCGCCAATAGGTAAGACCATTTTACAATTTGGTCCCAAGTTAGAAGCAGAGCCTAAGGTGTAAATTATCGATAGTCCATATCTCGGAAACTATAATAGATAATTCAATTTGGCAACCGGCAATGTAATTAGCATGCCGAATATTACTTGGAATGTGTATTGGAACGAAATCGCTAATAGATAAGACCATTTTACAATTTGGGCCCAAGTTAGAAGCAGAGCCTTAGGTGTAAATTATCGATAGTCCATATCTCGGAAACTATAAGCGATAATGCAATTTGGCAACCGGCAATGTAATTAGCATGCCGAATATTACTTGGAATGTGAATTGGAACGAAATCGCCAATAGATAAGACCATTTTACAATTTGGGAGCAAGTTAGAAGCAGAGCCTAAGGTGTAAATTATCGATAGTCCATATCTCGGAAACTATAAGAGATAATGCAATTTGGCAACCGGCAATGTAATTAGCATGCCGAATATTACTTGGAATGTGAATTGGAACGAAATCGCCAATAGATAAGACCATTTTACAATTTGGGCCCAAGTTAGAAGCAGAGCCTATGGTGTAAATTATCGATAGTCCATATCTCGGAAACTATAAGAGATAATGCAATTTGGCAACCGGCAATGTAATTAGCATGCCGAATATTACTTGGAATGTGAATTGGAACGAAATCGCCAATAGATAAGACCATTTTACAATTTGGGCCCAAGTTAGAAGCAGAGCCTATGGTGTAAATTATCGATAGTCCATATCTCGAAAACTATAAGAGATAATGCAATTTGGCAACCGGCAATGTAATTAGCATGCCGAATATTACTTGGAATGTGAATTGGAACGAAATCGCCAATAGATAAGACCATTTTACAATTTGGGCCCAAGTTAGAAGCAGAGCCTAAGGTGTAAATTATCGATAGTCCATATCTCGGAAACTATAAGAGATAATGCAATTTGGCAACCGGCAATGTAATTAGCATGCCGAATATTACTTGGAATGTGAATTGGAACGAAATCGCCAATAGATAAGACCATTTTACAATTTGGGCCCAAGTTAGAAGCAGAGCCTAAGGTGTAAATTATCGATAGTCCATATCTCGGAAACTATAAGAGATAATGCAATTTGGCAACCGGCAATGTAATTAGCATGCCGAATATTACTTGGAATGTGAATTGGAATGAAATCGCCAATAGGTAAGACCATTTTACAATTTGGGCCCAAGTTAGAAGCAGAGCCTAAGGTGTAAATTATCGATAGTCCATATCTCGGAAACTATAAGAGATAATGCAATTTGGCAACCGGCAATGTAATTAGCATGCCGAATATTACTTGGAATGTGAATTGGAACGAAATCGCCAATAGATAAGACCATTTTACAATTTGGGCCCAAGTTAGAAGCAGAGCCTAAGGTGTAAATTATCGATAGTCCATATCTCGGAAACTATAAGAGATAATGCAATTTGGCAACCGGCAATGTAATTAGCATGCCGAATATTACTTGGAATGTGAATTGGAACGAAATCGCCAATAGATAAGACCATTTTACAATTTGGGCCCAAGTTAGAAGCAGAGCCTAAGGTGTAAATTATCGATAGTCCATATCTCGGAAACTATAAGAGATAATGCAATTTGGCAACCGGCAATGTAATTAGCTTGCCGAATATTACTTGGAATGTGAATTGGAACGAAATCGCCAATAGATAAGACCATTTTACAATTTGGGCCCAAGTTAGAAGCAGAGCCTAAGGTGTAAATTATTGATAGTCCATATCTCGGAAACTATAAGAGATAATGCAATTTCGCAACCGGCAATGTAATTAGCATGCCGAATATTACTTGGAATGTGAATTGGAACGAAATCGCCAATAGATAAGACCATTTTACAATTTGGGCCCAAGTTAGAAGCAGAGCCTAAGGTGTAAATTATCGATAGTCCATATCTCGGAAACTATAAGAGATAATGCAATTTGGCAACCGGCAATGTAATTAGCATGCCGAATATTACTTGGAATGTGAATTGGAACGAAATCGCCAATAGATAAGACCATTTTACAATTTGGGCCCAAGTTAGAAGCAGAGCCTAAGGTGTAAATTATTGATAGTCCATATCTCGGAAACTATAAGAGATAATGCAATTTCGCAACCGGCAATGTAATTAGCATGCCGAATATTACTTGGAATGTGTATTGGAACGAAATCGCTAATAGATAAGACCATTTTACAATTTGGGCCCAAGTTAGAAGCAGAGCCTTAGGTGTAAATTATCGATAGTCCATATCTCGGAAACTATAAGCGATAATGCAATTTGGCAACCGGCAATGTAATTAGCCTGCCGAATATTACTTGGAATGTGAATTGGAACGAAATCGCCAATAGATAAGACCATTTTACAATTTGGGAGCAAGTTAGAAGCAGAGCCTAAGGTGTAAATTATCGATAGTCCATATCTCGGAAACTATAAGAGATAATGCAATTTGGCAACCGGCAATGTAATTAGCATGCCGAATATTACTTGGAATGTGAATTGGAACGAAATCGCCAATAGATAAGACCATTTTACAATTTGGGCCCAAGTTAGAAGCAGAGCCTATGGTGTAAATTATCGATAGTCCATATCTCGGAAACTATAAGAGATAATGCAATTTGGCAACCGGCAATGTAATTAGCATGCCGAATATTACTTGGAATGTGAATTGGAACGAAATCGCCAATAGATAAGACCATTTTACAATTTGGGCCCAAGTTAGAAGCAGAGCCTATGGTGTAAATTATCGATAGTCCATATCTCGAAAACTATAAGAGATAATGCAATTTGGCAACCGGCAATGTAATTAGCATGCCGAATATTACTTGGAATGTGAATTGGAACGAAATCGCCAATAGATAAGACCATTTTACAATTTGGGCCCAAGTTAGAAGCAGAGCCTAAGGTGTAAATTATCGATAGTCCATATCTCGGAAACTATAAGAGATAATGCAATTTGGCAACCGGCAATGTAATTAGCATGCCGAATATTACTTGGAATGTGAATTGGAACGAAATCGCCAATAGATAAGACCATTTTACAATTTGGGTCCAAGTTAGAAGCAGAGCCTAAGGTGTAAATTATCGATAGTCCATATCTCGGAAACTATAAGAGATAATGCAATTTGGCAACCGGCAATGTAATTAGCATGCCGAATATTACTTGGAATGTGAATTGGAATGAAATCGCCAATAGGTAAGACCATTTTACAATTTGGGCCCAAGTTAGAAGCAGAGCCTAAGGTGTAAATTATCGATAGTCCATATCTCGGAAACTATAAGAGATAATGCAATTTGGCAACCGGCAATGTAATTAGCATGCCGAATATTACTTGGAATGTGAATTGGAACGAAATCGCCAATAGATAAGACCATTTTACAATTTGGGCCCAAGTTAGAAGCAGAGCCTAAGGTGTAAATTATCGATAGTCCATATCTCGGAAACTATAAGAGATAATGCAATTTGGCAACCGGCAATGTAATTAGCATGCCGAATATTACTTGGAATGTGAATTGGAACGAAATCGCCAATAGATAAGACCATTTTACAATTTGGGCCCAAGTTAGAAGCAGAGCCTAAGGTGTAAATTATCGATAGTCCATATCTCGGAAACTATAAGAGATAATGCAATTTGGCAACCGGCAATGTAATTAGCTTGCCGAATATTACTTGGAATGTGAATTGGAACGAAATCGCCAATAGATAAGACCATTTTACAATTTGGGCCCAAGTTAGAAGCAGAGCCTAAGGTGTAAATTATTGATAGTCCATATCTCGGAAACTATAAGAGATAATGCAATTTCGCAACCGGCAATGTAATTAGCATGCCGAATATTACTTGGAATGTGAATTGGAACGAAATCGCCAATAGATAAGACCATTTTACAATTTGGGCCCAAGTTAGAAGCAGAGCCTAAGGTGTAAATTATCGATAGTCCATATCTCGGAAACTATAAGAGATAATGCAATTTGGCAACCGGCAATGTAATTAGCATGCCGAATATTACTTGGAATGTGAATTGGAACGAAATCGCCAATAGATAAGACCATTTTACAATTTGGGCCCAAGTTAGAAGCAGAGCCTAAGGTGTAAATTATTGATAGTCCATATCTCGGAAACTATAAGAGATAATGCAATTTCGCAACCGGCAATGTAATTAGCATGCCGAATATTACTTGGAATGTGAATTGGAACGAAATCGCCAATAGATAAGACCATTTTACAATTTGGGCCCAAGTTAGAAGCAGAGCCTAAGGTGTAAATTATCGATAGTCCATATCTCGGAAACTATAAGAGATAATGCAATTTGGCAACCGGCAATGTAATTAGCATGCCGAATATTACTTGGAATGTGAATTGGAACGAAATCGCCAATAGATAAGACCATTTTACAATTTGGGCCCAAGTTAGAAGCAGAGCCTAAGGTGTAAATTATCGATAGTCCATATCTCGGAAACTATAAGAGATAATGCAATTTGGCAACCGGCAATGTAATTAGCATGCCGAATATTACTTGGAATGTGAATTGGAATGAAATCGCCAATAGGTAAGACCATTTTACAATTTGGGCCCAAGTTAGAAGCAGAGCCTAAGGTGTAAATTATCGATAGTCCATATCTCGGAAACTATAAGAGATAATGCAATTTGGCAACCGGCAATGTAATTAGCATGCCGAATATTACTTGGAATGTGAATTGGAACGAAATCGCCAATAGATAAGACCATTTTACAATTTGGGCCCAAGTTAGAAGCAGAGCCTAAGGTGTAAATTATCGATAGTCCATATCTCGGAAACTATAAGAGATAATGCAATTTGGCAACCGGCAATGTAATTAGCATGCCGAATATTACTTGGAATGTGAATTGGAACGAAATCGCCAATAGATAAGACCATTTTACAATTTGGGCCCAAGTTAGAAGCAGAGCCTAAGGTGTAAATTATCGATAGTCCATATCTCGGAAACTATAAGAGATAATGCAATTTGGCAACCGGCAATGTAATTAGCTTGCCGAATATTACTTGGAATGTGAATTGGAACGAAATCGCCAATAGATAAGACCATTTTACAATTTGGGCCCAAGTTAGAAGCAGAGCCTAAGGTGTAAATAATTGATAGTCCATATCTCGGAAACTATAAGAGATAATGCAATTTCGCAACCGGCAATGTAATTAGCATGCCGAATATTACTTGGAATGTGAATTGGAACGAAATCGCCAATAGATAAGACCATTTTACAATTTGGGCCCAAGTTAGAAGCAGAGCCTAAGGTGTAAATTATCGATAGTCCATATCTCGGAAACTATAAGAGATAATGCAATTTGGCAACCGGCAATGTAATTAGCATGCCGAATATTACTTGGAATGTGAATTGGAACGAAATCGCCAATAGATAAGACCATTTTACAATTTGGGCCCAAGTTAGAAGCAGAGCCTAAGGTGTAAATTATTGATAGTCCATATCTCGGAAACTATAAGAGATAATGCAATTTCGCAACCGGCAATGTAATTAGCATGCCGAATATTACTTGGAATGTGAATTGGAACGAAATCGCCAATAGATAAGACCATTTTACAATTTGGGCCCAAGTTAGAAGCAGAGCCTATGGTGTAAATTATCGATAGTCCATATCTCGGAAACTATAAGAGATAATGCAATTTGGCAACCGGCAATGTAATTAGCATGCCGAATATTACTTGGAATGTGAATTGGAACGAAATCGCCAATAGATAAGACCATTTTACAATTTGGGCCCAAGTTAGAAGCAGAGCCTAAGGTGTAAATTATCAATAGTCCATATCTCGGAAACTATAAGAGATAATGCAATTTGGCAACCGGCAATGTAATTAGCATGCCGAATATTACTTGGAATGTGAATTGGAACGAAATCGCCAATAGATAAGACCATTTTACAATTTGGGCCCAAGTTAGAAGCAGAGCCTAAGGTGTAAATTATCGATAGTCCATATCTCGGAAACTATAAGAGATAATGCAATTTGGCAACCGGCAATGTAATTAGCATGCCGAATATTACTTGGAATGTGAATTGGAACGAAATCGCCAATAGGTAAGACCATTTTACAATTTGGGCCCAAGTTAGAAGCAGAGCCTAAGGTGTAAATTATCGATAGTCCATATCTCGGAAACTATAAGAGATAATGCAATTTGGCAACCGGCAATGTAATTAGCATGCCGAATATTACTTGGAATGTGAATTGGAACGAAATCGCCAATAGATAAGACCATTTTACAATTTGGGCCCAAGTTAGAAGCAGAGCCTAAGGTGTAAATTATCGATAGTCCATATCTCGGAAACTATAAGAGATAATGCAATTTGGCAACCGGCAATGTAATTAGCATGCCGAATATTACTTGGAATGTGAATTGGAACGAAATCGCCAATAGATAAGACCATTTTACAATTTGGGCCCAAGTTAGAAGCAGAGCCTAAGGTGTAAATTATCGATAGTCCATATCTCGGAAACTATAAGAGATAATGCAATTTGGCAACCGGCAATGTAATTAGCATGCCGAATATTACTTGGAATGTGAATTGGAACGAAATCGCCAATAGATAAGACCATTTTACAATTTAAGCCCAACTTAGAAGCAGAGCTTAAGGTGTAAATTATCGATAGTCCATATCTCGGAAACTATAAGAGATAATGCAATTTGGCAACCGGTAATATAATTAGCATGCCGAATATTACTTGGAATGTGAATTGGAACGAAATCGCCAATAGATAAGACCATTTTACAATTTGGGCCCAAGTTAGAAGCAGAGCCTAAGGTGTAAATTATCGATAGTCCGTATCTCGGAAACTATAAGGGATAATGCAATTTGGCAACCGGCAATGTAATTAGCATGCCGAATATTACTTGGAATGTGAATTGGAACGAAATCGCCAATAGATAAGACCATTTTACAATTTGGGCCCAAGATAGAAGCAGAGCCTAAGGTGTAAATTATTGATAGTCCATATCTCGGAAACTATAAGAGATAATGCAATTTCGCAACCGGCAATGTAATTAGCATGCCGAATATCACTTGGAATGTGAATTGGGACGAAATCGCCAATAGATAAGACCATTTTACAATTTGGGCCCAAGTTAGAAGCAGAGCCTAAGGTGTAAATTATCGATAGTCCATATCTCGGAAACTATAAGAGATAATGCAATTTGGCAACCGGCAATGTAATTAGCATGCCGAATATTACTTGGAATGTGAATTGGAACGAAATCGCCAATAAATAAGACCATTTTACAATTTGGGCCCAAGTTAGAAGCAGAGCCTAAGATGTAAATTATCGATAGTCCATATCTCGGAAACTATAAGAGATAATGCAATTTGGCAACCGGCAATGTAATTAGCATGCCGAATATTACTTGGAATGTGAATTGGAACGAAATCGCCAATAGATAAGACCATTTTACAATTTGGGCCCAAGTTAGAAGCAGAGCCTAAGGTGTAAATTATCGATAGTCCATATCTCGGAAACTATAAGAGATAATGCAATTTGGCAACCGGCAATGTAATTAGCATGCCGAATATTACTTGGAATGTGAATTGGAACGAAATCGCCAATAGATAAGACCATTTTACAATTTGGGCCCAAGTTAGAAGCAGAGCCTATGGTGTAAATTATCGATAGTCCATATCTCGGAAACTATAAGAGATAATGCAATTTGGCAACCGGCAATGTAATTAGCATGCCGAATATTACTTGGAATGTGAATTGGAACGAAATCGCCAATAGATAAGACCATTTTACAATTTGGGCCCAAGTTAGAAGCAGAGCCTAAGGTGTAAATTATCAATAGTGCATATCTCGGAAACTATAAGAGATAATGCAATTTGGCAACCGGCAATGTAATTAGCATGCCGAATATTACTTGGAATGTGAATTGGAACGAAATCGCCAATAGATAAGACCATTTTACAATTTGGGCCCAAGTTAGAAGCAGAGCCTAAGGTGTAAATTATCAATAGTCCATATCTCGGAAACTATAAGAGATAATGCAATTTGGCAACCGGCAATGTAATTAGCATGCCGAATATTACTTGGAATGTGAATTGGAACGAAATCGCCAATAGATAAGACCATTTTACAATTTGGGCCCAAGTTAGAAGCAGAGCCTAAGGTGTAAATTATCGATAGTCCATATCTCGGAAACTATAAGAGATAATGCAATTTGGCAACCGGCAATGTAATTAGCATGCCGAATATTACTTGGAATGTGAATTGGAACGAAATCGCCAATAGGTAAGACCATTTTACAATTTGGGCCCAAGTTAGAAGCAGAGCCTAAGGTGTAAATTATCGATAGTCCATATCTCGGAAACTATAAGAGATAATGCAATTTGGCAACCGGCAATGTAATTAGCATGCCGAATATTACTTGGAATGTGAATTGGAACGAAATCGCCAATAGATAAGACCATTTTACAATTTGGGCCCAAGTTAGAAGCAGAGCCTAAGGTGTAAATTATCGATAGTCCATATCTCGGAAACTATAAGAGATAATGCAATTTGGCAACCGGCAATGTAATTAGCATGCCGAATATTACTTGGAATGTGAATTGGAACGAAATCGCCAATAGATAAGACCATTTTACAATTTAAGCCCAACTTAGAAGCAGAGCTTAAGGTGTAAATTATCGATAGTCCATATCTCGGAAACTATAAGAGATAATGCAATTTGGCAACCGGTAATATAATTAGCATGCCGAATATTACTTGGAATGTGAATTGGAACGAAATCGCCAATAGATAAGACCATTTTACAATTTGGGCCCAAGTTAGAAGCAGAGCCTAAGGTGTAAATTATCGATAGTCCGTATCTCGGAAACTATAAGGGATAATGCAATTTGGCAACCGGCAATGTAATTAGCATGCCGAATATTACTTGGAATGTGAATTGGAACGAAATCGCCAATAGATAAGACCATTTTACAATTTGGGCCCAAGATAGAAGCAGAGCCTAAGGTGTAAATTATTGATAGTCCATATCTCGGAAACTATAAGAGATAATGCAATTTCGCAACCGGCAATGTAATTAGCATGCCGAATATCACTTGGAATGTGAATTGGGACGAAATCGCCAATAGATAAGACCATTTTACAATTTGGGCCCAAGTTAGAAGCAGAGCCTAAGATGTAAATTATCGATAGTCCATATCTCGGAAACTATAAGAGATAATGCAATTTGGCAACCGGCAATGTAATTAGCATGCCGAATATTACTTGGAATGTGAATTGGAACGAAATCGCCAATAGATAAGACCATTTTACAATTTGGGCCCAAGTTAGAAGCAGAGCCTAAGGTGTAAATTATCGATAGTCCATATCTCGGAAACTATAAGAGATAATGCAATTTGGCAACCGGCAATGTAATTAGCATGCCGAATATTACTTGGAATGTGAATTGGAACGAAATCGCCAATAGGTAAGACCATTTTACAATTTGGGCCCAAGTTAGAAGCAGAGCCTAAGGTGTAAATTACCGATAGTCCATATCTCGGAAACTATAAGAGATAATTCAATTTGGCAACCGGCAATGTAATTAGCATGCCGGATATTACTTGGAATGTGAATTGGAACGAAATCGCCAATAGATAAGACGATTTTACAATTTGGGCCCAAGTTAGAAGCAGAGCCTAAGGTGTAAATTACCGATAGTCCATATCTCGGAAACTATAAGAGATAATGCAATTTGGCAACCAGCAATGTAATTAGCATGCCGAATATTACTTGGAATGTGAATTGGAACGAAATCGCCAATAGATAAGACGATTTTACAATTTGGGCCCAAGTTAGAAGCAGAGCCTAAGGTGTAAATTATCGATAGTCCATATCTCGGAAACTATAAGAGATAATGCAATTTGGCCACCGGCAATGTAATTAGCATGCCGAATATTACTTGGAATGTGAATTGGAACGAAATCGCCAATAGAGAAGACCATTTTACAATTTGGGCCCAAGTTAGAAGCAGAGCCTAAGGTGTAAATTATCGATAGTCCATATCTCGGAAACTATAAGAGATAATGCAATTTGGCAACCGGCAATGTAATTAGCATGCCGAATATTACTTGGAATGTGAATTGGAACGAAATCGCCAATAGATAAGACCATTTTACAATTTGGGCCCAAGTTAGAAGCAGAGCCTAAGGTGTAAATTATCGATAGTCCATATCTCGGAAACTATAAGAGATAATGCAATTTGGCAACCGGCAATGTAATTAGCATGCCGAATATTACTTGGAATGTGAATTGGAACGAAATAGCCAATAGAGAAGACCATTTTACAATTTGGGCCCAAGTTAGAAGCAGAGCCTAAGGTGTAAATTATCGATAGTCCATATCTCGGAAACTATAAGAGATAATGCAATTTGGCAACCGGCAATGTAATTAGCATGCCGAATATTACTTGGAATGTGAATTGGAATGAAATCGCCAATAGGTAAGACCATTTTACAATTTGGGCCCAAGTTAGAAGCAGAGCCTAAGGTGTAAATTATCGATAGTCCATATCTCGGAAACTATAAGAGATAATGCAATTTGGCAACCGGCAATGTAATTAGCATGCCGAATATTACTTGGAATGTGAATTGGAATGAAATCGCCAATAGGTAAGACCATTTTACAATTTGGGCCCAAGTTAGAAGCAGAGCCTAAGGTGTAAATTATCGATAGTCCATATCTCGGAAACTATAAGAGATAATGCAATTTGGCAACCGGCAATGTAATTAGCTTGCCGAATATTACTTGGAATGTGAATTGGAACGAAATCGCCAATAGATAAGACCATTTTACAATTTGGGCCCAAGTTAGAAGCAGAGCCTAAGGTGTAAATTATCGATAGTCCATATCTCGGAAACTATAAGAGATAATGCAATTTGGCAACCGGCAATGTAATTAGCATGCCGAATATTACTTGGAATGTGAATTGGAACGAAATCGCCAATAGATAAGACCATTTTACAATTTGGGCCCAAGTTAGAAGCAGAGCCTAAGGTGTAAATTATTGATAGTCCATATCTCGGAAACTATAAGAGATAATGCAATTTCGCAACCGGCAATGTAATTAGCATGCCGAATATTACTTGGAATGTGAATTGGAACGAAATCGCCAATAGATAAGACCATTTTACAATTTGGGCCCAAGTTAGAAGCAGAGCCTAAGGTGTAAATTATCGATAGTCCATATCTCGGAAACTATAAGAGATAATGCAATTTGGCAACCGGCAATGTAATTAGCATGCCGAATATTACTTGGAATGTGAATTGGAACGAAATCGCCAATAGATAAGACCATTTTACAATTTGGGCCCAAGTTAGAAGCAGAGCCTAAGGTGTAAATTATCGATAGTCCATATCTCGGAAACTATAAGAGATAATGCAATTTGGCAACCGGCAATGTAATTAGCATGCCGAATATTACTTGGAATGTGAATTGGAATGAAATCGCCAATAGGTAAGACCATTTTACAATTTGGGCCCAAGTTAGAAGCAGAGCCTAAGGTGTAAATTATCGATAGTCCATATCTCGGAAACTATAAGAGATAATGCAATTTGGCAACCGGCAATGTAATTAGCATGCCGAATATTACTTGGAATGTGAATTGGAACGAAATCGCCAATAGATAAGACCATTTTACAATTTGGGCCCAAGTTAGAAGCAGAGCCTAAGGTGTAAATTATCGATAGTCCATATCTCGGAAACTATAAGAGATAATGCAATTTGGCAACCGGCAATGTAATTAGCATGCCGAATATTACTTGGAATGTGAATTGGAACGAAATCGCCAATAGATAAGACCATTTTACAATTTGGGCCCAAGTTAGAAGCAGAGCCTAAGGTGTAAATTATCGATAGTCCATATCTCGGAAACTATAAGAGATAATGCAATTTGGCAACCGGCAATGTAATTAGCTTGCCGAATATTACTTGGAATGTGAATTGGAACGAAATCGCCAATAGATAAGACCATTTTACAATTTGGGCCCAAGTTAGAAGCAGAGCCTAAGGTGTAAATTATTGATAGTCCATATCTCGGAAACTATAAGAGATAATGCAATTTCGCAACCGGCAATGTAATTAGCATGCCGAATATTACTTGGAATGTGAATTGGAACGAAATCGCCAATAGATAAGACCATTTTACAATTTGGGCCCAAGTTAGAAGCAGAGCCTAAGGTGTAAATTATCGATAGTCCATATCTCGGAAACTATAAGAGATAATGCAATTTGGCAACCGGCAATGTAATTAGCATGCCGAATATTACTTGGAATGTGAATTGGAACGAAATCGCCAATAGATAAGACCATTTTACAATTTGGGCCCAAGTTAGAAGCAGAGCCTAAGGTGTAAATTATTGATAGTCCATATCTCGGAAACTATAAGAGATAATGCAATTTCGCAACCGGCAATGTAATTAGCATGCCGAATATTACTTGGAATGTGAATTGGAACGAAATCGCCAATAGATAAGACCATTTTACAATTTGGGCCCAAGTTAGAAGCAGAGCCTATGGTGTAAATTATCGATAGTCCATATCTCGGAAACTATAAGAGATAATGCAATTTGGCAACCGGCAATGTAATTAGCATGCCGAATATTACTTGGAATGTGAATTGGAACGAAATCGCCAATAGATAAGACCATTTTACAATTTGGGCCCAAGTTAGAAGCAGAGCCTAAGGTGTAAATTATCAATAGTCCATATCTCGGAAACTATAAGAGATAATGCAATTTGGCAACCGGCAATGTAATTAGCATGCCGAATATTACTTGGAATGTGAATTGGAACGAAATCGCCAATAGATAAGACCATTTTACAATTTGGGCCCAAGTTAGAAGCAGAGCCTAAGGTGTAAATTATCGATAGTCCATATCTCGGAAACTATAAGAGATAATGCAATTTGGCAACCGGCAATGTAATTAGCATGCCGAATATTACTTGGAATGTGAATTGGAACGAAATCGCCAATAGGTAAGACCATTTTACAATTTGGGCCCAAGTTAGAAGCAGAGCCTAAGGTGTAAATTATCGATAGTCCATATCTCGGAAACTATAAGAGATAATGCAATTTGGCAACCGGCAATGTAATTAGCATGCCGAATATTACTTGGAATGTGAATTGGAACGAAATCGCCAATAGATAAGACCATTTTACAATTTGGGCCCAAGTTAGAAGCAGAGCCTAAGGTGTAAATTATCGATAGTCCATATCTCGGAAACTATAAGAGATAATGCAATTTGGCAACCGGCAATGTAATTAGCATGCCGAATATTACTTGGAATGTGAATTGGAACGAAATCGCCAATAGATAAGACCATTTTACAATTTGGGCCCAAGTTAGAAGCAGAGCCTAAGGTGTAAATTATCGATAGTCCATATCTCGGAAACTATAAGAGATAATGCAATTTGGCAACCGGCAATGTAATTAGCATGCCGAATATTACTTGGAATGTGAATTGGAACGAAATCGCCAATAGATAAGACCATTTTACAATTTAAGCCCAACTTAGAAGCAGAGCTTAAGGTGTAAATTATCGATAGTCCATATCTCGGAAACTATAAGAGATAATGCAATTTGGCAACCGGTAATATAATTAGCATGCCGAATATTACTTGGAATGTGAATTGGAACGAAATCGCCAATAGATAAGACCATTTTACAATTTGGGCCCAAGTTAGAAGCAGAGCCTAAGGTGTAAATTATCGATAGTCCGTATCTCGGAAACTATAAGGGATAATGCAATTTGGCAACCGGCAATGTAATTAGCATGCCGAATATTACTTGGAATGTGAATTGGAACGAAATCGCCAATAGATAAGACCATTTTACAATTTGGGCCCAAGATAGAAGCAGAGCCTAAGGTGTAAATTATTGATAGTCCATATCTCGGAAACTATAAGAGATAATGCAATTTCGCAACCGGCAATGTAATTAGCATGCCGAATATCACTTGGAATGTGAATTGGGACGAAATCGCCAATAGATAAGACCATTTTACAATTTGGGCCCAAGTTAGAAGCAGAGCCTAAGGTGTAAATTATCGATAGTCCATATCTCGGAAACTATAAGAGATAATGCAATTTGGCAACCGGCAATGTAATTAGCATGCCGAATATTACTTGGAATGTGAATTGGAACGAAATCGCCAATAAATAAGACCATTTTACAATTTGGGCCCAAGTTAGAAGCAGAGCCTAAGATGTAAATTATCGATAGTCCATATCTCGGAAACTATAAGAGATAATGCAATTTGGCAACCGGCAATGTAATTAGCATGCCGAATATTACTTGGAATGTGAATTGGAACGAAATCGCCAATAGATAAGACCATTTTACAATTTGGGCCCAAGTTAGAAGCAGAGCCTAAGGTGTAAATTATCGATAGTCCATATCTCGGAAACTATAAGAGATAATGCAATTTGGCAACCGGCAATGTAATTAGCATGCCGAATATTACTTGGAATGTGAATTGGAACGAAATCGCCAATAGATAAGACCATTTTACAATTTGGGCCCAAGTTAGAAGCAGAGCCTATGGTGTAAATTATCGATAGTCCATATCTCGGAAACTATAAGAGATAATGCAATTTGGCAACCGGCAATGTAATTAGCATGCCGAATATTACTTGGAATGTGAATTGGAACGAAATCGCCAATAGATAAGACCATTTTACAATTTGGGCCCAAGTTAGAAGCAGAGCCTAAGGTGTAAATTATCAATAGTCCATATCTCGGAAACTATAAGAGATAATGCAATTTGGCAACCGGCAATGTAATTAGCATGCCGAATATTACTTGGAATGTGAATTGGAACGAAATCGCCAATAGATAAGACCATTTTACAATTTGGGCCCAAGTTAGAAGCAGAGCCTAAGGTGTAAATTATCAATAGTCCATATCTCGGAAACTATAAGAGATAATGCAATTTGGCAACCGGCAATGTAATTAGCATGCCGAATATTACTTGGAATGTGAATTGGAACGAAATCGCCAATAGATAAGACCATTTTACAATTTGGGCCCAAGTTAGAAGCAGAGCCTAAGGTGTAAATTATCGATAGTCCATATCTCGGAAACTATAAGAGATAATGCAATTTGGCAACCGGCAATGTAATTAGCATGCCGAATATTACTTGGAATGTGAATTGGAACGAAATCGCCAATAGATAAGACCATTTTACAATTTAAGCCCAACTTAGAAGCAGAGCTTAAGGTGTAAATTATCGATAGTCCATATCTCGGAAACTATAAGAGATAATGCAATTTGGCAACCGGTAATATAATTAGCATGCCGAATATTACTTGGAATGTGAATTGGAACGAAATCGCCAATAGATAAGACCATTTTACAATTTAAGCCCAACTTAGAAGCAGAGCCTAAGGTGTAAATTATCGATAGTCCATATCTCGGAAACTATAAGAGATAATGCAATTTGGCAACCGGCAATGTAATTAGCATGCCGAATATTACTTGGAATGTGAATTGGAACGAAATCGCCAATAGATAAGACCATTTTACAATTTGGGCCCAAGTTAGAAGCAGAGCCTAAGGTGTAAATTATCGATAGTCCATATCTCGGAAACTATAAGAGATAATGCAATTTGGCAACCGGCAATGTAATTAGCATGCCGAATATTACTTGGAATGTGAATTGGAATGAAATCGCCAATAGGTAAGACCATTTTACAATTTGGGCCTAAGTTAGAAGCAGAGCCTAAGGTGTAAATTATCGATAGTCCATATCTCGGAAACTATAAGAGATAATGCAATTTGGCAACCGGCAATGTAATTAGCATGCCGAATATTACTTGGAATGTGAATTGGAACGAAATCGCCAATAGATAAGACCATTTTACAATTTGGGCCCAAGTTAGAAGCAGAGCCTAAGGTGTAAATTATCGATAGTCCATATCTCGGAAACTATAAGAGATAATGCAATTTGGCAACCGGCAATGTAATTAGCATGCCGAATATTACTTGGAATGTGAATTGGAACGAAATCGCCAATAGATAAGACCATTTTACAATTTGGGCCCAAGTTAGAAGCAGAGCCTAAGGTGTAAATTATCGATAGTCCATATCTCGGAAACTATAAGAGATAATGCAATTTGGCAACCGGCAATGTAATTAGCTTGCCGAATATTACTTGGAATGTGAATTGGAACGAAATCGCCAATAGATAAGACCATTTTACAATTTGGGCCCAAGTTAGAAGCAGAGCCTAAGGTGTAAATTATTGATAGTCCATATCTCGGAAACTATAAGAGATAATGCAATTTCGCAACCGGCAATGTAATTAGCATGCCGAATATTACTTGGAATGTGAATTGGAACGAAATCGCCAATAGATAAGACCATTTTACAATTTGGGCCCAAGTTAGAAGCAGAGCCTAAGGTGTAAATTATCGATAGTCCATATCTCGGAAACTATAAGAGATAATGCAATTTGGCAACCGGCAATGTAATTAGCATGCCGAATATTACTTGGAATGTGAATTGGAACGAAATCGCCAATAGATAAGACCATTTTACAATTTGGGCCCAAGTTAGAAGCAGAGCCTAAGGTGTAAATTATTGATAGTCCATATCTCGGAAACTATAAGAGATAATGCAATTTCGCAACCGGCAATGTAATTAGCATGCCGAATATTACTTGGAATGTGAATTGGAACGAAATCGCCAATAGATAAGACCATTTTACAATTTGGGCCCAAGTTAGAAGCAGAGCCTATGGTGTAAATTATCGATAGTCCATATCTCGGAAACTATAAGAGATAATGCAATTTGGCAACCGGCAATGTAATTAGCATGCCGAATATTACTTGGAATGTGAATTGGAACGAAATCGCCAATAGATAAGACCATTTTACAATTTGGGCCCAAGTTAGAAGCAGAGCCTAAGGTGTAAATTATCAATAGTCCATATCTCGGAAACTATAAGAGATAATGCAATTTGGCAACCGGCAATGTAATTAGCATGCCGAATATTACTTGGAATGTGAATTGGAACGAAATCGCCAATAGATAAGACCATTTTACAATTTGGGCCCAAGTTAGAAGCAGAGCCTAAGGTGTAAATTATCGATAGTCCATATCTCGGAAACTATAAGAGATAATGCAATTTGGCAACCGGCAATGTAATTAGCATGCCGAATATTACTTGGAATGTGAATTGGAACGAAATCGCCAATAGGTAAGACCATTTTACAATTTGGGCCCAAGTTAGAAGCAGAGCCTAAGGTGTAAATTATCGATAGTCCATATCTCGGAAACTATAAGAGATAATGCAATTTGGCAACCGGCAATGTAATTAGCATGCCGAATATTACTTGGAATGTGAATTGGAACGAAATCGCCAATAGATAAGACCATTTTACAATTTGGGCCCAAGTTAGAAGCAGAGCCTAAGGTGTAAATTATCGATAGTCCATATCTCGGAAACTATAAGAGATAATGCAATTTGGCAACCGGCAATGTAATTAGCATGCCGAATATTACTTGGAATGTGAATTGGAACGAAATCGCCAATAGATAAGACCATTTTACAATTTGGGCCCAAGTTAGAAGCAGAGCCTAAGGTGTAAATTATCGATAGTCCATATCTCGGAAACTATAAGAGATAATGCAATTTGGCAACCGGCAATGTAATTAGCATGCCGAATATTACTTGGAATGTGAATTGGAACGAAATCGCCAATAGATAAGACCATTTTACAATTTAAGCCCAACTTAGAAGCAGAGCTTAAGGTGTAAATTATCGATAGTCCATATCTCGGAAACTATAAGAGATAATGCAATTTGGCAACCGGTAATATAATTAGCATGCCGAATATTACTTGGAATGTGAATTGGAACGAAATCGCCAATAGATAAGACCATTTTACAATTTGGGCCCAAGTTAGAAGCAGAGCCTAAGGTGTAAATTATCGATAGTCCGTATCTCGGAAACTATAAGGGATAATGCAATTTGGCAACCGGCAATGTAATTAGCATGCCGAATATTACTTGGAATGTGAATTGGAACGAAATCGCCAATAGATAAGACCATTTTACAATTTGGGCCCAAGATAGAAGCAGAGCCTAAGGTGTAAATTATTGATAGTCCATATCTCGGAAACTATAAGAGATAATGCAATTTCGCAACCGGCAATGTAATTAGCATGCCGAATATCACTTGGAATGTGAATTGGAACGAAATCGCCAATAGATAAGACCATTTTACAATTTGGGCCCAAGTTAGAAGCAGAGCCTAAGGTGTAAATTATCGATAGTCCATATCTCGGAAACTATAAGAGATAATGCAATTTGGCAACCGGCAATGTAATTAGCATGCCGAATATTACTTGGAATGTGAATTGGAACGAAATCGCCAATAGATAAGACCATTTTACAATTTGGGCCCAAGTTAGAAGCAGAGCCTAAGGTGTAAATTATCGATAGTCCATATCTCGGAAACTATAAGAGATAATGCAATTTGGCAACCGGCAATGTAATTAGCATGCCGAATATTACTTGGAATGTGAATTGGAACGAAATCGCCAATAGATAAGACCATTTTACAATTTAAGCCCAACTTAGAAGCAGAGCTTAAGGTGTAAATTATCGATAGTCCATATCTCGGAAACTATAAGAGATAATGCAATTTGGCAACCGGTAATATAATTAGCATGCCGAATATTACTTGGAATGTGAATTGGAACGAAATCGCCAATAGATAAGACCATTTTACAATTTGGGCCCAAGTTAGAAGCAGAGCCTAAGGTGTAAATTATCGATAGTCCGTATCTCGGAAACTATAAGGGATAATGCAATTTGGCAACCGGCAATGTAATTAGCATGCCGAATATTACTTGGAATGTGAATTGGAACGAAATCGCCAATAGATAAGACCATTTTACAATTTGGGCCCAAGATAGAAGCAGAGCCTAAGGTGTAAATTATTGATAGTCCATATCTCGGAAACTATAAGAGATAATGCAATTTCGCAACCGGCAATGTAATTAGCATGCCGAATATCACTTGGAATGTGAATTGGGACGAAATCGCCAATAGATAAGACCATTTTACAATTTGGGCCCAAGTTAGAAGCAGAGCCTAAGGTGTAAATTATCGATAGTCCATATCTCGGAAACTATAAGAGATAATGCAATTTGGCAACCGGCAATGTAATTAGCATGCCGAATATTACTTGGAATGTGAATTGGAACGAAATCGCCAATAAATAAGACCATTTTACAATTTGGGCCCAAGTTAGAAGCAGAGCCTAAGATGTAAATTATCGATAGTCCATATCTCGGAAACTATAAGAGATAATGCAATTTGGCAACCGGCAATGTAATTAGCATGCCGAATATTACTTGGAATGTGAATTGGAACGAAATCGCCAATAGATAAGACCATTTTACAATTTGGGCCCAAGTTAGAAGCAGAGCCTAAGGTGTAAATTATCGATAGTCCATATCTCGGAAACTATAAGAGATAATGCAATTTGGCAACCGGCAATGTAATTAGCATGCCGAATATTACTTGGAATGTGAATTGGAACGAAATCGCCAATAGGTAAGACCATTTTACAATTTGGGCCCAAGTTAGAAGCAGAGCCTAAGGTGTAAATTACCGATAGTCCATATCTCGGAAACTATAAGAGATAATTCAATTTGGCAACCGGCAATGTAATTAGCATGCCGGATATTACTTGGAATGTGAATTGGAACGAAATCGCCAATAGATAAGACGATTTTACAATTTGGGCCCAAGTTAGAAGCAGAGCCTAAGGTGTAAATTACCGATAGTCCATATCTCGGAAACTATAAGCGATAATGCAATTTGGCAACCAGCAATGTAATTAGCATGCCGAATATTACTTGGAATGTGAATTGGAACGAAATCGCCAATAGATAAGACGATTTTACAATTTGGGCCCAAGTTAGAAGCAGAGCCTAAGGTGTAAATTATCGATAGTCCATATCTCGGAAACTATAAGAGATAATGCAATTTGGCCACCGGCAATGTAATTAGCATGCCGAATATTACTTGGAATGTGAATTGGAACGAAATCGCCAATAGAGAAGACCATTTTACAATTTGGGCCCAAGTTAGAAGCAGAGCCTAAGGTGTAAATTATCGATAGTCCATATCTCGGAAACTATAAGAGATAATGCAATTTGGCAACCGGCAATGTAATTAGCATGCCGAATATTACTTGGAATGTGAATTGGAACGAAATCGCCAATAGATAAGACCATTTTACAATTTGGGCCCAAGTTAGAAGCAGAGCCTAAGGTGTAAATTATCGATAGTCCATATCTCGGAAACTATAAGAGATAATGCAATTTGGCAACCGGCAATGTAATTAGCATGCCGAATATTACTTGGAATGTGAATTGGAACGAAATCGCCAATAGATAAGACCATTTTACAATTTGGGCCCAAGTTAGAAGCAGAGCCTAAGGTGTAAATTATTGATAGTCCATATCTCGGAAACTATAAGAGATAATGCAATTTCGCAACCGGCAATGTAATTAGCATGCCGAATATTACTTGGAGTGTGAATTGGAACGAAATCGCCAATAGATAAGACCATTTTACAATTTGGGCCCAAGTTAGAAGCAGAGCCTAAGGTGCAAATTATCGATAGTCCATATCTCGGAAACTATAAGAGATAATGCAATTTGGCAACCGGCAATGTAATTAGCATGCCGAATATTACTTGGAATGTGAATTGGAACGAAATCGCCAATAGATAAGACCATTTTACAATTTGGGCCCAAGTTAGAAGCAGAGCCTAAGGTGTAAATTATCGATAGTCCATATCTCGGAAACTATAAGAGATAATGCAATTTGGCAACCGGCAATGTAATTAGCATGCCGAATATAACTTGGAATGTGAATTGGAACGAAATCGCCAATAGATAAGACCATTTTACAATTTGGGCCCAAGTTAGAAGCAGAGCCTAAGGTGTAAATTATCGATAGTCCATATCTCGGAAACTATAAGAGATAATGCAATTTGGCAACCGGCAATGTAATTAGCATGCCGAATATTACTTGGAATGTGAATTGGAACGAAATCGCCAATAGATAAGACCATTTTACAATTTGGGCCCAAGTTAGAAGCAGAGCCTAAGGTGTAAATTATCGATAGTCCATATCTCGGAAACTATAAGAGATAATGCAATTTGGCAACCGGCAATATAATTAGCATGCCGAATATTACTTGGAATGTGAATTGGAACGAAATCGCCAATAGATAAGACCATTTTACAATTTGGGCCCAAGTTAGTAGCAGAGCCTAAGGTGTAAATTATTGATAGTCCATATCTCGGAAACTATAAGAGATAATGCCATTTCGCAACCGGCAATGTAATTAGCATGCCGAATATCACTTGGAATGTGAATTGGGACGAAATCGCCAATAGATAAGACCATTTTACAGTTTGGGCCCAAGTTAGAAGCAGAGCCTAAGGTGTAAATTATCGATAGTCCATATCTCGGAAACTCTAAGAGATAATGCAATTTGGCAACCGGCAATGTAATTAGCATGCCGAATATTACTTGGAATGTGAATTGGAACGAAATCGCCAATAGATAAGACCATTTTACAATTTGGGCCCAAGTTAGAAGCAGAGCCTAAGGTGTAAATTATTGATAGTCCATATCTCGGAAACTATAAGAGATAATGCAATTTCGCAACCGGCAATGTAATTAGCATGCCGAATATTACTTGGAGTGTGAATTGGAACGAAATCGCCAATAGATAAGACCATTTTACAATTTGGGCCCAAGTTAGAAGCAGAGCCTAAGGTATAAATTATCGATAGTCCATATCTCGGAAACTATAAGAGATAATGCAATTTGGCAACCGGCAATGTAATTAGCATGCCGAATATTACTTGGAATGTGAATTGGAACGAAATCGCCAATAGATAAGACCATTTTACAATTTGGGCCCAAGTTAGAAGCAGAGCCTAAGGTGTAAATTATCGATAGTCCATATCTCGGAAACTATAAGAGATAATGCAATTTGGCAACCGGCAATGTAATTAGCATGCCGAATATAACTTGGAATGTGAATTGGAACGAAATCGCCAATAGATAAGACCATTTTACAATTTGGGCCCAAGTTAGAAGCAGAGCCTAAGGTGTAAATTATCGATAGTCCATATCTCGGAAACTATAAGAGATAATGCAATTTGGCAACCGGCAATGTAATTAGCATGCCGAATATTACTTGGAATGTGAATTGGAACGAAATCGCCAATAGATAAGACCATTTTACAATTTGGGCCCAAGTTAGAAGCAGAGCCTAAGGTGTAAATTATCGATAGTCCATATCTCGGAAACTATAAGAGATAATGCAATTTGGCTACCGGCAATATAATTAGCATGCCGAATATTACTTGGAATGTGAATTGGAACGAAATCGCCAATAGATAAGACCATTTTACAATTTGGGCCCAAGTTAGTAGCAGAGCCTAAGGTGTAAATTATTGATAGTCCATATCTCGGAAACTATAAGAGATAATGCCATTTCGCAACCGGCAATGTAATTAGCATGCCGAATATCACTTGGAATGTGAATTGGGACGAAATCGCCAATAGATAAGACCATTTTACAGTTTGGGCCCAAGTTAGAAGCAGAGCCTAAGGTGTAAATTATCGATAATCCATATCTCGGAAACTATAAGAGATAATGCAATTTGGCAACCGGCAATGTAATTAGCATGCCGAATATTACTTGGAATGTGAATTGGAACGAAATCGCCAATAGATAAGACCATTTTACAATTTGGGCCCAAGTTAGAAGCAGAGCCTAAGGTGTAAATTATTGATAGTCTATATCTCGGAAACTATAAGAGATAATGCAATTTCGCAACCGGCAATGTAATTAGCATGCCGAATATTACTTGGAATGTGAAGTGGAACGAAATCGCCAATAGATAAGACCATTTTACAATTTGGGCCCAAGTTAGAAGCAGAGCCTAAGGTGTAAATTATCGATAATCCATATCTCGGAAACTATAAGAGATAATGCAATTTGGCAACCGGCAATGTAATTAGCATGCCGAATATTACTTGGAATGTGAATTGGAACGAAATCGCCAATAGATAAGACCATTTTACAATTTGGGCCCAAGTTAGAAGCAGAGCCTAAGGTGTAAATTATCGATAGTCCATATCTCGGAAACTATAAGAGATAATGCAATTTGGCAACCGGCAATGTAATTAGCATGCCGAATATAACTTGGAATGTGAATTGGAACGAAATCGCCAATAGATAAGACCATTTTACAATTTGGGCCCAAGTTAGAAGCAGAGCCTAAGGTGTAAATTATCGATAGTCCATATCTCGGAAACTATAAGAGATAATGCAATTTGGCAACCGGCAATGTAATTAGCATGCCGAATATTACTTGGAATGTGAATTGGAACGAAATCGCCAATAGATAAGACCATTTTACAATTTGGGCCCTAGTTAGAAGCAGAGCCTAAGGTGTAAATTATCGATAGTCCATATCTCGGAAACTATAAGAGATAATGCAATTTGGCAACCGGCAATATAATTAGCATGCCGAATATTACTTGGAATGTGAATTGGAACGAAATCGCCAATAGATAAGACCATTTTACAATTTGGGCCCAAGTTAGTAGCAGAGCCTAAGGTGTAAATTATTGATAGTCCATATCTCGGAAACTATAAGAGATAATGCAATTTCGCAACCGGCAATGTAATTAGCATGCCGAATATCACTTGGAATGTGAATTGGGACGAAATCGCCAATAGATAAGACCATTTTACAATTTGGGCCCAAGTTAGAAGCAGAGCCTAAGGTGTAAATTATCGATAGTCCATATCTCGGAAACTAAAAGAGATAATGCAATTTGGCAACCGGCAATGTAATTAGCATGCCGTATATTACTTGGAATGTGAATTGGAACGAAATCGCCAATAGATAAGACCATTTTACAATTTGGGCCCAAGTTAGAAGCAGAGCCTAAGGTGTAAATTATCGATAGTCCATATCTCGGAAACTATAAGAGATAATGCAATTTGGCAACCGGCAATGTAATTAGCATGCCGAATATTACTTGGAATGTGAATTGGAACGAAATCGCCAATAGATAAGACCATTTTACAATTTGGGCCCAAGTTAGAGGCAGAGCCTAAGGTGTAAATTATTGATAGTCCATATCTCGGAAACTATAAGAGATAATGCAATTTCGCAACCGGCAATGTAATTAGCATGCCGAATATTACTTGGAGTGTGAATTGGAACGAAATCGCCAATAGGTAAGACCATTTTACAATTTGGGCCCAAGTTAGAAGCAGAGCCTAAGGTGTAAATTATCGATAGTCCATATCTCGGAAACTATAAGAGATAATGCAATTTGGCAACCGGCAATGTAATTAGCATGCCGAATATTACTTGGAATGTGAATTGGAACGAAATCGCCAATAGATAAGACCATTTTACAATTTGGGCCCAAGTTAGAAGCAGAGCCTAAGGTGTAAATTATCGATAGTCCATATCTCGGAAACTATAAGAGATAATGCAATTTGGCAACCGGCAATGTAATTAGCATGCCGAATATTACTTGGAATGTGAATTGGAACGAAATCGCCAATAGATAAGACCATTTTACAATTTGGGCCCAAGTTAGAAGCAGAGCCTAAGGTGTAAATTATCGATAGTCCATATCTCGGGAACTATAAGAGATAATGCAATTTGGCAACCGGCAATGTAATTAGCATGCCGAATATTACTTGGAATGTGAATTGCAACGAAATCGCCAATAGATAAGACCATTTTACAATTTGGGCCCAAGTTAGAAGCAGAGCCTAAGGTGTAAATTATCGATAATCCATATCTCGGAAACTATAAGAGATAATGCAATTTGGCAACCGGCAATGTAATTAGCATGCCGAATATTACTTGGAATGTGAATTGGAACGAAATCGCCAATAGATAAGACCATTTTACAATTTGGGCCCAAGTTAGAAGCAGAGCCTAAGGTGTAAATTATTGATAGTCCATATCTCGGAAACTATAAGAGATAATGCAATTTCGAAACCGGCAATGTAATTAGCATGCCGAATATCACTTGGAATGTGAATTGGGACGTAATCGCCAATAGATAAGACCATTTTACAATTTGGGCCCAAGTTAGAAGCAGAGCCTAAGGTGTAAATTATCGATAGTCCATATCTCGGAAACTATAAGAGATAATGCAATTTGGCAACCGGCAATGTAATTAGCATGCCGAATATTACTTGGAATGTGAATTGGAACGAAATCGCCAATAGATAAGACCATTTTACAATTTGGGCCCAAGTTAGAAGCAGAGGTTAAGGTGTAAATTATCGATAGTCCATATCTCGGAAACTATAAGAGATAATGCAATTTGGCAACCGGCAATGTAATTAGCATGCCGAATATTACTTGGAATGTGAATTGGAACGAAATCGCCAATAGGTAAGACCATTTTACAATTTGCGCCCAAGTTAGAAGCAGAGCCTAAGGTGTAAATTATCGATAGTCCATATCTCGGAAACTATAAGAGATAATTCAATTTGGCAAACGGCAATGTAATTAGCATGCCGAATATTACTTGGAATGTGAATTGGAACGAAATCGCCAATAGATAAAACCATTTTACAATTTGGGCCCAAGTTAGAAGCAGAGCCTAAGGTGTAAATTATCGATAGTCCATATCTCGGAAACTATAAGAGATAATGCAATTTGGCAACCGGCAATGTAATTAGCATGCCGAATATTGCTTGGAATGTGAATTGGAACGAAATCGCCAATAGATAAGACCATTTTACAATTTGGGAGCAAGTTAGAAGCAGAGCCTAAGGTGTAAATTATCGATAGTCCATATCTCGGAAACTATAAGAGATAATGCAATTTGGCAACCGGCAATGTAATTAGCATGCCGAATATTACTTGGAATGTGAATTGGAACGAAATCGCCAATAGATAAGACCATTTTACAATTTGGGCCCAAGTTAGAAGCAGAGCCTATGGTGTAAATTATCGATAGTCCATATCTCGGAAACTATAAGAGATAATGCAATTTGGCAACCGGCAATGTAATTAGCATGCCGAATATTACTTGGAATGTGAATTGGAACGAAATCGCCAATAGATAAGACCATTTTACAATTTGGGCCCAAGTTAGAAGCAGAGCCTAAGGTGTAAATTGTCGATAGTCCATATCTCGGAAACTATAAGAGATAATGCAATTTGGCAACCGGCAATGTAATTAGCATGCCGAATATTACTTGGAATGTGAATTGGAACGAAATCGCCAATAGGTAAGACCATTTTACAATTTGGGCCCAAGTTAGAAGCAGAGCCTAAGGTGTAAATTATCGATAGTCCATATCTCGGAAACTATAAGAGATAATTCAATTTGGCAACCGGCAATGTAATTAGCATGCCGAATATTACTTGGAATGTGAATTGGAACGAAATCGCCAATAGATAAGACCATTTTACAATTTGGGCCCAAGTTAGAAGCAGAGCCTAAGGTGTAAATTATAGATAGTCCATATCTCGGAAACTATAAGAGATAATGCAATTTGGCAACCGGCAATGTAATTAGCATGCCGAATATTACTTGGAATGTGAATTGGAACGAAATCGCCAATAGATAAGACCATTTTACAATTTGGGCCCAAGTTAGAAGCAGAGCCTAAGGTGTAAATTATTGATAGTCCATATCTCGGAAACTATAAGAGATAATGCAATTTCGCAACCGGCAATGTAATTAGCATGCCGAATATCACTTGGAATGTGAATTGGGACGAAATCGCCAATAGATAAGACCATTTTACAATTTGGGCCCAAGTTAGAAGCAGAGCCTAAGGTGTAAATTATCGATAGTCCATATCTCGGAAACTATAAGAGATAATGCAATTTGGCAACCGGCAATGTAATTAGTATGCCGAATATTACTTGGAATGTGAATTGGAACGAAATCGCCAATAGATAAGACCATTTTACAATTTGGGCCCAAGTTAGAAGCAGAGCCTAAGGTGTAAATTATCGATAGTCCATATCTCGGAAACTATAAGAGATAATGCAATTTGGCAACCGGCAATGTAATTAGCATGCCGAATATTACTTGGAATGTGAATTGGAACGAAATCGCCAATAGATAAGACCATTTTACAATTTGGGCCCAAGTTAGAAGCAGAGCCTAAGGTGTAAATTATCGATAGTCCATATCTCGGAAACTATAAGAGATAATGCAATTTGGCAACCGGCAATGTAATTAGCATGCCGAATATTACTTGGAATGTGAATTGGAACGAAATCGCCAATAGATAAGACCATTTTACAATTTGGGCCCAAGTTAGAAGCAGAGCCTAAGGTGTAAATTATCGATAGTCCATATCTCGGAAACTATAAGAGATAATGCAATTTGGCAACCGGCAATGTAATTAGCATGCCGAATATTACTTGGAATGTGAATTGGAACGAAATCGCCAATAGATAAGACCATTTTACAATTTGGGCCCAAGTTAGAAGCAGAGCCTAAGGTGTAAATTATCGATAGTCCATATCTCGGAAACTATAAGAGATAATGCAATTTGGCAACCGGCAATGTAATTAGCATGCCGAATATTACTTGGAATGTGAATTGGAACGAAATCGCCAATAGGTAAGACCATTTTACAATTTGGGCCCAAGTTAGAAGCAGAGTCTAAGGTGTAAATTATCGATAGTCCATATCTCTGAAACTATAAGAGATAATGCAATTTCGCAACCGGCAATGTAATTAGCATGCCGAATATTACTTGGATTGTGAATTGGGACGAAATCGCCAATAGATTAGGCCATTTTACAATTTGGGCCCAAGTTAGAAGCAGAGCCTAAGGTGTAAATTATCGATAGTCCATATCTCGGAAACTATAAGAGATAATGCAATTTGGCAACCGGCAATGTAATTAGTATGCCGAATATTACTTGGAATGTGAATTGAAACGAAATCGCCAATAGATAAGACCATTTTACAATTTGGGCCCAAGTTAGAAGCAGAGCCTAAGGTTAAAAATAATCGATAGTCCATATCTCGGAAACTATAAGAGATAATGCAATTTGGCAACCGGCAATGTAATTAGCATGCCGAATGTTACTTGGAATGTGAATTGGAACGAAATCGACAATAGATAAGACCATTTTACAATTTGGGCCCAAGTTAGAAGCAGAGCCTAAGGTGTAAATTATCGATAGTCCATATCTCGGAAACTATAAGAGATAATACAATTTGGCAACCGGCAATGTAATTAGCATGCCGAATATTACTTGGAATGTGAATTGGAACGAAATCGCCAATAGATAAGACCATTTTACAGTTTGGGCCCAAGTTAGAAGCAGAGCCTAAGGTTAAAAATAATCGATAGTCCATATCTCGGAAACTATAAGAGATAATGCAATTTGGCAACCGGCAATGTAATTAGCATGCCGAATGTTACTTGGAATGTGAATTGGAACGAAATCGCCAATAGATAAGACCATTTTACAATTTGGGCCCAAGTAAGAAGCAGAGCCTAAGGTGTAAATTATCGATAGTCCATATCTCGGAAACTATAAGAGATAATTCAATTTGGCAACCGGCAATGTAATTAGCATGCCGAATATTACTTGGAATGTGAATTGGAACGAAATCGCCAATAGATAAGACCATTTTACAATTTGGGCCCAAGTTAGAAGCAGAGCCTAAGGTGTAAATTATCGATAGTCCATATCTCGGAAACTATAAGAGATAATGCAATTTGGCAACCGGCAATGTAATTAGCATGCCGAATATTACTTGGAATGTGAATTGGAACGAAATCGCCAATAGATAAGACCATTTTACAATTTGGGCCCAAGTTAGAAGCAGAGCCTAAGGTGTAAATTATCGATAGTCCATATCTCGGAAACTATAAGAGATAATGCAATTTGGCAAACGGCAATGTAATTAGCATGCCGAATATTACTTGGAATGTGAATTGGAACGAAATCGCCAATAGATAAGACCATTTTACAATTTGGGCCCAAGTTAGAAGCAGAGCCTAAGGTGTAAATTATTGATAGTCCATATCTCGGAAACTATAAGTGATAATGCAATTTCGCAACCGGCAATGTAATTAGCATGCCGAATATTACTTGGAGTGTGAATTGGAACGAAATCGCCAATAGATAAGACCATTTTACAATTTGGGCCCAAGTTAGAAGCAGAGCCTAAGGTGTAAATTATCGATAGTCCATATCTCGGAAACTATAAGAGATAATGCAATTTGGCAACCGGCAATGTAATTAGCATGCCGAATATTACTTGGAATGTGAATTGGAACGAAATCGCCAATAGATAAGACCATTTTACAATTTGGGCCCAAGTTAGAAGCAGAGCCTAAGGTGTAAATTATCGATAGTCCATATCTCGGAAACTATAAGAGATAATGCAATTTGGCAACCGGCAATGTAATTAGCATGCCGAATATTACTTGGAATGTGAATTGGAACGAAATCGCCAATAGATAAGACCATTTTACAATTTGGGCCCAAGTTAGAAGCAGAACCTAAGGTGTAAATTATCGATAGTCCATATATCGGAAACTATAAGAGATAATGTAATTTTACAACCGGCAATGTAATTAGCATGCCGAATATTACTTGGAATGTGAATTGGAACGAAATCGCCAATAGATAAGACCATTTTACAATTTGGGCCCAAGTTAGAAGCAGAGCCTAAGGTGTAAATTATCGATAGTCCATATCTCGGAAACTATAAGAAATAATGCAATTTGGCAACCGGCAATGTATTTAGCATGCCGAATATTACTTGGAATGTGAATTGGAACGAAATCGCCAATAGATAAGACCATTTTACAATTTGGGCCCAAGTTAGAAGCAGAGCCTAAGGTGTAAATTATCGATAGTCCATATCTCGGAAACTATAAGAGATAATGCAATTTCGCAACCGGCAATTTAATTAGCATGCCGAATATTACTTGGAGTGTGAATTGGAACGAAATCGCCAATAGGTAAGACTATTTTACAATTTGGGCCCAAGTTAGAAGCAGAGCCTAAGGTGTAAATTATCGATAGTCCATATCTCGGAAACTATAAGAGATAATGCAATTTGGCAACCGGCAATGTAATTAGCATGCCGAATATTACTTGGAATGTGAATTGGAACGAAATCGCCAATAGATAAGAATATTTTACAATTTGGGCCCAAGTTAGAAGCAGAGCCTAAGGTGTAAATTATCGATAGTCCCTATCTCGGAAACTATAAGAGATAATGCAATTTGGCAACCGGCAATGTAATTAGCATGCCGAATATTACTTGGAATGTGAATTGGAATGAAATCGCCAATAGATAAGACCATTTTACAATTTGGGCCCAAGTTAGAAGCAGAGCCTAAGGTGTAAATTATCGATAGTCCATATCTCGGAAACTATAAGAGATAATGCAATTTGGCAACCGGCAATGTAATTAGCATGCCGAATATTACTTGGAATGTGAATTGCAACGAAATCGCCAATAGATAAGACCATTTTACAATTTGGGCCCAAGTTAGAAGCAGAGCCTAAGGTGTAAATTATCGATAGTCCATATCTCGGAAACTATAAGAGATAATGCAATTTGGCAACCGGCAATGTAATTAGCATGCCGAATATTACTTGGAATGTGAATTGGAACAAAATCGCCAATAGATAAGACCATTTTACAATTTGGGCAAAAGTTAGAAGCAGAGCCTAAGGTGTAAATTATTGATAGTCCATATCTCGGAAACTATAAGAGATAATGCAATTTCGCAACCGGCAATGTAATTAGCATGCCGAATATTACTTGGAGTGTGAATTGGAACGAAATCGCCAATAGATAAGACCATTTTACAATTTGGGCCCAAGTTAGAAGCAGAGCCTAAGGTGTAAATTATCGATAGTCCATATCTCGGAAACTATAAGAGATAATGCAATTTGGCAACCGGCAATGTAATTAGCATGCCGAATATTACTTGGAATGTGAATTGGAACGAAATCGCCAATAGACAAGACCATTTTACAATTTGGGCCCAAGTTAGAAGCAGAGCCTAAGGTGTAAATTATCGATAGTCCATATCTCGGAAACTATAAGAGATAATGCAATTTGGCAACCGGCAATGTAATTAGCATGCCGAATATTACTTGGAATGTGAATTGGAACGAAATCGCCAATAGATAAGACCATTTTACAATTTGGGCCCAAGTTAGAAGCAGAGCCTAAGGTGTAAATTATCGATAGTCCATATCTCGGAAACTATAAGAGATAATGCAATTTGGCAACCGGCAATGTAATTAGCATGCCGAATATTACTTGGAATGTGAATTGGAACGAAATCGCCAATAGATAAGACCATTTTACAATTTGGGCCCAAGTTAGAAGCAGAGTCTAAGGTGTAAATTATCGATAGTCCATATCTCTGAAACTATAAGAGATAATGCAATTTCGCAACCGGCAATGTAATTAGCATGCCGAATATTACTTGGAATGTGAATTGGGACGAAATCGCCAATAGATAAGGCCATTTTACAATTTGGGCCCAAGTTAGAAGCAGAGCCTAAGGTGTAAATTATCGATAGTCCATATCTCGGAAACTATAAGAGATAATGCAATTTGGCAACCGGCAATGTAATTAGCATGCCGAATATTACTTGGAATGTGAATTGAAACGAAATCGCCAATAGATAAGACCATTTTACAATTTGGGCCCAAGTTAGAAGCAGAGCCTAAGGTGTAAATTATCGATGGACCATATCTCGGAAACTATAAGAGATAATGCAATTTGGCAACCGGCAATGTAATTAGCATGCCGAATATTACTTGGAATGTGAATTGGAACGAAATCGCCAATAGATAAGACCATTTTACAGTTTGGGCCCAAGTTAGAAGCAGAGCCTAAGGTTAAAAATAATCGATAGTCCATATCTCGGAAACTATAAGAGATAATGCAATTTGGCAACCGGCAATGTAATTAGCATGCCGAATGTTACTTGGAATGTGAATTGGAACGAAATCGCCAATAGATAAGACCATTTTACAATTTGGGCCCAAGTTAGAAGCAGAGCCTAAGGTGTAAATTATCGATAGTCCATATCTCGGAAACTATAAGAGATAATGCAATTTGGCAACCGGCAATGTAATTAGCATGCCGAATATTACTTGGAATGTGAATTGGAACGAAATCGCCAATAGATAAGACCATTTTACAATTTGGGCCCAAGTTAGAAGCAGAGCCTAAGGTGTAAATTATCGATAGTCCATATCTCGGAAACTATAAGAGATAATGCAATTTGGCAACCGGCAATGTAATTAGCATGCCGAATATTACTTGGAATGTGAATTGGAACGAAATCGCCAATAGATAAGACCATTTTACAATTTGGGCCCAAGTTAGAAGCAGAGCCCAAGATGTAAATTATCGATAGTCCATATCTCGGAAACTATAAGAGATAATGCAATTTTACAACCGGCAATGTAATTAGCATGCCGAATATTACTTGGAATGTGAATTGGAACGAAATCGCCAATAGATAAGACCATTTTACAATTTGGGCCCAAGTTAGAAGCAGAGCCTAAGGTGTAAATTATCGATAGTCCATATCTCGGAAACTATAAGAAATAATGCAATTCGGCAACCGGCAATGTAATTATCATGCCGAATATTACTTGGAATGTGAATTGGAACGAAATCGCCAATAGATAAGACCATTTTACAATTTGGGCCCAAGTTAGAAGCAGAGCCTAAGGTGTAAATTATCGATAGTCCATATCTCGGAAACTATAAGAGATAATGCAATTTCGCAACCGGCAATGTAATTAGCATGCCGAATATTACTTGGAGTGTGAATTGGAACGAAATCGCCAATAGGTAAGACCATTTTACAATTTGGGCCCAAGTTAGAAGCAGAGCCTAAGGTGTAAATTATCGATAGTCCATATCTCGGAAACTATAAGAGATAATGCAATTTGGCAACCGGCAATGTAATTAGCATGCCGAATATTACTTGGAATGTGAATTGGAACGAAATCGCCAATAGATAAGAATATTTTACAATTTGGGCCCAAGTTAGAAGCAGAGCCTAAGGTGTAAATTATCGATAGTCCCTATCTCGGAAACTATAAGAGATAATGCAATTTGGCAACCGGCAATGTAATTAGCATGCCGAATATTACTTGGAATGTGAATTGGAATGAAATCGCCAATAGATAAGACCATTTTACAATTTGGGCCCAAGTTAGAAGCAGAGCCTAAGGTGTAAATTATCGATAGTCCATATCTCGGAAACTATAAGAGATAATGCAATTTGGCAACCGGCAATGTAATTAGCATGCCGAATGTTACTTGGAATGTGAATTGGAACGAAATCGCCAATAGATAAGACCATTTTACAATTTGGGCCCAAGTTAGAAGCAGAGCCTAAGGTGTAAATTATCGATAGTCCATATCTCGGAAACTATAAGAGATAATGCAATTTGGCAACCGGCAATGTAATTAGCATGCCGAATATTACTTGGAATGTGAATTGGAACGAAATCGCCAATAGATAAGACCATTTTACAGTTTGGGCCCAAGTTGGAAGCAGAGCCTAAGGTTAAAAATAATCGAAAGTCCATATCTCGGAAACTATAAGAGATAATGCAATTTGGCAACCGGCAATGTAATTAGCATGCCGAATGTTACTTGGAATGTGAATTGGAACGAAATCGCCAATAGATAAGACCATTTTACAATTTGGGCCCAAGTTAGAAGCAGAGCCTAAGGTGTAAATTATCGATAGTCCATATCTCGGAAACTATAAGAGATAATGCAATTTGGCAACCGGCAATGTAATTAGCATGCCGAATATTACTTGGAATGTGAATTGGAACGAAATCGCCAATAGATAAGACCATTTTACAATTTGGGCCCAAGTTAGAAGCAGAGCCTAAGGTGTAAATTATCGATAGTCCATATCTCGGAAACTATAAGAGATAATGCAATTTGGCAACCGGCAATGTAATTAGCATGCCGAATATTACTTGGAATGTGAATTGGAACGAAATCGCCAATAGATAAGACCATTTTACAATTTGGGCCCAAGTTAGAAGCAGAGCCTAAGGTGTAAATAATCGATAGTCCATATCTCGGAAACTATAAGAGATAATGCAATTTTACAACCGGCAATGTAATTAGCATGCCGAATATTACTTGGAATGTGAATTGGAACGAAATCGCCAATAGATAAGACCATTTTACAATTTGGGCCCAAGTTAGAAGCAGAGCCTAAGGTGTAAATTATCGATAGTCCATATCTCGGAAACTATAAGAAATAATGCAATTTGGCAACCGGCAATGTAATTAGCATGCCGAATATTACTTGGAATGTGAATTGGAACGAAATCGCCAATAGATAAGACCATTTTACAATTTGGGCCCAAGTTAGAAGCAGAGCCTAAGGTGTAAATTATCGATAGTCCATATCTCGGAAACTATAAGAGATAATGCAATTTCGCAACCGGCAATGTAATTAGCATGCCGAATATTACTTGGAGTGTGAATTGGAACGAAATCGCCAATAGGTAAGACCATTTTACAATTTGGGCCCAAGTTAGAAGCAGAGCCTAAGGTGTAAATTATCGATAGTCCATATCTCGGAAACTATAAGAGATAATGCAATTTGGCAACCGGCAATGTAATTAGCATGCCGAATATTACTTGGAATGTGAATTGGAACGAAATCGCCAATAGATAAGAATATTTTACAATTTGGGCCCAAGTTAGAAGCAGAGCCTAAGGTGTAAATTATCGATAGTCCCTATCTCGGAAACTATAAGAGATAATGCAATTTGGCAACCGGCAATGTAATTAGCATGCCGAATATTACTTGGAATGTGAATTGGAATGAAATCGCCAATAGATAAGACCATTTTACAATTTGGGCCCAAGTTAGAAGCAGAGCCTAAGGTGTAAATTATCGATAGTCCATATCTCGGAAACTATAAGAGATAATGCAATTTGGCAACCGGCAATGTAATTAGCATGCCGAATGTTACTTGGAATGTGAATTGGAACGAAATCGCCAATAGATAAGACCATTTTACAATTTGGGCCCAAGTTAGAAGCAGAGTTTAAGGTGTAAATTATCGATAGTCCATATCTCGGAAACTATAAGAGATAATGCAATTTGGCAACCGGCAATGTAATTAGCATGCCGAATATTACTTGGAATGTGAATTGGAACGAAATCGCCAATAGATAAGACCATTTTACAGTTTGGGCCCAAGTTGGAAGCAGAGCCTAAGGTTAAAAATAATCGAAAGTCCATATCTCGGAAACTATAAGAGATAATGCAATTTGGCAACCGGCAATGTAATTAGCATGCCGAATGTTACTTGGAATGTGAATTGGAACGAAATCGCCAATAGATAAGACCATTTTACAATTTGGGCCCAAGTTAGAAGCAGAGCCTAAGGTGTAAATTATCGATAGTCCATATCTCGGAAACTATAAGAGATAATTCAATTTGGCAACCGGCAATGTAATTAGCATGCCGAATATTACTTGGAATGTGAATTGGAACGAAATCGCCAATAGATAAGACCATTTTACAATTTGGGCCCAAGTTAGAAGCAGAGCCTAAGGTGTAAATTATCGATAGTCCATATCTCGGAAACTATAAGAGATAATGCAATTTGGCAACCGGCAATGTAATTAGCATGCCGAATATTACTTGGAATGTGAATTGGAACGAAATCGCCAATAGATAAGACGATTTTACAATTTGGGCCCAAGTTAGAAGCAGAGCCTAAGGTGTAAATTATCGATAGTCCATATCTCGGAAACTATAAGAGATAATGCAATTTGGCAACCGGCAATGTAATTAGCATGCCGAATATTACTTGGAATGTGAATTGGAACGAAATCGCCAATAGATAAGACCATTTTACAATTTGGGCCCAAGTTAGAAGCAGAGCCTAAGGTGTAAATTATTGATAGTCCATATCTCGGAAACTATAAGAGATAATGCAATTTCGCAACCGGCAATGTAATTAGCATGCCGAATATTACTTGGAGTGTGAATTGGAACGAAATCGCCAATAGATAAGACCATTTTACAATTTGGGCCCAAGTTAGAAGCAGAGCCTAAGGTGTAAATTATCGATAGTCCATATCTCGGAAACTATAAGAGATAATGCAATTTGGCAACCGGCAATGTAATTAGCATGCCGAATATTACTTGGAGTGTGAATTGGAACGAAATCGCCAATAGATAAGACCATTTTACAATTTGGGCCCAAGTTAGAAGCAGAGCCTAAGGTGTAAATTATCGATAGTCCATATCTCGGAAACTATAAGAGATAATGCAATTTGGCAACCGGCAATGTAATTAGCATGCCGAATATTACTTGGAATGTGAATTGGAACGAAATCGCCAATAGATAAGACCATTTTACAATTTGGGCCCAAGTTAGAAGCAGAGCCTAAGGTGTAAATTATCGATAGTCCATATCTCGGAAACTATAAGAGATAATGCAATTTGGCAACCGGCAATGTAATTAGCATGCCGAATATTACTTGGAATGTGAATTGGAACGAAATCGCCAATAGATAAGACCATTTTACAATTTGGGCCCAAGTTAGAAGCAGAGCCTAAGGTGTAAATTATCGATAGTCCATATCTCGGAAACTATAAGAAATAATGCAATTTGGCAACCGGCAATGTAATTAGCATGCCGAATATTACTTGGAATGTGAATTGGAACGAAATCGCCAATAGATAAGACCATTTTACAATTTGGGAACAAGTTAGAAGCAGAGCCTAAGGTGTAAATTATCGATAGTCCATATCTCGGAAACTATAAGAGATAATGCAATTTTGCAACCGGCAATGTAATTAGCATGCCGAATATTACTTGGAGTGTGAATTGGAACGAAATCGCCAATAGGTAAGACCATTTTACAATTTGGGCCCAAGTTAGAAGCAGAGCCTAAGGTGTAAATTATCGATAGTCCCTATCTCGGAAACTATAAGAGATAATGCAATTTGGCAACCGGCAATGTAATTAGCATGCCGAATATTACTTGGAATGTGAATTGGAACGAAATCGCCAATAGATAAGACCATTTTACAATTTGGGCCCAAGTTAGAAGCAGAGCCTAAGGTGTAAATTATCGATAGTCCATATCTCGGAAACTATAAGAGATAATGCAATTTGGCAACCGGCAATGTAATTAGCATGCCGAATATTACTTGGAATGTGAATTGCAACGAAATCGCCAATAGATAAGACCATTTTACAATTTGGGCCCAAGTTAGAAGCAGAGCCTAAGGTGTAAATTATCGATAGTCCATATCTCGGAAACTATAAGAGATAATGCAATTTGGCAACCGGCAATGTAATTAGCATGCCGAATATTACTTGGCATGTGAATTGGAACAAAATCGCCAATAGATAAGACCATTTTACAATTTGGGCCCAAGTTAGAAGCAGAGCCTAAGGTGTAAATTATTGATAGTCCATATCTCGGAAACTATAAGAGATAATGCAATTTCGCAACCGGCAATGTAATTAGCATGCCGAATATCACTTGGAATGTGAATTGGGACGAAATCGCCAATAGATAAGACCATTTTACAATTTGGACCCAAGTTAGAAGCAGAGCCAAAGGTGTAAATTATCGATAGTCCATATCTCGGAAACTATAAGAGATAATGCAATTTGGCAACCGGCAATGTAATTAGCATGCCGAATATTACTTGGAATGTGAATTGTAACGAAATCGCCAATAGATAAGACCATTTTACAATTTGGGCCCAAGTTAGAAGCAGAGCCTAAGGTGTAAATTATCGATAGTCCATATCTCGGAAACTATAAGAGATAATGCAATTTGGCAACCGGCAATGTAATTAGCATGCCGAATTTTACTTGGAATGTGAATTGGAACGAAATCGCCAATAGGTAAGACCATTTTACAATTTGGGCCCAAGTTAGAAGCAGAGCCTAAGGTGCAAATTATCGATAGTCCATATCTCGGAAACTATAAGAGATAATTCAATTTGGCAACCGGCAATGTAATTAGCATGCCGAATATTACTTGGAATGTGAATTGGAACGAAATCGCCAATAGATAAGACCATTTTACAATTTGGGCCCAAGTTAGAAGCAGAGCCTAAGGTGTAAATTATCGATAGTCCATATCTCGGAAACTATAAGAGATAATGCAATTTGGCAACCGGCAATGTAATTAGCATGCCGAATATTACTTGGAATGTGAATTGGAACGAAATCGCCAATAGATAAGACCATTTTACAATTTGGGAGCAAGTTAGAAGCAGAGCCTAAGGTGTAAATTATCGATAGTCCATATCTCGGAAACTATAAGAGATAATGCAATTTGGCAACCGGCAATGTAATTAGCATGCCGAATATTACTTGGAATGTGAATTGGAACGAAATCGCCAATAGATAAGACCATTTTACAATTTGGGCCCAAGTTAGAAGCAGAGCCTATGGTGTAAATTATCGATAGTCCATATCTCGGAAACTATAAGAGATAATGCAATTTGGCAACCGGCAATGTAATTAGCATGCCGAATATTACTTGGAATGTGAATTGGAACGAAATCGCCAATAGATAAGACCATTTTACAATTTGGGCCCAAGTTAGAAGCAGAGCCTAAGGTGTAAATTATCGATAGTCCATATCTCGGAAACTATAAGAGATAATGCAATTTGGCAACCGGCAATGTAATTAGCATGCCTAATATTACTTGGAATATGAATTGGAACGAAATCGCCAATAGATAAGACCATTTTACAATTTGGGCCCAAGTTAGAAGCAGAGCCTAAGGTGTAAATTATCGATAGTCCATATCTCGGAAACTATAAGAGATGATGCAATTTGGCAACCGGCAATGTAATTAGCATGCCGAATATTACTTGGAATGTGAATTGGAACGAAATCGCCAATAGATAAGACCATTTTACAATTTGGGCCCAAGTTAGAAGCAGAGCCTAAGGTGTAAATTATCGATAGTCCATATCTCTGAAACTATAAGAGATAATGCAATTTCGCGACCGGCAATGTAATTAGCATGCCGAATATTACTTGGAATGTGAATTGGGACGAAATCGCCAATAGATAAGGCCATTTTACAATTTGGGCCCAAGTTAGAAGCAGAGCCTAAGGTGTAAATTATCGATAGTCCATATCTCGGAAACTATAAGAGATAATGCAATTTGGCAACCGGCAATGTAATTAGCATGTCGAATATTACTTGGAATGTGAATTGGAACGAAATCGCCAATAGATAAGACCATTTTACAATTTGGGCCCAAGTTAGAAGCAGAGCCTAAGGTGTAAATTATCGATAGTCCATATCTCGGAAACTATAAGAGATAATGCAATTTGGCAACCGGCAATGTAATTAGCATGCCGAATATTACTTGGAATGTGAATTGGAACGAAATCGCCAATAGATAAGACCATTTTACAGTTTGGGCCCAAGTTAGAAGCAGAACCTAAGGTTAAAAATAATCGATAGTCCATATCTCGGAAACTATAAGAGATAATGCAATTTGGCAACCGGCAATGTAATTAGCATGCCGAATATTACTTGGAATGTGAATTGGAACGAAATCGCCAATAGATAAGACCATTTTACAATTTGGGCCCAAGTTAGAAGCAGAGCCTAAGGTGTAAATTATCGATAGTCCATATCTCGGAAACTATAAGAGATAATGCAACTTGGCCACCGGCAATGTAATTAGCATGCCGAATATTACTTGGAATGTGAATTGGAACGAAATCGCCAATAGGTAAGACCATTTTACAATTTGGGCCCAAGTTAGAAGCAGAGCCTAAGGTGTAAATTATCGATAGTCCATATCTCGGAAACTATAAGAGATAATTCAATTTGGCAACCGGCAATGTAATTAGCATGCCGAATATTACTTGGAATGTGAATAGGAACGAAATCGCCAATAGATAAGACCATTTTACAATTTGGGCCCAAGTTAGAAGCAGAGCCTAAGGTGTAAATTATCGATAGTCCATATCTCGGAAACTATAAGAGATAATGCAATTTGGCAACCGGCAATGTAATTAGCATGCCGAATATTACTTGGAATGTGAATTGGAACGAAATCGCCAATAGATAAGACCATTTTACAATTTGGGCCCAAGTTAGAAGCAGAGCCTAAGGTGTAAATTATCGATAGTCCATATCTCGGAAACTATAAGGGATAATGCAATTTGGCAACCGGCAATGTAATTAGCATGCCGAATATTACTTGGAATGTGAATTGGAACGAAATCGCCAATAGATAAGACCATTTTACAATTTGGGCCCAAGTTAGAAGCAGAGCCTAAGGTGTAAATTATCGATAGTCCATATCTCGGAAACTATAAGAGATAATGCAATTTGGCAACCGGCAATGTAATTAGCATGCCGAATATTACTTGGAATGTGAATTGGAACGAAATCGCCAATAGATAAGACCATTTTACAATTTGGGCCCAAGTTAGAAGCAGAGCCTAAGGTGTAAATTATTGATAGTCCATATCTCGGAAACTATAAGAGATAATGCAATTTCGCAACCGGCAATGTAATTAGCATGCCGAATATCACTAGGAATGTGAATTGGGCGAAATCGCCAATAGATAAGACCATTTTACAATTTGGGCCCAAGTTAGAAGCAGAGCCTAAGGTGTAAATTATAGATAGTCCATATCTCGGAAACTATAAGAGATAATGCAATTTGGCAACCGGCAATGTAATTAGCATGCCGAATATTACTTGGAATGTGAATTGGAACGAAATCGCCAATAGATAAGACCATTTTACAATTTGGGCCCAAGTTAGAAGCAGAGCCTAAGGTGTAAATTATCGATAGTCCATATCTCGGAAACTATAAGAGATAATGCAATTTGGCAACCGGCAATGTAATTAGCATGCCGAATATTACTTGGAATGTGAATTGGAACGAAATCGCCAATAGATAAGACCATTTTACAATTTGGGCCCAAGTTAGAAGCAGAGCCTAAGGTGTAAATTATTGATAGTCTATATCTCGGAAACTATAAGAGATAATGCAATTTCGCAACCGGCAATGTGATTAGCATGCCGAATATCACTTGGAATGTGAATTGGGACGAAATCGCCAATAGATAAGACCATTTTACAATTTGGGCCCAAGTTAGAAGCAGAGCCTAAGGTGTAAATTATCGATAGTCCATATCTCGGAAACTATAAGAGATAATGCAATTTGGCAACCGGCAATGTAATTAGCATGCCGAATATTACTTGGAATGTGAATTGGAACGAAATCGCCAATAGATAAGACCATTTTACAATTTGGGCCCAAGTTAGAAGCAGAGCCTAAGGTGTAAATTATCGATAGTCCATATCTCGGAAACTATAAGGGATAATGCAATTTGGCAACCGGCAATGTAATTAGCATGCCGAATATTACTTGGAATGTGAATTGGAACGAAATCGCCAATAGATAAGACCATTTTACAATTTGGGCCCAAGTTAGAAGCAGAGCCTAAGGTGTAAATTATCGATAGTCCATATCTCGGAAACTATAAGAGATAATGCAATTTGGCAACCGGCAATGTAATTAGCATGCCGAATATTACTTGGAATGTGAATTGGAACGAAATCGCCAATAGATAAGACCATTTTACAATTTGGGCCCAAGTTAGAAGCAGAGCCTAAGGTGTAAATTATTGATAGTCCATATCTCGGAAACTATAAGAGATAATGCAATTTCGCAACCGGCAATGTAATTAGCATGCCGAATATCACTAGGAATGTGAATTGGGCGAAATCGCCAATAGATAAGACCATTTTACAATTTGGGCCCAAGTTAGAAGCAGAGCCTAAGGTGTAAATTATAGATAGTCCATATCTCGGAAACTATAAGAGATAATGCAATTTGGCAACCGGCAATGTAATTAGCATGCCGAATATTACTTGGAATGTGAATTGGAACGAAATCGCCAATAGATAAGACCATTTTACAATTTGGGCCCAAGTTAGAAGCAGAGCCTAAGGTGTAAATTATCGATAGTCCATATCTCGGAAACTATAAGAGATAATGCAATTTGGCAACCGGCAATGTAATTAGCATGCCGAATATTACTTGGAATGTGAATTGGAACGAAATCGCCAATAGATAAGACCATTTTACAATTTGGGCCCAAGTTAGAAGCAGAGCCTAAGGTGTAAATTATTGATAGTCTATATCTCGGAAACTATAAGAGATAATGCAATTTCGCAACCGGCAATGTGATTAGCATGCCGAATATCACTTGGAATGTGAATTGGGACGAAATCGCCAATAGATAAGACCATTTTACAATTTGGGCCCAAGTTAGAAGCAGAGCCTAAGGTGTAAATTATCGATAGTCCATATCTCGGAAACTATAAGAGATAATGCAATTTGGCAACCGGCAATGTAATTAGCATGCCGAATATTACTTGGAATGTGAATTGGAACGAAATCGCCAATAGATAAGACCATTTTACAATTTGGGCCCAAGTTAGAAGCAGAGCCTAAGGTGTAAATTATCGATAGTCCATATCTCGGAAACTATAAGAGATAATGCAATTTGGCAACCGGCAATGTAATTAGCATGCCGAATATTACTTGGAATGTGAATTGGAACGAAATCGCCAATAGATAAGACCATTTTACAATTTGGGCCCAAGTTAGAAGCAGAGCCTAAGGTGTAAATTATCGATAGTCCATATCTCGGAAACTATAAGAGATAATGCAATTTGGCAACCGGCAATGTAATTAGCATACCGAATATTACTTGGAATGTGAATTGGAACGAAATCGCCAATAGATAAGACCATTTTACAATATGGGCCCAAGTTAGAAGCAGAGCCTAAGGTTTAAATTATCGATAGTCCATATCTCGGAAACTATAAGAGATAATGCAATTTGGCAACCGGCAATGTAATTAGCATGCCGAATATTACTTGGAATGTGAATTGGAACGAAATCGCCAATAGATAAGACCATTTTACAATTTGGGCCCAAGTTAGAAGCAGAGCCTAAGGTGTAAATTATCGATAGTCCATATCTCGGAAACTATAAGAGATAATGCAATTTGGCAACCGGCAATGTAATTAGCATGCCGAATATTACTTGGAATGTGAATTGGAACGAAATCGCCAATAGATAAGGCCATTTTACAATTTGGGCCCAAGTTAGAAGCAGAGCCTAAGGTGTAAATTATCGATAGTCCATATCTCGGAAACTATAAGAGATAATGCAATTTGGCAACAGGCAATGTAATTAGCATGCCGAATATTACTTGGAATGTGAATTGGAACGAAATCGCCAATAGAAAAGACCATTTTACAATTTGGGCCCAAGTTAGAAGCAGAGCTTAAGGTGTAAATTATCGATAGTCCATATCTCGGAAATTATAAGAGATAATGCAATTTGGCAACCGGTAATGTAATTAGCATGCCGAATATTACTTGGAATGTGAATTGGAACGAAATCGCCAATAGATAAGACCATTTTACAATTTGGGCCCAAGTTAGAAGCAGAGCCTAAGGTGTAAATTATCGATAGTCCATATCTCGGAAACTATAAGAGATAATGCAATTTGGCAACCGGCAATGTAATTAGCATGCCGAATATTACTTGGAATGTGAATTGGAACGAAATCGCCAATAGATAAGACCATTTCACAATTTGGGCCCAAGTTAGAAGCAGAGCCTAAGGTGTAAATTATTGATAGTCCATATCTCGGAAACTATAAGAGATAATGCAATTTCGCAACCGGCAATGTAATTAGCATGCCGAATATCACTTGGAATGTGAATTGGGACGAAATCGCCAATAGATAAGACCATTTTACCATTTGGGCCCAAGTTAGAAGCAGAGCCTAAGGTGTAAATTATCGATAGTCCATATCTCGGAAACTATAAGAGATAATGCAATTTGGCAACCGGCAATGTAATTAGCATGCCGAATATTACTTGGAATGTGAATTGGAACGAAATCGCCAATAGATAAGACCATTTTACAATTTGGGCCCAAGTTAGAAGCAGAGCCTAAGGTGTAAATTATCGATAGTCCATATCTCGGAAACTATAAGAGATAATGCAATTTGGCAACTGGCAATGTAATTAGCATGCCGAATATTACTTGGAATGTGAATTGGGACGAAATCGCCAATAGATAAGACCATTTTACAATTTGGGCCCAAGTTAGAAGCAGAGCCTAAGGTGTAAATTATCGATAGTCCATATCTCGGAAACTATAAGAGATAATGCAATTTGGCAACCGGCAATGTAATTAGCATGCCGAATATTACTTGGAATGTGAATTGGAACGAAATCGCCAATAGATAAGACCATTTTACAATTTGGGCCCAAGTTAGAAGCAGAGCCTAAGGTGTAAATTATTGATAGTCCATATCTCGGAAACTATAAGAGATAATGCAATTTCGCAACCGGCAATGTAATTAACATGCCGAATATTACTTGGAATGTGAATTGGAACGAAATCGCCAATAGATAAGACCATTTTACAATTTGGGCCCAAGTTAGAAGCAGAGCCTAAGGTGTAAATTATCGATAGTCCATATCTCGGAAACTATAAGAGATAATGCAATTTGGCATCCGGCAATGTAATTAGCATGCCGAATATTACTTGGAATGTGAATTGGAACGAAATCGCCAATAGATAAGACCATTTTACAATTTGGGCCCAAGTTAGAAGCAGAGCCTAAGGTGTAAATTATCGATAGTCCATGTCTCGGAAACTATAAGAGATAATGCAATTTGGCAACCGGCAATGTAATTAGCATGCCGAATATTACTTGGAATGTGAATTGGAACGAAATCGCCAATAGATAAGACCATTTTACAATTTGGGCCCAAGTTAGAAGCAGAGCCTAAGGTGTAAATTATCGATAGTCCATATCTCGGAAACTATAAGAGATAATGCAATTTGACAACCGGCAATGTAATTAGCATGCCGAATATTACTTGGAATGTGAATTGGAACGAAATCGCCAATAGATAAGACCATTTTACAATTTGGGCCCAAGTTAGAAGCAGAGCCTAAGGTGTAAATTATCGATAGTCCATATCTCGGAAACTATAAGAGATAATGCAATTTGGCAACCGGCAATGTAATTAGCATGCCGAATATTACTTGGAATGTGAATTGGAACGAAATCGCCAATAGATAAGACCATTTTACAATTTGGGCCTAAGTTAGAAGCAGAGCCTAAGGTGTAAATTATCGATAGTCCATATCTCGGAAACTATAAGAGATAATGCAATTTGGCAACCGGCAATGTAATTAGCATGCCGAATATTACTTGGAATGTGAATTGGAACGAAATCGCCAATAGATAAGGCCATTTTACAATTTGGGCCCAAGTTAGAAGCAGAGCCTAAGGTGTAAATTATCGATAGTCCATATCTCGGAAACTATAAGAGATAATGCAATTTGGCAACAGGCAATGTAATTAGCATGCCGAATATTACTTGGAATGTGAATTGGAACGAAATCGCCAATAGAAAAGACCATTTTACAATTTGGGCCCAAGTTAGAAGCAGAGCTTAAGGTGTAAATTATCGATAGTCCATATCTCGGAAATTATAAGAGATAATGCAATTTGGCAACCGGTAATGTAATTAGCATGCCGAATATTACTTGGAATGTGAATTGGAACGAAATCGCCAATAGATAAGACCATTTTACAATTTGGGCCCAAGTTAGAAGCAGAGCCTAAGGTGTAAATTATCGATAGTCCATATCTCGGAAACTATAAGAGATAATGCAATTTGGCAACCGGCAATGTAATTAGCATGCCGAATATTACTTGGAATGTGAATTGGAACGAAATCGCCAATAGATAAGACCATTTCACAATTTGGGCCCAAGTTAGAAGCAGAGCCTAAGGTGTAAATTATTGATAGTCCATATCTCGGAAACTATAAGAGATAATGCAATTTCGCAACCGGCAATGTAATTAGCATGCCGAATATCACTTGGAATGTGAATTGGGACGAAATCGGCAATAGATAAGACCATTTTACCATTTGGGCCCAAGTTAGAAGCAGAGCCTAAGGTGTAAATTATCGATAGTCCATATCTCGGAAACTATAAGAGATAATGCAATTTGGCAACCGGCAATGTAATTAGCATGCCGAATATTACTTGGAATGTGAATTGGAACGAAATCGCCAATAGATAAGACCATTTTACAATTTGGGCCCAAGTTAGAAGCAGAGCCTAAGGTGTAAATTATCGATAGTCCATATCTCGGAAACTATAAGAGATAATGCAATTTGGCAACTGGCAATGTAATTAGCATGCCGAATATTACTTGGAATGTGAATTGGGACGAAATCGCCAATAGATAAGACCATTTTACAATTTGGGCCCAAGTTAGAAGCAGAGCCTAAGGTGTAAATTATCGATAGTCCATATCTCGGAAACTATAAGAGATAATGCAATTTGGCAACCGGCAATGTAATTAGCATGCCGAATATTACTTGGAATGTGAATTGGAACGAAATCGCCAATAGATAAGACCATTTTACAATTTGGGCCCAAGTTAGAAGCAGAGCCTAAGGTGTAAATTATTGATAGTCCATATCTCGGAAACTATAAGAGATAATGCAATTTCGCAACCGGCAATGTAATTAACATGCCGAATATTACTTGGAATGTGAATTGGAACGAAATCGCCAATAGATAAGACCATTTTACAATTTGGGCCCAAGTTAGAAGCAGAGCCTAAGGTGTAAATTATCGATAGTCCATATCTCGGAAACTATAAGAGATAATGCAATTTGGCATCCGGCAATGTAATTAGCATGCCGAATATTACTTGGAATGTGAATTGGAACGAAATCGCCAATAGATAAGACCATTTTACAATTTGGCCCAAGTTAGAAGCAGAGCCTAAGGTGTAAATTATCGATAGTCCATATCTCGGAAACTATAAGAGATAATGCAATTTGGCAACCGGCAATGTAATTAGCATGCCGAATATTACTTGGAATGTGAATTGGAACGAAATCGCCAATAGATAAGACCATTTTACAATTTGGGCCCAAGTTAGAAGCAGAGCCTAAGGTGTAAATTATCGATAGTCCATATCTCGGAAACTATAAGAGATAATGCAATTTGACAACCGGCAATGTAATTAGCATGCCGAATATTACTTGGAATGTGAATTGGAACGAAATCGCCAATAGATAAGACCATTTTACAATTTGGGCCCAAGTTAGAAGCAGAGCCTAAGGTGTAAATTATCGATAGTCCATATCTCGGAAACTATAAGAGATAATGCAATTTGGCAACCGGCAATGTAATTAGCATGCCGAATATTACTTGGAATGTGAATTGGAACGAAATCGCCAATAGATAAGACCATTTTACAATTTGGGCCTAAGTTAGAAGCAGAGCCTAAGGTGTAAATTATCGATAGTCCATATCTCGGAAACTATAAGAGATAATGCAATTTGGCAACCGGCAATGTAATTAGCATGCCGAATATTACTTGGAATGTGAATTGGAACGAAATCGCCAATAGATAAGACCATTTTACAATTTGGGCCCAAGTTAGAAGCAGAGCCTAAGGTGTAAATTATCGATAGTCCATATCTCGGAAACTATAAGAGATAATGCAATTTGGCAACCGGCAATGTAATTAGCATGCCGAATATTACTTGGAATGTGAATTGGAACGAAATCGCCAATAGATAAGACCATTTTACAATTTGGGCCCAAGTTAGAAGCAGAGCCTAAGGTGTAAATTATCGATAGTCCATATCTCGGAAACTATAAGAGATAATGCAATTTGGCAACCGGCAATGTAATTAGCATGCCGAATATTACTTGGAATGTGAATTGGAACGAAATCGCCAATAGATAAGACCATTTTACAATTTGGGCCCAAGTTAGAAGCAGAGCCTAAGGTGTAAATTATCGATAGTCCACATCTCGGAAACTATAAGAGATAATGCAATTTGGCAACCGGCAATGTAATTAGCATGCCGAATATTACTTGGAATGTGAATTGGAACGAAATCGCCAATAGATAAGACCATTTTACAATTTGGGCCCAAGTTAGAAGCAGAGCCTAAGGTGTAAATTATCGATAGTCCATATCTCGGAAACTATAAGAGATAATGCAATTTGGCAACCGGCAATGTAATTAGCATGCCGAATATTACTTGGAATGTGAATTGGAACGAAATCGCCAATAGATAAGACCATTTTACAATTTGGGCCCAAGTTAAAAGCAGAGCCTAAGGTGTAAATTATCGATAGTCCATATCTCGGAAACTATAAGAGATAATGCAATTTGGCAACCGGCAATGTAATTAGCATGCCGAATATTACTTGGAATGTGAATTGGAACGAAATCGCCAATAGATAAGACCATTTTACAATTTGGGCCCAAGTTAGAAGCAGAGCCTAAGGTGTAAATTATGGATAGTCCATATCTCGGAAACTATAAGAGATAATGCAATTTCGCAACCGGCGATGTAATTAGCATGCCGAATATTACTTGGAATGTGAATTGGAACGAAATCGCCAATAGAAAAGACCATTTTACAATTTGGGCCCAAGTTAGAAGCAGAGCCTAAGGTGTAAATTATCGATAGTCCATATCTCGGAAACTATAAGAGATAATGCAATTTGGCAACCGGCAATGTAATTAGCATGCCGAATATTACTTGGAATGTGAATTGGAACGAAATCGCCAATAGATAAGACCATTTTACAATTTGGGCCCAAGTTAGAAGCAGAGCTTAAGGTGTAAATTATCGATAGTCCATATCTCGGAAACTATAAGAGATAATGCAATTTGGCAACCGGCAATGTAATTAGCATGCCGAATATTACTTGGAATGTGAATTGGAACGAAATCGCCAATAGATAAGACCATTTCACAATTTGGGCCCAAGTTAGAAGCAGAGCCTAAGGTGTAAATTATCGATAGTCCATATCTCGAAAACTATAAGAGATAATGCAATTTGACAACCGGCAATGTAATTAGCATGCCGAATATTACTTGGAATGTGAATTGGAACGAAATCGCCAATAGATAAGACCATTTTACAATTTGGGCCCAAGTTAGAAGCAGAGCCTAAGGTGTAAATTATCGATAGTCCATATCTCGGAAACTATAAGAGATAATGCAATTTGGCAACCGGCAATGTAATTAACATGCCGAATATTAATTGGAATGTGAATTGGAACGAAATCGCCAATAGATAAGACCATTTTACAATTTGGGCCCAAGTTAGAAGCAGAGCCTAAGGTGTAAATGATCGATAGTCCATATCTCGGAAACTATAAGAGATAATGCAATTTGGCAACCGGCAATGTAATTAGCATGCCGAATATTACTTGGAATGTGAATTGGAACGAAATCGCCAATAGATAAGACCATTTTACAATTTGGGCCCAAGTTAGAAGCAGAGCCTAAGGTGTAAATTATCGATAGTCCATATCTCGGAAACTATAAGAGATAATGCAATTTGGCAACCGGCAATGTAATTAGCATGCCGAATATTACTTGGAATGTGAATTGGAACGAAATCGCCAATAGATAAGACCATTTTACAATTTGGGCCCAAGTTAGAAGCAGAGCCTAAGGTGTAAATTATCGATAGTCCATATCTCGGAAACTATAAGAGATAATGCAATTTGGCAACCGGCAATGTAATTAGCATGCCGAATATTACTTGGAATGTGAATTGGAACGAAATCGCCAATAGATAAGACCATTTTACAATTTGGGCCCAAGTTAGAAGCAGAGCCTAAGGTGTAAATTATCGATAGTCCACATCTCGGAAACTATAAGAGATAATGCAATTTGGCAACCGGCAATGTAATTAGCATGCCGAATATTACTTGGAATGTGAATTGGAACGAAATCGCCAATAGATAAGACCATTTTACAATTTGGGCCCAAGTTAGAAGCAGAGCCTAAGGTGTAAATTATCGATAGTCCATATCTCGGAAACTATAAGAGATAATGCAATTTGGCAACCGGCAATGTAATTAGCATGCCGAATATTACTTGGAATGTGAATTGGAACGAAATCGCCAATAGATAAGACCATTTTACAATTTGGGCCCAAGTTAGAAGCAGAGCCTAAGGTGTAAATTATCGATAGTCCATATCTCGGAAACTATAAGAGATAATGCAATTTGACAACCGGCAATGTAATTAGCATGCCGAATATTACTTGGAATGTGAATTGGAACGAAATCGCCAATAGATAAGACCATTTTACAATTTGGGCCCAAGTTAGAAGCAGAGCCTAAGGTGTAAATTATGGATAGTCCATATCTCGGAAACTATAAGAGATAATGCAATTTGGCAACCGGCAATGTAATTAGCATGCCGAATATTACTTGGAATGTGAATTGGAACGAAATCGCCAATAGATAAGACCATTTTACAATTTGGGCCCAAGTTAGAAGCAGAGCCTAAGGTGTAAATTATCGATAGTCCATATCTCGGAAACTATAAGAGATAATGCAATTTGACAACCGGCAATGTAATTAGCATGCCGAATATTACTTGGAATGTGAATTGGAACGAAATCGCCAATAGATAAGACCATTTTACAATTTGGGCCCAAGTTAGAAGCAGAGCCTAAGGTGTAAATTATGGATAGTCCATATCTCGGAAACTATAAGAGATAATGCAATTTCGCAACCGGCAATGTAATTAGCATGCCGAATATTACTTGGAATGTGAATTGGAACGAAATCGCCAATAGAAAAGACCATTTTACAATTTGGGCCCAAGTTAGAAGCAGAGCCTAAGGTGTAAATTATCGATAGTCCATATCTCGGAAACTATAAGAGATAATGCAATTTGGCAACCGGCAATGTAATTAGCATGCCGAATATTACTTGGAATGTGAATTGGAACGAAATCGCCAATAGATAAGACCATTTTACAATTTGGGCCCAAGTTAGAAGCAGAGCTTAAGGTGTAAATTATCGATAGTCCATATCTCGGAAACTATAAGAGATAATGCAATTTGGCAACCGGCAATGTAATTAGCATGCCGAATATTACTTGGAATGTGAATTGGAACGAAATCGCCAATAGATAAGACCATTTCACAATTTGGGCCCAAGTTAGAAGCAGAGCCTAAGGTGTAAATTATCGATAGTCCATATCTCGAAAACTATAAGAGATAATGCAATTTGACAACCGGCAATGTAATTAGCATGCCGAATATTACTTGGAATGTGAATTGGAACGAAATCGCCAATAGATAAGACCATTTTACAATTTGGGCCCAAGTTAGAAGCAGAGCCTAAGGTGTAAATTATCGATAGTCCATATCTCGGAAACTATAAGAGATAATGCAATTTGGCAACCGGCAATGTAATTAGCATGCCGAATATTAATTGGAATGTGAATTGGAACGAAATCGCCAATAGATAAGACCATTTTACAATTTGGGCCCAAGTTAGAAGCAGAGCCTAAGGTGTAAATGATCGATAGTCCATATCTCGGAAACTATAAGAGATAATGCAATTTGGCAACCGGCAATGTAATTAGCATGCCGAATATTACTTGGAATGTGAATTGGAACGAAATCGCCAATAGGTAAGACCATTTTACAATTTGGGCCCAAGTTAGAAGCAGAGCCTAAGGTGTAAATGATCGATAGTCCATATCTCGGAAACTATAAGAGATAATGCAATTTGGCAACCGGCAATGTAATTAGCATGCCGAATATTACTTGGAATGTGAATTGGAACGAAATCGCCAATAGGTAAAACCATTTTACAATTTGGGCCCAAGTTAGAAGCAGAGACTAAGGTGTAAATTATCGATAGTCCATATCTCGGAAACTATAAGAGATAATGCAATTTGGCAACCGGCAATGTAATTAGCATGCCGAATATTACTTGGAATGTGAATTGGAACGAAATCGCCAATAGGTAAGACCATTTTACAATTTGGGCCCAAGTTAGAAGCAGAGCCTAAGGTGTAAATTATCGATAGTCCATATCTCGGAAACTATAAGAGATAATTCAATTTGGCAACCGGCAATGTAATTAGCATGCCGAATATTACTTGGAATGTGAATTGGAACGAAATCGCCAATAGATAAGACCATTTTACAATTTGGGCCCAAGTTAGAAGCAGAGCCTAAGGTGTAAATTATTGATAGTCCATATCTCGGAAACTATAAGAGATAATGCAATTTGGCAACCGGCAATGTAATTAGCATGCCGAATATTACTTGGAATGTGAATTGGAACGAAATCGCCAACAGAGAAGACCATTTTACAATTTGGGCCCAAGTTAGAAGCAGAGCCTAAGGTGTAAATTATCGATAGTCCATATCTCGGAAACTATAAGAGATAATGCAATTTGGCAACCGGCAATGTAATTAGCGTGCCGAATATTACTTGGAATGTGAATTGGAACGAAATCGCCAATAGAAAAGACCATTTTACAATTTGGGCCCAAGTTAGAAGCAGAGCTTAAGGTGTAAATTATCGATAGTCCATATCTCGGAAATTATAAGAGATAATGCAATTTGGCAACCGGTAATGTAATTAGCATGCCGAATATTACTTGGAATGTGAATTGGAACGAAATCGCCAATAGATAAGACCATTTTACAATTTGGGCCCAAGTTAGAAGCAGAGCCTAAGGTGTAAATTATCGATAGTCCATATCTCGGAAACTATAAGAGATAATGCAATTTGGCAACCGGCAATGTAACTAGCATGCCGAATATTACTTGGAATGTGAATTGGAACGAAATCGCCAATAGATAAGACCATTTTACAATTTGGGCCCAAGTTAGAAGCAGAGCCTAAGGTGTAAATTATCGATAGTCCATATCTCGAAAACTATAAGAGATAATGCAATTTGACAACCGGCAATGTAATTAGCATGCCAAATATTACTTGGAATGTGAATTGGAACGAAATCGCCAATAGATAAGACCATTTTACAATTTGGGCCCAAGTTAGAAGCAGAGCCTAAGGTGTAAATTATCGATAGTCCATATCTCGGAAACTATAAGAGATAATGCAATTTGGCAACCGGCAATGTAATTAGCATGCCGATTATTAATTGGAATGTGAATTGGAACGAAATCGCCAATAGATAAGACCATTTTACAATTTGGGCCCAAGTTAGAAGCAGAGCCTAAGGTGTAAATGATCGATAGTCCATATCTCGGAAACTATAAGAGATAATGCAATTTGGCAACCGGCAATGTAATTAGCATGCCGAATATTACTTGGAATGTGAATTGGAACGAAATCGCCAATAGGTAAGACCATTTTACAATTTGGGCCCAAGTTAGAAGCAGAGCCTAAGGTGTAAATGATCGATAGTCCATATCTCGGAAACTATAAGAGATAATGCAATTTGGCAACCGGCAATGTAATTAGCATGCCGAATATTACTTGGAATGTGAATTGGAACGAAATCGCCAATAGGTAAAACAATTTTACAATTTGGGCCCAAGTTAGAAGCAGAGACTAAGGTGTAAATTATCGATAGTCCATATCTCGGAAACTATAAGAGATAATGCAATTTGGCAAACGGCAATGTAATTAGCATGCCGAATATTACTTGGAATGTGAAATGGAACGAAATCGCCAATAGGTAAGACCATTTTACAATTTGGGCCCAAGTTAGAAGCAGAGCCTAAGGTGTAAATTATCGATAGTCCATATCTCGGAAACTATAAGAGATAATTCAATTTGGCAACCGGCAATGTAATTAGCATGCCGAATATTACTTGGAATGTGAATTGGAACGAAATCGCCAATAGATAAGACCATTTTACAATTTGGGCCCAAGTTAGAAGCAGAGCCTAAGGTGTAAATTATTGATAGTCCATATCTCGGAAACTATAAGAGATAATGCAATTTGGCAACCGGCAATGTAATTAGCATGCCGAATATTACTTGGAATGTGAATTGGAACGAAATCGCCAACAGAGAAGACCATTTTACAATTTGGGCCCAAGTTAGAAGCAGAGCCTAAGGTGTAAATTATCGATAGTCCATATCTCGGAAACTATAAGAGATAATGCAATTTGGCAACCGGCAATGTAATTAGCATGCCGAATATTACTTGGAATGTGAATTGGAACGAAATCGCCAATAGATAAGACCATTTTACAATTTGGGCCCAAGTTAGAAGCAGAGCCTAAGGTGTAAATTATCGATAGTCCATATCTCGGAAACTATAAGAGATAATGCAATTTGGCAACCGGCAATGTAATTAGCATGCCGAATATTACTTGGAATGTGAATTGGAACGAAATCGCCAATAGAAAAGACCATTTTACAATTTGGGCCCAAGTTAGAAGCAGAGCTTAAGGTGTAAATTATCGATAGTCCATATCTCGGAAATTATAAGAGATAATGCAATTTGGCAACCGGTAATGTAATTAGCATGCCGAATATTACTTGGAATGTGAATTGGAACGAAATCGCCAATAGATAAGACCATTTTACAATTTGGGCCCAAGTTAGAAGCAGAGCCTAAGGTGTAAATTATCGATAGTCCATATCTCGGAAACTATAAGAGATAATGCAATTTGGCAACCGGCAATGTAATTAGCATGCCGAATATTACTTGGAATGTGAATTAGAACGAAATCGCCAATAGATAAGACCATTTCACAATTTGGGCCCAAGTTAGAAGCAGAGCCTAAGGTGTAAATGATCGATAGTCCATATCTCGGAAACTATAAGAGATAATGCAATTTGGCAACCGGCAATGTAATTAGCATGCCGAATATTACTTGGAATGTGAATTGGAACGAAATCGCCAATAGGTAAGACCATTTTACAATTTGGGCCCAAGTTAGAAGCAGAGCCTAAGGTGTAAATGATCGATAGTCCATATCTCGGAAACTATAAGAGATAATGCAATTTGGCAACCGGCAATGTAATTAGCATGCCGAATATTACTTGGAATGTGAATTGGAACGAAATCGCCAATAGGTAAAACCATTTTACAATTTGGGCCCAAGTTAGAAGCAGAGACTAAGGTGTAAATTATCGATAGTCCATATCTCGGAAACTATAAGAGATAATGCAATTTGGCAACCGGTAATGTAATTAGCATGCCGAATATTACTTGGAATGTGAATTGGAACGAAATCGCCAATAGGTAAGACCATTTTACAATTTGGGCCCAAGTTAGAAGCAGAGCCTAAGGTGTAAATTATCGATAGTCCATATCTCGGAAACTATAAGAGATAATTCAATTTGGCAACCGGCAATGTAATAAGCATGCCGAATATTACTTGGAATGTGAATTGGAACGAAATCGCCAATAGATAAGACCATTTTACAATTTGGGCCCAAGTTAGAAGCAGAGCCTAAGGTGTAAATTATTGATAGTCCATATCTCGGAAACTATAAGAGATAATGCAATTTGGCAACCGGCAATGTAATTAGCATGCCGAATATTACTTGGAATGTGAATTGGAACGAAATCGCCAACAGAGAAGACCATTTTACAATTTGGGCCCAAGTTAGAAGCAGAGCCTAAGGTGTAAATTATCGATAGTCCATATCTCGGAAACTATAAGAGATAATGCAATTTGGCAACCGGCAATGTAATTAGCATGCCGAATATTACTTGGAATGTGAATTGGAACGAAATCGCCAATAGATAAGACCATTTTACAATTTGGGCCCAAGTTAGAAGCAGAGCCTAAGGTGTAAATTATCGATAGTCCATATCTCGGAAACTATAAGAGATAATGCAATTTGGCAACCGGCAATGTAATTAGCATGCCGAATATTACTTGGAATGTGAATTGGAACGAAATCGCCAATAGAAAAGACCATTTTACAATTTGGGCCCAAGTTAGAAGCAGAGCTTAAGGTGTAAATTATCGATAGTCCATATCTCGGAAATTATAAGAGATAATGCAATTTGGCAACCGGTAATGTAATTAGCATGCCGAATATTACTTGGAATGTGAATTGGAACGAAATCGCCAATAGATAAGACCATTTTACAATTTGGGCCCAAGTTAGAAGCAGAGCCTAAGGTGTAAATTATCGATAGTCCATATCTCGGAAACTATAAGAGATAATGCAATTTGGCAACCGGCAATGTAATTAGCATGCCGAATATTACTTGGAATGTGAATTGGAACGAAATCGCCAATAGATAAGACCATTTCACAATTTGGGCCCAAGTTAGAAGCAGAGCCTAAGGTGTAAATTATTGATAGTCCATATCTCGGAAACTATAAGAGATAATGCAATTTCGCAACCGGCAATGTAATTAGCATGCCGAATATCACTTGGAATGTGAATTGGGACGAAATCGCCAATAGATAAGACCATTTTACAATTTGGGCCCAAGTTAGAAGCAGAGCCTAAGGTGTAAATTATCGATAGTCCATATCTTGGAAACTATAAGAGATAATGCAATTTGGCAACCGGCAATGTAATTAGCATGCCGAATATTACTTGGAATGTGAATTGGAACGAAATCGCCAATAGATAAGACCATTTTACAATTTGGGCCCAAGTTAGAAGCAGAGCCTAAGGTGTAAATTATCGATAGTCCATATCTCGGAAACTATAAGAGATAATGCAATTTGGCAACCGGCAATGTAATTAGCATGCCGAATATTACTTGGAATGTGAATTGGAAGGAAATCGCCAATAGATAAGACCATTTTACAATTTGGGCCCAAGTTAGAAGCAGAGCCTAAGGTGTAAATTATTGATAGTCCATATCTCGGAAACTATAAGAGATAATGCAATTTCGCAACCGGCAATGTAATTAGCATGCCGAATATTACTTGGAATGTGAATTGGAACGAAATCGCCAATAGATAAGACCATTTTACAATTTGGGCCCAAGTTAGAAGCAGACCCTAAGGTGTAAATTATCGATAGTCCATATCTCGGAAACTATAAGAGATAATGCAATTTGGCAACCGGCAATGTAATTAGCATGCCGAATATTACTTGGAATGTGAATTGGAACGAAATCGCCAATAGATAAGACCATTTTACAATTTGGGCCCAAGTTAGAAGCAGAGCTTAAGGTGTAAATTATCGATAGTCCATATCTCGGAAACTATAAGAGATAATGCAATTTGGCAACCGGCAATGTAATTAGCATGCCGAATATTACTTGGAATGTGAATTGGAACGAAATCGCCAATAGATAAGACCATTTTACAATTTGGGCCCAAGTTAGAAGCAGAGCCTAAGGTGTAAATTATCGATAGTCCATATCTCGGAAACTATAAGAGATAATGCAATTCGACAACCGGCAATGTAATTAGCATGCCGAATATTACTTGGAATGTGAATTGGAACGAAATCGCCTATAGATAAGACCATTTTACAATTTGGGCCCAAGTTAGAAGCAGAGCCTAAGGTGTAAATTATCGATAGTCCATATCTCGGAAACTATAAGAGATAATGCAATTTGGCAACCGGCAATGTAATTAGCATGCCGAATATTACTTGGAATGTGAATTGGAACGAAATCGCCAATAGATAAGACCATTTTACAATTTGGGCCCAAGTTAGAAGCAGAGCCTAAGGTGTAAATTATCGATAGTCCATATCTCGGAAACTATAAGAGATAATGCAATTTGGCAACCGGCAATGTAATTAGCATGCCGAATATTACTTGGAATGTGAATTGGAACGAAATCGCCAATAGATAAGACCATTTTACAATTTGGGCCCAAGTTAGAAGCAGAGCCTAAGGTGTAAATTATCGATAGTCCATATCTCGGAAACTATAAGAGATAATGCAATTTGGCAACCGGCAATGTAATTAGCATGCCGAATATTACTTGGAATGTGAATTGGAACGAAATCGCCAATAGATAAGACCATTTTACAATTTGGGCCCTAGTTAGAAGCAGAGCCTAAGGTGTAAATTATCGATAGTCCATATCTCGGAAACTATAAGAGATAATGCAATTTGGCAACCGGCAATGTAATTAGCATGCCGAATATTACTTGGAATGTGAATTGGAACGAAATCGCCAATAGATAAGACCATTTTACAATTTGGGCCCAAGTTAGAAGCAGAGCCTAAGGTGTAAATTATCGATAGTCCATATCTCGGAAACTATAAGAGATAATGCAATTTGGCAACCGGCAATGTAATTAGCATGCCGAATATAACTTGGAATGTGAATTGGAACGAAATCGCCAATAGATAAGACCATTTTACAATTTGGGCCCAAGTTAGAAGCAGAGCCTAAGGTGTAAATTATCGATAGTCCATATCTCGGAAACTATAAGAGATAATGCAATTTGGCAACCGACAATGTAATTAGCATGCCCAATATTACTTGGAATGTGAATTGGAACGAAATCGCCAATAGATAAGACCATTTTACAATTTGGGCCCAAGTTAGAAGCAGAGCCTAAGGTGTAAATTATTGATAGTCCATATCTCGGAAACTATAAGAGATAATGCAGTTTCGCAACCGGCAATGTAATTAGCATGCCGAATATTACTTGGAATGTGAATTGGAACGAAATCGCCAATAGATAAGACCATTTTACAATTTGGGCCCAAGTTAGAAGCAGAGCCTAAGGTGTAAATTATCGATAGTCCATATCTCGGAAACTATAAGAGATAATGCAATTTGGCAACCGGCAATGTAATTAGCATGCCGAATATTACTTGGAATGTGAATTGGAACGAAATCGCCAATAGATAAGACCATTTTACAATTTGGGCCCAAGTTAGAAGCAGAGCCTAAGGTGTAAATTATCGATAGTCCATATCTCGGAAACTATAAGAGATAATGCAATTTGGCAACTGGCAATGTAATTAGCATGCCGAATATTACTTGGAATGTGAATTGGAACGAAATCGCCAATAGATAAGACCATTTTACAATTTGGGCCCAAGTTAGAAGCAGAGCCTAAGGTGTAAATTATCGATAGTCCATATCTCGGAAACTATAAGAGATAATGCAATTTGACAACCGGCAATGTAATTAGCATGCCGAATATTACTTGGAATGTGAATTGGAACGAAATCGCCAATAGATAAGACCATTTTACAATTTGGGCCCAAGTTAGAAGCAGAGCCTAAGGTGTAAATTATCGATAGTCCATATCTCGGAAACTATAAGAGATAATGCAATTTGGCAACCGGCAATGTAATTAGCATGCCGAATATTAATTGGAATGTGAATTGGAACGAAATCGCCAATAGATAAGACCATTTTACAATTTGGGCCCAAGTTAGGAGCAGAGCCTAAGGTGTAAATGATCGATAGTCCATATCTCGGAAACTATAAGAGATAATGCAATTTGGCAACCGGCAATGTAATTAGCATGCCGAATATTACTTGGAATGTGAATTGGAACGAAATCGCCAATAGGTAAGACCATTTTACAATTTGGGCCCAAGTTAGAAGCAGAGCCTAAGGTGTAAATGATCGATAGTCCATATCTCGGAAACTATAATAGATAATGCAATTTGGCAACCGACAATGTAATTAGCATGTCGAATATTACTTGGAATGTGAATTGGAACGAAATCGCCAATAGGTAAGACCATTTTACAATTTGGGCCCAAGTTAGAAGCAGAGCCTAAGGTGTAAATTATCGATAGTCCATATCTCGGAAACTATAAGAGATAATGCAATTTGGCAACCGGCAATGTAATTAGCATGCCGAATATTACTTGGATTGTGAATTGGAACGAAATCGCCAATAGGTAAGACCATTTTACAATTTGGGCCCAAGTTAGAAGCAGAGCCTAAGGTGTAAATTATCGATAGTCCATATCTCGGAAACTATAAGAGATAATTCAATTTGGCAACCGGCAATGTAATTAGCATGCCGAATATTACTTGGAATGTGAATTGGAACGAAATCGCCAATAGATAAGACCATTTTACAATTTGGGCCCAAGTTAGAAGCAGAGCCTAAGGTGTAAATTATTGATAGTCCATATCTCGGAAACTATAAGAGATAATGCAATTTGGCAACCGGCAATGTAATTAGCATGCCGAATATTACTTGGAATGTGAATTGGAACGAAATCGCCAACAGAGAAGACAATTTTACAATTTGGGCCCAAGTTAGAAGCAGAGCCTAAGGTGTAAATTATCGATAGTCCATATCTCGGAAACTATAAGAGATAATGCAATTTGGCAACCGGCAATGTAATTAGCATGCCGAATATTACTTGGAATGTGAATTGGAACGAAATCGCCAATAGATAAGACCATTTTACAATTTGGGCCCAAGTTAGAAGCAGAGCCTAAGGTGTAAATTATCGATAGTCCATATCTCGGAAACTTTAAGAGATAATGCAATTTGGCAACCGGCAATGTAATTAGCATGCCGAATATTACTTGGAATGTGAATTGGAACGATATCGCCAATAGAAAAGACCATTTTACAATTTGAGCCCAAGTTAGAAGCAGAGCTTAAGGTGTAAATTATCGATAGTCCATATCTCGGAAATTATAAGAGATAATGCAATTTGGCAACCGGTAATGTAATTAGCATGCCGAATATTACTTGGAATGTGAATTGGAACGAAATCGCCAATAGATAAGACCATTTTACAATTTGGGCCCAAGTTAGAAGCAGAGCCTAAGGTGTAAATTATCGATAGTCCATATCTCGGAAACTATAAGAGATAATGCAATTTGGCAACCGGCAATGTAATTAGCATGCCGAATATTACTTGGAATGTGAATTGGAACGAAATCGCCAATAGATAAGACCATTTTACAATTTGGGTCCAAGTTAGAAGCAGAGCCTAAGGTGTAAATTATCGATAGTCCATATCTCGGAAACTATAAGAGATAATGCAATTTGGCAACCGGCAATGTAATTAGCATGCCGAATATTACTTGGAATGTGAATTGGAACGAAATCGCCAATAGATAAGACCATTTTACACTTTGGGCCCAAGTTAGAAGCAGAGCCTAAGGTGTAAATTATCGATAGTCCATATCTCGGAAACTATAAGAGATAATGCAATTTGGCAACCGGCAATGTAATTAGCATGCCGAATATTACTTGGAATGTGAATTGGAACGAAATCGCCAATAGATAAGACCATTTTACAATTTGGGCCCAAGTTAGAAGCAGAGCCAAAGGTGTAAATTATCGATAGTCCATATCTCGGAAACTATAAGAGATAATGCAATTTGGCAACCGGCAATGTAATTAGCATGCCGAATATTACTTGGAATGTGAATGGGAACGAAATCGCCAATAGATAAGACCATTTTACAATTTGGGCCCAAGTTAGAAGCAGAGCCTAAGGTGTAAATTATCGATAGTCCATATCTCGGAAACTATAAGAGATAATGCAATTTGGCAACCGGCAATGTAATTAGCATGCCGAATATTACTTGGAATGTGAATTGGAACGAAATCGCCAATAGATAAGACCATTTTACAATTTGGGCCCAAGTTAGAAGCAGAGCCTAAGGTTTAAATTATCGATAGTCCATATCTCGGAAACTATAAGAGATAATGCAATTTGGCAACCGGCAATGTAATTAGCATGCCGAATATTACTTGGAATGTGAATTGGAACGAAATCGCCAATAGATAAGGCCATTTTACAATTTGGGCCCAAGTTAGAAGCAGAGCCTAAGGTGTAAATTATCGATAGTCCATATATCGGAAACTATAAGAGATAATGCAATTTGGCAACCGGCAATGTAATTAGCATGCCGAATATTACTTGGAATGTGAATTGGAACGAAATCGCCAATAGATAAGACCATTTTACAATTTGGGCCCAAGTTAGAAGCAGAGCCTAAGGTGTAAATTATTGATAGTCCATATCTCGGAAACTATAAGAGATAATGCAATTTCGCAACCGGCAATGTAATTAGCATGCCGAATATTACTTGGAATGTGAATTGGAACGAAATCGCCAATAGATAAGACCATTTTACAATTTGGGCCCAAGTTAGAAGCAGAGCCTAAGGTGTAAATTATCGATAGTCCATATCTCGGAAACTATAAGAGATAATGCAATTTGGCAACCGGCAATGTAATTAGCATGCCGAATATTACTTGGAATGTGAATTGGAACGAAATCGCCAATAGATAAGACCATTTTACAATTTGGGCCCAAGTTAGAAGCAGAGCCTAAGGTGTAAATTATCGATAGTCCATATCTCGGAAACTATAAGAGATAATGCAATTTGGCAACCGGCAATGTAATTAGCATGCCGAATATTACTTGGAATGTGAATTGGAACGAAATCGCCAATAGATAAGACCATTTTACAATTTGGGCCCAAGTTAGAAGCAGAGCCTAAGGTGTAAATTATTGATAGTCCATATCTCGGAAACTATAAGAGATAATGCAATTTCGCAACCGGCAATGTAATTAGCATGCCGAATATTACTTGGAATGTGAATTGGAACGAAATCGCCAATAGATAAGTCCATTTTACAATTTGGGCCCAAGTTAGAAGCAGAGCCTAAGGTGTAAATTATCGATAGTCCATATCTCGGAAACTATAAGAGATAATGCAATTTGGCAACCGGCAATGTAATTAGCATGCCGAATATTACTTGGAATGTGAATTGGAACGAAATCGCCAATAGATAAGACCATTTTACAATTTGGGCCCAAGTTAGAAGCAGAGCCTAAGGTGTAAATTATCGATAGTCCATATCTCGGAAACTATAAGAGATAATGCAATTTGGCAACCGGCAATGTAATTAGCATGCCGAATATTACTTGGAATGTGAATTGGAACGAAATCGCCAATAGATAAGACCATTTTACAATTTGGGCCCAAGTTAGAAGCAGAGCCTAAGGTGTAAATTATCGATAGTCCATATCTCGGAAACTATAAGAGATAATGCAATTTGGCAACCGGCAATGTAATTAGCATGCCGAATATTACTTGGAATGTGAATTGGAACGATATCGCCAATAGATAAGACCATTTTACAATTTGGGCCCAAGTTAGAAGCAGAGCCTAAGGTGTAAATTATCGATAGTCCATACCTCGGAAACTATAAGAGATAATGCAATTTGACAACCGGCAATGTAATTAGCATGCCGAATATTACTTGGAATGTGAATTGGAACGAAATCGCCAATAGATAAGACCATTTTACAATTTGGGCCCAAGTTAGAAGCAGAGCCTAAGGTGTAAATTATCGATAGTCCATATCTCGGAAACTATAAGAGATAATGCAATTTGGCAACCGGCAATGTAATTAGCATGCCGAATATTACTTGGAATGTGAATTGGAACGAAATCGCCAATAAATAAGACCATTTTACAATTTGGGCCCAAGTTAGAAGCAGAGCCTAAGGTGTAAATTATCGATAGTCCATACCTCGGAAACTATAAGAGATAATGCAATTTGACAACCGGCAATGTAATTAGCATGCCGAATATTACTTGGAATGTGAATTGGAACGAAATCGCCAATAGATAAGACCATTTTACAATTTGGGCCCAAGTTAGAAGCAGAGCCTAAGGTGTAAATTATCGATAGTCCATATCTCGGAAACTATAAGAGATAATGCAATTTGGCAACCGGCAATGTAATTAGCATGCCGAATATTACTTGGAATGTGAATTGGAACGAAATCGCCAATAGATAAGACCATTTTACAATTTGGGCCCAAGTTAGAAGCAGAGCCTAAGGTGTAAATTATCGATAGTCCATATCTCGGAAACTATAAGAGATAATGCAATATGGCAACCGGCAATGTAATTAGCATGACGAATATTACTTGGAATGTGAATTGGAACGAAATCGCCAATAGATAAGACCATTTTACAATTTGGGCCCAAGTTAGAAGCAGAGCCTAAGGTGTAAATTATCGATAGACCATATCTCGGAAACTATAAGAGATAATGCAATTTGGCAACCGGCAATGTAATTAGCATGCCGAATATTACTTGGAATGTGAATTGGAACGAAATCGCCAATAGATAAGACCATTTTACAATTTGGGCCCAAGTTAGAAGCAGAGCCTAAGGTGTAAATTATCGATAGTCCATATCTCGGAAACTATAAGAGATAATGCAATTTGGCAACCGGCAATGTAATTAGCATGCCGAATATTACTTGGAATGTGAATTGGAACGAAATCGCCAATAGATAAGACCATTTTACAATTTGGGCCCAAGTTAGAAGCAGAGCCTAAGGTGTAAATTATCGATAGTCCATATCTCGTAAACTATAAGAGATAATGCAATTTGGCAACCGGCAATGTAATTAGCATGCCGAATATTACTTGGAATGTGAATTGGAACGAAATCGCCAATAGATAAGACCATTTTACAATTTGGGCCCAAGTTAGAAGCAGAGCCTAAGGTGTAAATTATCGATAGTCCATATCTCGGAAACTATAAGGGATAATGCAATTTGGCAACCGGCAATGTAATTAGCATGCCGAATATTACTTGGAATGTGAATTGGAACGAAATCGCCAATAGATAAGACCATTTTACAATTTGGGCCCAAGTTAGAAGCAGAGCCTAAGGTGTAAATTATCGATAGTCCATATCTCGGAAACTATAAGAGATAATGCAATTTGGCAACCGGCAATGTAATTAGCATGCCGAATATTACTTGGAATGTGAATTGGAACGATATCGCCAATAGAAAAGACCATTTTACAATTTGAGCCCAAGTTAGAAGCAGAGCTTAAGGTGTAAATTATCGATAGTCCATATCTCGGAAATTATAAGAGATAATGCAATTTGGCAACCGGTAATGTAATTAGCATGCCGAATATTACTTGGAATGTGAATTGGAACGAAATCGCCAATAGATAAGGCCATTTTACAATTTGGGCCCAAGTTAGAAGCAGAGCCTAAGGTGTAAATTATCGATAGTCCATATCTCGGAAACTATAAGAGATAATGCAATTTGGCAACCGGCAATGTAATTAGCATGCCGAATATTACTTGGAATGTGAATTGGAACGATATCGCCAATAGAAAAGACCATTTTACAATTTGAGCCCAAGTTAGAAGCAGAGCTTAAGGTGTAAATTATCGATAGTCCATATCTCGGAAATTATAAGAGATAATGCAATTTGGCAACCGGTAATGTAATTAGCATGCCGAATATTACTTGGAATGTGAATTGGAACGAAATCGCCAATAGATAAGACCATTTTACAATTTGGGCCCAAGTTAGAAGCAGAGCCTAAGGTGTAAATTATCGATAGTCCATATCTCGGAAACTATAAGAGATAATGCAATTTGGCAACCGGCAATGTAATTAGCATGCCGAATATTACTTGGAATGTGAATTGGAACGAAATCGCCAATAGATAAGACCATTTTACAATTTGGGCCCAAGTTAGAAGCAGAGCCTAAGGTGTAAATTATCGATAGTCCATATCTCGGAAACTATAAGAGATAATGCAATTTGGCAACCGGCAATGTAATTAGCATGCCGAATATTACTTGGAATGTGAATTGGAACGAAATCGCCAATAGATAAGACCATTTTACAATTTGGGCTCAAGTTAGAAGCAGAGCCTAAGGTGTAAATTATCGATAGTCCATACCTCGGAAACTATAAGAGATAATGCAATTTGACAACCGGCAATGTAATTAGCATGCCGAATATTACTTGGAATGTGAATTGGAACGAAATCGCCAATAGATAAGACCATTTTACAATTTGGGCCCAAGTTAGGAGCAGAGCCTAAGGTGTAAATTATCGATAGTCCATATCTCGGAAACTATAAGAGATAATGCAATTTGGCAACCGGCAATGTAATTAGCATGCCGAATATTACTTGGAATGTGAATTGGAACGAAATCGCCAATAGATAAGACCATTTTACAATTTGGGCCCAAGTTAGAAGCAGAGCCTAAGGTGTAAATTATCGATAGTCCATATCTCGGAAACTATAAGAGATAATGCAATATGGCAACCGGCAATGTAATTAGCATGACGAATATTACTTGGAATGTGAATTGGAACGAAATCGCCAATAGATAAGACCATTTTACAATTTGGGCCCAAGTTAGAAGCAGAGCCTAAGGTGTAAATTATCGATAGACCATATCTCGGAAACTATAAGAGATAATGCAATTTGGCAACCGGCAATGTAATTAGCATGCCGAATATTACTTGGAATGTGAATTGGAACGAAATCGCCAATAGATAAGACCATTTTACAATTTGGGCCCAAGTTAGAAGCAGAGCCTAAGGTGTAAATTATCGATAGTCCATATCTCGGAAACTATAAGAGATAATGCAATTTGGCAACCGGCAATGTAATTAGCATGCCGAATATTACTTGGAATGTGAATTGGAACGAAATCGCCAATAGATAAGACCATTTTACAATTTGGGCCCAAGTTAGAAGCAGAGCCTAAGGTGTAAATTATCGATAGTCCATATCTCGGAAACTATAAGAGATAATGCAATTTGGCAACCGGCAATGTAATTAGCATGCCGAATATTACTTGGAATGTGAATTGGAACGAAATCGCCAATAGATAAGACCATTTTACAATTTGGGCCCAAGTTAGAAGCAGAGCCTAAGGTGTAAATTATCGATAGTCCATATCTCGGAAACTATAAGAGATAATGCAATTTGGCAACCGGCAATGTAATTAGCATGCCGAATATTACTTGGAATGTGAATTGGAACGAAATCGCCAATAGATAAGACCATTTTACAATTTGGGCCCAAGTTAGAAGCAGAGCCTAAGGTGTAAATTATCGATAGTCCATATCTCGGAAACTATAAGAGATAATGCAATTTGGCAACCGGCAATGTAATTAGCATGCCGAATATTATTTGGAATGTGAATTGGAACGATATCGCCAATAGAAAAGACCATTTTACAATTTGAGCCCAAGTTAGAAGCAGAGCTTAAGGTGTAAATTATCGATAGTCCATATCTCGGAAATTATAAGAGATAATGCAATTTGGCAACCGGTAATGTAATTAGCATGCCGAATATTACTTGGAATGTGAATTGGAACGAAATCGCCAATAGATAAGACCATTTTACAATTTGGGCCCAAGTTAGAAGCAGAGCCTAAGGTGTAAATTATCGATAGTCCATATCTCGGAAACTATAAGAGATAATGCAATTTGGCAACCGGCAATGTAATTAGCATGCCGAATATTACTTGGAATGTGAATTGGAACGATATCGCCAATAGAAAAGACCATTTTACAATTTGAGCCCAAGTTAGAAGCAGAGCTTAAGGTGTAAATTATCGATAGTCCATATCTCGGAAATTATAAGAGATAATGCAATTTGGCAACCGGTAATGTAATTAGCATGCCGAATATTACTTGGAATGTGAATTGGAACGAAATCGCCAATAGATAAGACCATTTTACAATTTGGGCCCAAGTTAGAAGCAGAGCCTAAGGTGTAAATTATCGATAGTCCATATCTCGGAAACTATAAGAGATAATGCAATTTGGCAACCGGCAATGTAATTAGCATGCCGAATATTACTTGGAATGTGAATTGGAACGAAATCGCCAATAGATAAGACCATTTTACAATTTGGGTCCAAGTTAGAAGCAGAGCCTAAGGTGTAAATTATCGATAGTCCATATCTCGGAAACTATAAGAGATAATGCAATTTGGCAACCGGCAATGTAATTAGCATGCCGAATATTACTTGGAATGTGAATTGGAACGAAATCGCCAATAGATAAGACCGTTTTACACTTTGTTCCCAAGTTAGAAGCAGAGCCTAAGGTGTAAATTATCGATAGTCCATATCTCGGAAACTATAAGAGATAATGCAATTTGGCAACCGGCAATGTAATTAGCATGCCGAATATTACTTGGAATGTGAATTGGAACGAAATCGCCAATAGATAAGACCATTTTACAATTTGGGCCCAAGTTAGAAGCAGAGCCAAAGGTGTAAGTTATCGATAGTCCATATCTCGGAAACTATAAGAGATAATGCAATTTGGCAACCGGCAATGTAATTAGCATGCCGAATATTACTTGGAATGTGAATGGGAACGAAATCGCCAATAGATAAGACCATTTTACAATTTGGGCCCAAGTTAGAAGCAGAGCCTAAGGTGTAAATTATCGATAGTCCATATCTCGGAAACTATAAGAGATAATGCAATTTGGCAACCGGCAATGTAATTAGCATGCCGAATATTACTTGGAATGTGAATTGGAACGAAATCGCCAATAGATAAGACCATTTTACAATTTGGGCCCAAGTTAGAAGCAGAGCCTAAGGTGTAAATTATCGATAGTCCATATCTCGGAAACTATAAGAGATAATGCAATTTGGCAACCGGCAATGTAATTAGCATGCCGAATATTACTTGGAATGTGAATTGGAACGAAATCGCCAATAGATAAGGCCATTTTACAATTTGGGCCCAAGTTAGAAGCAGAGCCTAAGGTGTAAATTATCGATAGTCCATATCTCGGAAACTATAAGAGATAATGCAATTTGGCAACCGGCAATGTAATTAGCATGCCGAATATTACTTGGAATGTGAATTGGAACGAAATCGCCAATAGATAAGACCATTTTACAATTTGGGCCCAAGTTAGAAGCAGAGCCTAAGGTGTAAATTATTGATAGTCCATATCTCGGAAACTATAAGAGATAATGCAATTTCGCAACCGGCAATGTAATTAGCATGCCGAATATTACTTGGAATGTGAATTGGAACGAAATCGCCAATAGATAAGACCATTTTACAATTTGGGCCCAAGTTAGAAGCAGAGCCTAAGGTGTAAATTATCGATAGTCCATATCTCGGAAACTATAAGAGATAATGCAATTTGGCAACCGGCAATGTAATTAGCATGCCGAATATTACTTGGAATGTGAATTGAAACGAAATCGCCAATAGATAAGACCATTTTACAATTTGGGCCCAAGTTAGAAGCAGAGCCTAAGGTGTAAATTATCGATAGTCCATATCTCGGAAACTATAAGAGATAATGCAATTTGGCAACCGGCAATGTAATTAGCATGCCGAATATTACTTGGAATGTGAATTGGAACGAAATCGCCAATAGATAAGACCATTTTACAATTTGGGCCCAAGTTAGAAGCAGAGCCTAAGGTGTAAATTATCGATAGTCCATACCTCGGAAACTATAAGAGATCATGCAATTTGACAACCGGCAATGTAATTAGCATGCCGAATATTACTTGGAATGTGAATTGGAACGAAATCGCCAATAGATAAGACCATTTTACAATTTGGGCCCAAGTTAGAAGCAGAGCCTAAGGTGTAAATTATCGATAGTCCATATCTCGGAAACTATAAGAGATAATGCAATTTGGCAACCGGCAATGTAATTAGCATGCCGAATATTACTTGGAATGTGAATTGGAACGAAATCGCCAATAGATAAGACCATTTTACAATTTGGGCCCAAGTTAGAAGCAGAGCCTAAGGTGTAAATTATCGATAGTCCATATCTCGGAAACTATAAGAGATAATGCAATATGGCAACCGGCAATGTAATTAGCATGCCGAATATTACTTGGAATGTGAATTGGAACGAAATCGCCAATAGATAAGACCATTTTACAATTTGGGCCCAAGTTAGAAGCAGAGCCTAAGGTGTAAATTATCGATAGACCATATCTCGGAAACTATAAGAGATAATGCAATTTGGCAACCGGCAATGTAATTAGCATGCCGAATATTACTTGGAATGTGAATTGGAACGAAATCGCCAATAGATAAGACCATTTTACAATTTGGGCCCAAGTTAGAAGCAGAGCCTAAGGTGTAAATTATCGATAGTCCATATCTCGGAAACTATAAGAGATAATGCAATTTGGCAACCGGCAATGTAATTAGCATGCCGAATATTACTTGGAATGTGAATTGGAACGAAATCGCCAATAGATAAGACCATTTTACAATTTGGGCACAAGTTAGAAGCAGAGCCTAAGGTGTAAATTATCGATAGTCCATATCTCGGAAACTATAAGAGATAATGCAATTTGGCAACCGGCAATGTAATTAGCATGCCGAATATTACTTGGAATGTGAATTGGAACGAAATCGCCAATAGATAAGACCATTTTACAATTTGGGCCCAAGTTAGAAGCAGAGCCTAAGGTGTAAATTATCGATAGTCCATATCTCGGAAACTATAAGAGATAATGCAATTTGGCAACCGGCAATGTAATTAGCATGCCGAATATTACTTGGAATGTGAATTGGAACGAAATCGCCAATAGATAAGACCATTTTACAATTTGGGCCCAAGTTAGAAGCAGAGCCTAAGGTGTAAATTATCGATAGTCCATATCTCGGAAACTATAAGAGATAATGCAATTTGGCAACCGGCAATGTAATTAGCATGCCGAATATTACTTGGAATGTGAATTGGAACGAAATCGCTAATAGATAAGACCATTTTACAATTTGGGCCCAAGTTAGAAGCAGAGCCTAAGGTGTAAATTATCGATAGTCCATATCTCGGAAACTATAAGAGATAATGCAATTTGACAACCGGCAATGTAATTAGCATGCCGAATATTACTTGGAATGTGAATTGGAACGAAATCGCCAATAGATAAGACCATTTTACAATTTGGGCCCAAGTTAGAAGCAGAGCCTAAGGTGTAAATTATCGATAGTCCATATCTCGGAAACTATAAGAGATAATGCAATTTGGCAACCGGCAATGTAATTAGCATGCCGAATATTACTTGGAATGTGAATTGGAACGAAATCGCCAATAGATAAGACCATTTTACAATTTGGGCCCAAGTTAGAAGCAGAGCCTAAGGTGTAAATTATCGATAGTCCATATCTCGGAAACTATAAGAGATAATGCAATTTGGCAACCGGCAATGTAATTAGCATGCCGAATATTACTTGGAATGTGAATTGGAACGAAATCGTCAATAGATAAGACCATTTTACAATTTGGGCCCAAGTTAGAAGCAGAGCCTAAGGTGTAAAATATCGATAGACCATATCTCGGAAACTATAAGAGATAATGCAATTTGGCAGCCGGCAATGTAATTAGCATGCCGAATATTACTTGGAATGTGAATTGGAACGAAATCGCCAATAGATAAGACCATTTTACAATTTGGGCCCAAGTTAGAAGCAGAGCCTAAGGTGTAAATTATCGATAGTCCATATCTCGGAAACTATAAGAGATAATGCAATTTGGCAACCGGCAATGTAATTAGCATGCCGAATATTACTTGGAATGTGAATTGGAACGAAATCGCCAATAGATAAGACCATTTTACAATTTGGGCCCAAGTTAGAAGCAGAGCCTAAGGTGTAAATTATCGATAGTCCATATCTCGGAAACTATAAGAGATAATGCAATTTGGCAACCGGCAATGTAATTAGTATGCCGAATATTACTTGGAATGTGAATTGGAACGAAATCGCCAATAGATAAGACCATTTTACAATTTGGGCCCAAGTTAGAAGCAGAGCCTAAGGTGTAAATTATCGATAGTCCATATCTCGGAAACTATAAGAGATAATGCAATTTGGCAACCGGCAATGTAATTAGCATGCCGAATATTACTTGGAATGTGAATTGGAACGAAATCGCCAATAGATAAGACTATTTTACAATTTGGGCCCAAGTTAGAAGCAGAGCCTAAGGTGTAAATTATTGATAGTCCATATCTCGGAAACTATAAGAGATAATGCAATTTCGCAACCGGCAATGTAATTAGCATGCCGAATATTACTTGGAATGTGAATTGGAACGAAATCGCCAATAGATAAGACCATTTTACAATTTGGGCCCAAGTTAGAAGCAGAGCCTAAGGTGTAAATTATCGATAGTCCATATCTCGGAAACTATAAGAGATAATGCAATTTGGCAACCGGCAATGTAATTAGCATGCCGAATATTACTTGGAATGTGAATTGGAACGAAATCGCCAATAGATAAGACCATTTTACAATTTGGGCCCAAGTTAGAAGCAGAGCCTAAGGTGTAAATTATCGATAGTCCATATCTCGGAAACTATAAGAGATAATGCAATTTGGCAACCGGCAATGTAATTAGCATGCTGAATATTACTTGGAATGTGAATTGGAACGAAATCGCCAATAGATAAGACCATTTTACAATTTGGGCCCAAGTTAGAAGCAGAGCCTAAGGTGTAAATTATCGATAGTCCATATCTCGGAAACTATAAGAGATAATGCAATTTGGGAACCGGCAATGTAATTAGCATGCCGAATATTACTTGGAATGTGAATTGGAACGAAATCGCCAATAGATAAGACCATTTTACACTTTGGGCCCAAGTTAGAAGCAGAGCCTAAGGTGTAAATTATCGATAGTCCATATCTCGGAAACTATAAGAGATAATGCAATTTGGCAACCGGCAATGTAATTAGCATGCCGAATATTACTTGGAATGTGAATTGGAACGAAATCGCCAATAGATAAGACCATTTTACAATTTGGGCCCAAGTTAGAAGCAGAGCCTAAGGTGTAAATTATCGATAGTCCATATCTCGGAAACTATAAGAGATAATGCAATTTGGCAACCGGCAATGTAATTAGCATGCCGAATATTACTTGGAATGTGAATTGGAACGAAATCGCCAATAGATAAGACCATTTTACAATTTGGGCCCAAGTTAGAAGCAGAGCCTAAGGTGTAAATTATCGATAGTCCATATCTCGGAAACTATAAGAGATAATGCAATTTCGCAACCGGCAATGTAATTAGCATGCCGAATATTACTTGGAATGTGAATTGGAACGAAATCGCCAATAGATAAGACCATTTTACAATTTGGGCCCAAGTTAGAAGCAGAGCCTAAGGTGTAAATTATCGATAGTCCATATCTCGGAAACTATAAGAGATAATGCAATTTGGCAACCGGCAATGTAATTAGCATGCCGAATATTACTTGGAATGTGAATTGGAACGAAATCGCCAATAGATAAGACCATTTTACAATTTGGGCCCAAGTTAGAAGCAGAGCCTAAGGTGTAAATTATCGATAGTCCATATCTCGGAAACTATAAGAGATAATGCAATTTGGCAACCGGCAATGTAATTAGCATGCTGAATATTACTTGGAATGTGAATTGGAACGAAATCGCCAATAGATAAGACCATTTTACAATTTGGGCCCAAGTTAGAAGCAGAGCCTAAGGTGTAAATTATCGATAGTCCATATCTCGGAAACTATAAGAGATAATGCAATTTGGGAACCGGCAATGTAATTAGCATGCCGAATATTACTTGGAATGTGAATTGGAACGAAATCGCCAATAGATAAGACCATTTTACAATTTGGGCCCAAGTTAGAAGCAGAGCCTAAGGTGTAAATTATCGATAGTCCATATCTCGGAAACTATAAGAGATAATGCAATTTGGCAACCGGCAATGTAATTAGCATGCCGAATATTACTTGGAATGTGAATTGGAACGAAATCGCCAATAGATAAGACCATTTTACAATTTGGGCCCAAGTTAGAAGCAGAGCCTAAGGTGTAAATTATCGATAGTCCATATCTCGGAAACTATAAGAGATAATGCAATTTGGCAACCGGCAATGTAATTAGCATGCCGAATATTACTTGGAATGTGAATTGGAACGAAATCGCCAATAGATAAGACCATTTTACAATTTGGGCCCAAGTTAGAAGCAGAGCCTAAGGTGTAAATTATCGATAGTCCATATCTCGGAAACTATAAGAGATAATGCAATTTGGCAACCGGCAATGTAATTAGCATGCCGAATATTACTTGGAATGTGAATTGGAACGAAATCGCCAATAGATAAGACCATTTTACAATTTGGGCCCAAGTTAGAAGCAGAGCCTAAGGTGTAAATTATCGATAGTCCATATCTCGGAAACTATAAGAGATAATGCAATTTGGCAACCGGCAATGTAATTAGCATGCCGAATATTACTTGGAATGTGAATTGGAACGAAATCGCCAATAGATAAGACCATTTTACAATTTGGGCCCAAGTTAGAAGCAGAGCCTAAGGTGTAAATTATCGATAGTCCATATCTCGGAAACTATAAGAGATAATGCAATTTGGCAACCGGCAATGTAATTAGCATGCCGAATATTACTTGGAATGTGAATTGGAACGAAATCGCCAATAGATAAGACCATTTTACAATTTGGGCCCAAGTTAGAAGCAGAGCCTAAGGTGTAAATTATTGATAGTCCATATCTCGGAAACTATAAGAGATAATGCAATTTCGCAACCGGCAATGTAATTAGCATGCCGAATATTACTTGGAATGTGAATTGGAACGAAATCGCCAATAGATAAGACCATTTTACAATTTGGGCCCAAGTTAGAAGCAGAGCCTAAGGTGTAAATTATCGATAGTCCATATCTCGGAAACTATAAGAGATAATGCAATTTGGCAACCGGCAATGTAATTAGCATGCCGAATATTACTTGGAATGTGAATTGGAACGAAATCGCCAATAGATAAGACCATTTTACAATTTGGGCCCAAGTTAGAAGCAGAGCCTAAGGTGTAAATTATCGATAGTCCATATCTCGGAAACTATAAGAGATAATGCAATTTGGCAACCGGCAATGTAATTAGCATGCCGAATATTACTTGGAATGTGAATTGGAACGAAATCGCCAATAGATAAGACCATTTTACAATTTGGGCCCAAGTTAGAAGCAGAGCCTAAGGTGTAAATTATCGATAGTCCATATCTCGGAAACTATAAGAGATAATGCAATTTGGCAACCGGCAATGTAATTAGCATGCCGAATATTACTTGGAATGTGAATTGGAACGAAATCGCCAATAGATAAGACCATTTTACAATTTGGGCCCAAGTTAGAAGCAGAGCCTAAGGTGTAAATTATCGATAGTCCATATCTCGGAAACTATAAGAGATAATGCAATTTCGCAACCGGCAATGTAATTAGCATGCCGAATATTACTTGGAATGTGAATTGGAACGAAATCGCCAATAGATAAGACCATTTTACAATTTGGGCCCAAGTTAGAAGCAGAGCCTAAGGTGTAAATTATCGATAGTCCATATCTCGGAAACTATAAGAGATAATGCAATTTGGCAACCGGCAATGTAATTAGCATGCCGAATATTACTTGGAATGTGAATTGGAACGAAATCGCCAATAGATAAGACCATTTTACAATTTGGGCCCAAGTTAGAAGCAGAGCCTAAGGTGTAAATTATCGATAGTCCATATCTCGGAAACTATAAGAGATAATGCAATTTGGCAACCGGCAATGTAATTAGCATGCCGAATATTACTTGGAATGTGAATTGGAACGAAATCGCCAATAGATAAGACCATTTTACAATTTGGGCCCAAGTTAGAAGCAGAGCCTAAGGTGTAAATTATCGATAGTCCATATCTCGGAAACTATAAGAGATAATGCAATTTGGCAACCGGCAATGTAATTAGCATGCCGAATATTACTTGGAATGTGAATTGGAACGAAATCGCCAATAGATAAGACCATTTTACAATTTGGGCCCAAGTTAGAAGCAGAGCCTAAGGTGTAAATTATCGATAGTCCATATCTCGGAAACTATAAGAGATAATGCAATTTGGCAACCGGCAATGTAATTAGCATGCCGAATATTACTTGGAATGTGAATTGGAACGAAATCGCCAATAGATAAGACCATTTTACAATTTGGGCCCAAGTTAGAAGCAGAGCCTAAGGTGTAAATTATCGATAGTCCATATCTCGGAAACTATAAGAGATAATGCAATTTGGCAACCGGCAATGTAATTAGCATGCCGAATATTACTTGGAATGTGAATTGGAACGAAATCGCCAATAGATAAGACCATTTTACAATTTGGGCCCAAGTTAGAAGCAGAGCCTAAGGTGTAAATTATCGATAGTCCATATCTCGGAAACTATAAGAGATAATGCAATTTGGCAACCGGCAATGTAATTAGCATGCCGAATATTACTTGGAATGTGAATTGGAACGAAATCGCCAATAGATAAGACCATTTTACAATTTGGGCCCAAGTTAGAAGCAGAGCCTAAGGTGTAAATTATCGATAGTCCATATCTCGGAAACTATAAGAGATAATGCAATTTGGCAACCGGCAATGTAATTAGCATGCCGAATATTACTTGGAATGTGAATTGGAACGAAATCGCCAATAGATAAGACCATTTTACAATTTGGGCCCAAGTTAGAAGCAGAGCCTAAGGTGTAAATTATCGATAGTCCATATCTCGGAAACTATAAGAGATAATGCAATTTGGCAACCGGCAATGTAATTAGCATGCCGAATATTACTTGGAATGTGAATTGGAACGAAATCGCCAATAGATAAGACCATTTTACACTTTGGGCCCAAGTTAGAAGCAGAGCCTAAGGTGTAAATTATCGATAGTCCATATCTCGGAAACTATAAGAGATAATGCAATTTCGCAACCGGCAATGTAATTAGCATGCCGAATATTACTTGGAATGTGAATTGGAACGAAATCGCCAATAGATAAGACCATTTTACAATTTGGGCCCAAGTTAGAAGCAGAGCCTAAGGTGTAAATTATCGATAGTCCATATCTCGGAAACTATAAGAGATAATGCAATTTGGCAACCGGCAATGTAATTAGCATGCCGAATATTACTTGGAATGTGAATTGGAACGAAATCGCCAATAGATAAGACCATTTTACAATTTGGGCCCAAGTTAGAAGCAGAGCCTAAGGTGTAAATTATCGATAGTCCATATCTCGGAAACTATAAGAGATAATGCAATTTGGCAACCGGCAATGTAATTAGCATGCCGAATATTACTTGGAATGTGAATTGGAACGAAATCGCCAATAGATAAGACCATTTTACAATTTGGGCCCAAGTTAGAAGCAGAGCCTAAGGTGTAAATTATCGATAGTCCATATCTCGGAAACTATAAGAGATAATGCAATTTCGCAACCGGCAATGTAATTAGCATGCCGAATATTACTTGGAATGTGAATTGGAACGAAATCGCCAATAGATAAGACCATTTTACAATTTGGGCCCAAGTTAGAAGCAGAGCCTAAGGTGTAAATTATCGATAGTCCATATCTCGGAAACTATAAGAGATAATGCAATTTGGCAACCGGCAATGTAATTAGCATGCCGAATATTACTTGGAATGTGAATTGGAACGAAATCGCCAATAGATAAGACCATTTTACAATTTGGGCCCAAGTTAGAAGCAGAGCCTAAGGTGTAAATTATCGATAGTCCATATCTCGGAAACTATAAGAGATAATGCAATTTGGCAACCGGCAATGTAATTAGCATGCCGAATATTACTTGGAATGTGAATTGGAACGAAATCGCCAATAGATAAGACCATTTTACAATTTGGGCCCAAGTTAGAAGCAGAGCCTAAGGTGTAAATTATCGATAGTCCATATCTCGGAAACTATAAGAGATAATGCAATTTGGCAACCGGCAATGTAATTAGCATGCCGAATATTACTTGGAATGTGAATTGGAACGAAATCGCCAATAGATAAGACCATTTTACAATTTGGGCCCAAGTTAGAAGCAGAGCCTAAGGTGTAAATTATCGATAGTCCATATCTCGGAAACTATAAGAGATAATGCAATTTGGCAACCGGCAATGTAATTAGCATGCCGAATATTACTTGGAATGTGAATTGGAACGAAATCGCCAATAGATAAGACCATTTTACAATTTGGGCCCAAGTTAGAAGCAGAGCCTAAGGTGTAAATTATCGATAGTCCATATCTCGGAAACTATAAGAGATAATGCAATTTGGCAACCGGCAATGTAATTAGCATGCCGAATATTACTTGGAATGTGAATTGGAACGAAATCGCCAATAGATAAGACCATTTTACAATTTGGGCCCAAGTTAGAAGCAGAGCCTAAGGTGTAAATTATCGATAGTCCATATCTCGGAAACTATAAGAGATAATGCAATTTGGCAACCGGCAATGTAATTAGCATGCCGAATATTACTTGGAATGTGAATTGGAACGAAATCGCCAATAGATAAGACCATTTTACAATTTGGGCCCAAGTTAGAAGCAGAGCCTAAGGTGTAAATTATCGATAGTCCATATCTCGGAAACTATAAGAGATAATGCAATTTGGCAACCGGCAATGTAATTAGCATGCCGAATATTACTTGGAATGTGAATTGGAACGAAATCGCCAATAGATAAGACCATTTTACAATTTGGGCCCAAGTTAGAAGCAGAGCCTAAGGTGTAAATTATCGATAGTCCATATCTCGGAAACTATAAGAGATAATGCAATTTGGCAACCGGCAATGTAATTAGCATGCCGAATATTACTTGGAATGTGAATTGGAACGAAATCGCCAATAGATAAGACCATTTTACAATTTGGGCCCAAGTTAGAAGCAGAGCCTAAGGTGTAAATTATCGATAGTCCATATCTCGGAAACTATAAGAGATAATGCAATTTGGCAACCGGCAATGTAATTAGCATGCCGAATATTACTTGGAATGTGAATTGGAACGAAATCGCCAATAGATAAGACCATTTTACAATTTGGGCCCAAGTTAGAAGCAGAGCCTAAGGTGTAAATTATCGATAGTCCATATCTCGGAAACTATAAGAGATAATGCAATTTGGCAACCGGCAATGTAATTAGCATGCCGAATATTACTTGGAATGTGAATTGGAACGAAATCGCCAATAGATAAGACCATTTTACAATTTGGGCCCAAGTTAGAAGCAGAGCCTAAGGTGTAAATTATCGATAGTCCATATCTCGGAAACTATAAGAGATAATGCAATTTGGCAACCGGCAATGTAATTAGCATGCCGAATATTACTTGGAATGTGAATTGGAACGAAATCGCCAATAGATAAGACCATTTTACAATTTGGGCCCAAGTTAGAAGCAGAGCCTAAGGTGTAAATTATCGATAGTCCATATCTCGGAAACTATAAGAGATAATGCAATTTGGCAACCGGCAATGTAATTAGCATGCCGAATATTACTTGGAATGTGAATTGGAACGAAATCGCCAATAGATAAGACCATTTTACAATTTGGGCCCAAGTTAGAAGCAGAGCCTAAGGTGTAAATTATCGATAGTCCATATCTCGGAAACTATAAGAGATAATGCAATTTGGCAACCGGCAATGTAATTAGCATGCCGAATATTACTTGGAATGTGAATTGGAACGAAATCGCCAATAGATAAGACCATTTTACAATTTGGGCCCAAGTTAGAAGCAGAGCCTAAGGTGTAAATTATCGATAGTCCATATCTCGGAAACTATAAGAGATAATGCAATTTGGCAACCGGCAATGTAATTAGCATGCCGAATATTACTTGGAATGTGAATTGGAACGAAATCGCCAATAGATAAGACCATTTTACAATTTGGGCCCAAGTTAGAAGCAGAGCCTAAGGTGTAAATTATCGATAGTCCATATCTCGGAAACTATAAGAGATAATGCAATTTGGCAACCGGCAATGTAATTAGCATGCCGAATATTACTTGGAATGTGAATTGGAACGAAATCGCCAATAGATAAGACCATTTTACAATTTGGGCCCAAGTTAGAAGCAGAGCCTAAGGTGTAAATTATCGATAGTCCATATCTCGGAAACTATAAGAGATAATGCAATTTGGCAACCGGCAATGTAATTAGCATGCCGAATATTACTTGGAATGTGAATTGGAACGAAATCGCCAATAGATAAGACCATTTTACAATTTGGGCCCAAGTTAGAAGCAGAGCCTAAGGTGTAAATTATCGATAGTCCATATCTCGGAAACTATAAGAGATAATGCAATTTGGCAACCGGCAATGTAATTAGCATGCCGAATATTACTTGGAATGTGAATTGGAACGAAATCGCCAATAGATAAGACCATTTTACAATTTGGGCCCAAGTTAGAAGCAGAGCCTAAGGTGTAAATTATCGATAGTCCATATCTCGGAAACTATAAGAGATAATGCAATTTGGCAACCGGCAATGTAATTAGCATGCCGAATATTACTTGGAATGTGAATTGGAACGAAATCGCCAATAGATAAGACTATTTTACAATTTGGGCCCAAGTTAGAAGCAGAGCCTAAGGTGTAAATTATTGATAGTCCATATCTCGGAAACTATAAGAGATAATGCAATTTCGCAACCGGCAATGTAATTAGCATGCCGAATATTACTTGGAATGTGAATTGGAACGAAATCGCCAATAGATAAGACCATTTTACAATTTGGGCCCAAGTTAGAAGCAGAGCCTAAGGTGTAAATTATCGATAGTCCATATCTCGGAAACTATAAGAGATAATGCAATTTGGCAACCGGCAATGTAATTAGCATGCCGAATATTACTTGGAATGTGAATTGGAACGAAATCGCCAATAGATAAGACCATTTTACAATTTGGGCCCAAGTTAGAAGCAGAGCCTAAGGTGTAAATTATCGATAGTCCATATCTCGGAAACTATAAGAGATAATGCAATTTGGCAACCGGCAATGTAATTAGCATGCCGAATATTACTTGGAATGTGAATTGGAACGAAATCGCCAATAGATAAGACCATTTTACAATTTGGGCCCAAGTTAGAAGCAGAGCCTAAGGTGTAAATTATCGATAGTCCATATCTCGGAAACTATAAGAGATAATGCAATTTGGCAACCGGCAATGTAATTAGCATGCCGAATATTACTTGGAATGTGAATTGGAACGAAATCGCCAATAGATAAGACCATTTTACAATTTGGGCCCAAGTTAGAAGCAGAGCCTAAGGTGTAAATTATCGATAGTCCATATCTCGGAAACTATAAGAGATAATGCAATTTGGCAACCGGCAATGTAATTAGCATGCCGAATATTACTTGGAATGTGAATTGGAACGAAATCGCCAATAGATAAGACCATTTTACAATTTGGGCCCAAGTTAGAAGCAGAGCCTAAGGTGTAAATTATCGATAGTCCATATCTCGGAAACTATAAGAGATAATGCAATTTGGCAACCGGCAATGTAATTAGCATGCCGAATATTACTTGGAATGTGAATTGGAACGAAATCGCCAATAGATAAGACCATTTTACAATTTGGGCCCAAGTTAGAAGCAGAGCCTAAGGTGTAAATTATCGATAGTCCATATCTCGGAAACTATAAGAGATAATGCAATTTGGCAACCGGCAATGTAATTAGCATGCCGAATATTACTTGGAATGTGAATTGGAACGAAATCGCCAATAGATAAGACCATTTCACAATTTGGGCCCAAGTTAGAAGCAGAGCCTAAGGTGTAAATTATCGATAGTCCATATCTCGGAAACTATAAGAGATAATGCAATTTGGCAACCGGCAATGTAATTAGCATGCCGAATATTACTTGGAATGTGAATTGGAACGAAATCGCCAATAGATAAGACCATTTTACAATTTGGGCCCAAGTTAGAAGCAGAGCCTAAGGTGTAAATTATCGATAGTCCATATCTCGGAAACTATAAGAGATAATGCAATTTGGCAACCGGCAATGTAATTAGCATGCCGAATATTACTTGGAATGTGAATTGGAACGAAATCGCCAATAGATAAGACCATTTTACAATTTGGGCCCAAGTTAGAAGCAGAGCCTAAGGTGTAAATTATCGATAGTCCATATCTCGGAAACTATAAGAGATAATGCAATTTGACAACCGGCAATGTAATTAGCATGCCGAATATTACTTGGAATGTGAATTGGAGCGAAATTGCCAATAGATAAGACCATTTTACAATTTGGGCCCAAGTTAGAAGCAGAGCCTAAGGTGTAAATTATCGATAGTCCATATCTCGGAAACTATAAGAGATAATGCAATTTGGCAACCGGCAATATAATTAGCATGCCGAATATTACTTGGAATGTGAATTGGAACGAAATCGCCAATAGATAAGACCATTTTACAATTTGGGCCCAAGTTAGAAGCAGAGCCTAAGGTGTAAATTATCGATAGTCCATATCTCGGAAACTATAAGAGATAATGCAATTTGGCAACCGGCAATGTAATTAGCATGCCGAATATTACTTGGAATGTGAATTGGAACGAAATCGCCAATAGATAAGACCATTTTACAATTTGGGCCCAAGTTAGAAGCAGAGCCTAAGGTGTAAATTATCGATAGACCATATCTCGGAAACTATAAGAGATAATGCAATTTGGCAGCCGGCAATGTAATTAGCATGCCGAATATTACTTGAAATGTGAATTGGAACGAAATCGCCAATAGATAAGACCATTTTACAATTTGGGCCCAAGTTAGAAGCAGAGCCTAAGGTGTAAATTATCGATAGTCCATATCTCGGAAACTATAAGAGATAATGCAATTTGGCAACCGGCAATGTAATTAGCATGCCGAATATTACTTGGAATGTGAATTGGAACGAAATCGCCAATAGATAAGACCATTTTACAATTTGGGCCCAAGTTAGAAGCAGAGCCTAAGGTGTAAATTATCGATAGTCCATATCTCGGAAACTATAAGAGATAATGCAATTTGGCAACCGGCAATGTAATTAGTATGCCGAATATTACTTGGAATGTGAATTGGAACGAAATCGCCAATAGATAAGACCATTTTACAATTTGGGCCCAAGTTAGAAGCAGAGCCTAAGGTGTAAATTATCGATAGTCCATATCTCGGAAACTATAAGAGATAATGCAATTTGGCAACCGGCAATGTAATTAGCATGCCGAATATTACTTGGAATGTGAATTGGAACGAAATCGCCAATAGATAAGACTATTTTACAATTTGGGCCCAAGTTAGAAGCAGAGCCTAAGGTGTAAATTATTGATAGTCCATATCTCGGAAACTATAAGAGATAATGCAATTTCGCAACCGGCAATGTAATTAGCATGCCGAATATTACTTGGAATGTGAATTGGAACGAAATCGCCAATAGATAAGACCATTTTACAATTTGGGCCCAAGTTAGAAGCAGAGCCTAAGGTGTAAATTATCGATAGTCCATATCTCGGAAAGTATAAGAGATAATGCAATTTGGCAACCGGCAATGTAATTAGCATGCCGAATATTACTTGGAATGTGAATTGGAACGAAATCGCCAATAGATAAGACCATTTTACAATTTGGGCCCAAGTGAGAAGCAGAGCCTAAGGTGTAAATTATCGATAGTCCATATCTCGGAAACTATAAGAGATAATGCAATTTGGCAACCGGCAATGTAATTAGCATGCTGAATATTACTTGGAATGTGAATTGGAACGAAATCGCCAATAGATAAGACCATTTTACAATTTGGGCCCAAGTTAGAAGCAGAGCCTAAGGTGTAAATTATCGATAGTCCATATCTCGGAAACTATAAGAGATAATGCAATTTGACAACCGGCAATGTAATTAGCATGCCGAATATTACTTGGAATGTGAATTGGAACGAAATCGCCAATAGATAAGACCATTTTACAATTTGGGCCCAAGTTAGAAGCAGAGCCTAAGGTGTAAATTATCGATAGTCCATATCTTGGAAACTATAAGAGATAATGCAATTTGGCAACCGGCAATGTAATTAGCATGCCGAATATTAATTGGAATGTGAATTGGAACGAAATCGCCAATAGATAAGACCATTTTACAATTTGGGCCCAAGTTAGAAGCAGAGCCTAAGGTGTAAATGATCGATAGTCCATATCTCGGAAACTATAAGAGATAATGCAATTTGGCAACCGGCAATGTAATTAGCATGCCGAATATTACTTGGAATGTGAATTGGAACGAAATCGCCAATAGGTAAGACCATTTTACAATTTGGGCCCAAGTTAGAAGCAGAGCCTAAGGTGTAAATGATCGATAGTCCATATCTCGGAAACTATAAGAGATAATGCAATTTGGCAACCGGCAATGTAATTAGCATGCCGAATATTACTTGGAATGTGAATTGGAACGAAATCGCCAATAGGTAAGACCATTTTACAATTTGGGCCCAAGTTAGAAGCAGAGCCTAAGGTGTAAATTATCGATAGTCCATATCTCGGAAACTATAAGAGATAATGCAATTTCGCAACCGGCAATGTAATTAGCATGCCGAATATTACTTGGAATGTGAATTGGAACAAAATCGCCAATAGATAAGACCATTTTACAATTTGGGCCCAAGTTAGAAGCAGAGCCTATGGTGTAAATTATCGATAGTCCATATCTCGGAAACTATAAGAGATAATGCAATTTGGCAACCGGCAATGTAATTAGCATGCCGAATATTACTTGGAATGTGAATTGGAACGAAATCGCCAATAGATAAGACCATTTTACAATTTGGGCCCAAGTTAGAAGCAGAGCCTAAGGTGTAAATTATTGATAGTCCATATCTCGGAAACTATAAGAGATAATGCAATTTCGCAACCGGCAATGTAATTAGCATGCCGAATATTACTTGGAATGTGAATTGGAACGAAATCGCCAATAGATAAGTCCATTTTACAATTTGGGCCCAAGTTAGAAGCAGAGCCTAAGGTGTAAATTATCGATAGTTCATATCTCGGAAACTATAAGAGATAATGCAATTTGGCAACCGGCAATGTAATTAGCATGCCGAATATTACTTGGAATGTGAATTGGAACGAAATCGCCAATAGATAAGACCATTTTACAATTTGGGCCCAAGTTAGAAGCAGAGCCTAAGGTGTAAATTATCGATAGTCCATATCTCGGAAACTATAAGAGATAATGCAATTTGGCAACCGGCAATGTAATTAGCATGCCGAATATTACTTGGAATGTGAATTGGAACGAAATCGCCAATAGATAAGACCATTTTACAATTTGGGCCCAAGTTAGAAGCAGAGCCTAAGGTGTAAATTATCGATAGTCCATACCTCGGAAACTATAAGAGATAATGCAATTTGACAACCGGCAATGTAATTAGCATGCCGAATATTACTTGGAATGTGAATTGGAACGAAATCGCCAATAGATAAGACCATTTTACAATTTGGGCCCAAGTTAGAAGCAGAGCCTAAGGTGTAAATTATCGATAGTCCATATCTCGGAAACTATAAGAGATAATGCAATTTGGCAACCGGCAATGTAATTAGCATGCCGAATATTACTTGGAATGTGAATTGGAACGAAATCGCCAATAGATAAGACCATTTTACAATTTGGGCCCAAGTTAGAAGCAGAGCCTAAGGTGTAAATTATCGATAGTCCATATCTCGGAAACTATAAGAGATAATGCAATATGGCAACCGGCAATGTAATTAGCATGCCGAATATTACTTGGAATGTGAATTGGAACGAAATCGCCAATAGATAAGACCATTTTACAATTTGGGCCCAAGTTAGAAGCAGAGCCTAAGGTGTAAATTATCGATAGACCATATCTCGGAAACTATAAGAGATAATGCAATTTGGCAACCGGCAATGTAATTAGCATGCCGAATATTACTTGGAATGTGAATTGGAACGAAATCGCCAATAGATAAGACCATTTTACAATTTGGGCCCAAGTTAGAAGCAGAGCCTAAGGTGTAAATTATCGATAGTCCATATCTCGGAAACTATAAGAGATAATGCAATTTGGCAACCGGCAATGTAATTAGCATGCCGAATATTACTTGGAATGTGAATTGGAACGAAATCGCCAATAGATAAGACCATTTTACAATTTGGGCCCAAGTTAGAAGCAGAGCCTAAGGTGTAAATTATCGATAGTCCATATCTCGGAAACTATAAGAGATAATGCAATTTGGCAACCGGCAATGTAATTAGCATGCCGAATATTACTTGGAATGTGAATTGGAACGAAATCGCCAATAGATAAGACCATTTCACAATTTGGGCCCAAGTTAGAAGCAGAGCCTAAGGTGTAAATTATCGATAGTCCATATCTTGGAAACTATAAGAGATAATGCAATTTGGCAACCGGCAATGTAATTAGCATGCCGAATATTACTTGGAATGTGAATTGGAACGAAATCGCCAATAGATAAGACCATTTTACAATTTGGGCCCAAGTTAGAAGCAGAGCCTAAGGTGTAAATGATCGATAGTCCATATCTCGGAAACTATAAGAGATAATGCAATTTGGCAACCGGCAATGTAATTAGCATGCCGAATATTACTTGGAATGTGAATTGGAACGAAATCGCCAATAGGTAAGACCATTTTACAATTTGGGCCCAAGTTAGAAGCAGAGCCTAAGGTGTAAATGATCGATAGTCCATATCTCGGAAACTATAAGAGATAATGCAATTTGGCAACCGGCAATGTAATTAGCATGCCGAATATTACTTGGAATGTGAATTGGAACGAAATCGCCAATAGGTAAGACCATTTTACAATTTGGGCCCAAGTTAGAAGCAGAGCCTAAGGTGTAAATTATCGATAGTCCATATCTCGGAAACTATAAGAGATAATGCAATTTGGCAACCGGCAATGTAATTAGCATGCCGAATATTACTTGGAATGTGAATTGGAACGAAATCGCCAATAGGTAAGACCATTTTACAATTTGGGCCCAAGTTAGAAGCAGAGCCTAAGGTGTAAATTATCGATAGTCCATATCTCGGAAACTATAAGAGATAATTCAATTTGGCAACCGGCAATGTAATTAGCATGCCGAATATTACTTGGAATGTGAATTGGAACGAAATCGCCAATAGATAAGACCATTTTACAATTTGGGCCCAAGTTAGAAGCAGAGCCTAAGGTGTAAATTATTGATAGTCCATATCTCGGAAACTATAAGAGATAATGCAATTTGGCAACCGGCAATGTAATTAGCATGCCGAATATTACTTGGAATGTGAATTGGAACGAAATCGCCAACAGAGATGACCATTTTACAATTTGGGCCCAAGTTAGAAGCAGAGCCTAAGGTGTAAATTATCGATAGTCCATATCTCGGAAACTATAAGAGATAATGCAATTTGGCAACCGGCAATGTAATTAGCATGCCGAATTTTACTTGGAATGTGAATTGGAACGAAATCGCCAATAGATAAGACCATTTTACAATTTGGGCCCAAGTTAGAAGCAGAGCCTAAGGTGTAAAATATCGATAGTCCATATCTCGGAAACTATAAGAGATAATGCAATTTGGCAACCGGCAATGTAATTAGCATGCCGAATATTACTTGGATTGTGAATTGGAACGAAATCGCCAATAGGTAAGACCATTTTACAATTTGGGCCCAAGTTAGAAGCAGAGCCTAAGGTGTAAATGATCGATAGTCCATATCTCGGAAACTATAAGAGATAATGCAATTTGGCAACCGGCAATGTAATTAGCATGCCGAATATTACTTGGAATGTGAATTGGAACGAAATCGCCAATAGGTAAGACCATTTTACAATTTGGGCCCAAGTTAGAAGCAGAGCCTAAGGTGTAAATTATCGATAGTCCATATCTCGGAAACTATAAGAGATAATGCAATTTGGCAACCGGCAATGTAATTAGCATGCCGAATATTACTTGGAATGTGAATTGGAACGAAATCGCCAATAGGTAAGACCATTTTACAATTTGGGCCCAAGTTAGAAGCAGAGCCTAAGGTGTAAATTATCGATAGTCCATATCTCGGAAACTATAAGAGATAATTCAATTTGGCAACCGGCAATGTAATTAGCATGCCGAATATTACTTGGAATGTGAATTGGAACGAAATCGCCAATAGATAAGACCATTTTACAATTTGGGCCCAAGTTAGAAGCAGAGCCTAAGGTGTAAATTATTGATAGTCCATATCTCGGAAACTATAAGAGATAATGCAATTTGGCAACCGGCAATGTAATTAGCATGCCGAATATTACTTGGAATGTGAATTGGAACGAAATCGCCAACAGAGATGACCATTTTACAATTTGGGCCCAAGTTAGAAGCAGAGCCTAAGGTGTAAATTATCGATAGTCCATATCTCGGAAACTATAAGAGATAATGCAATTTGGCAACCGGCAATGTAATTAGCATGCCGAATTTTACTTGGAATGTGAATTGGAACGAAATCGCCAATAGATAAGACCATTTTACAATTTGGGCCCAAGTTAGAAGCAGAGCCTAAGGTGTAAAATATCGATAGTCCATATCTCGGAAACTATAAGAGATAATGCAATTTGGCAACCGGCAATGTAATTAGCATGCCGAATATTACTTGGAATGTGAATTGGAACGAAATCGCCAATAGATAAGACCATTTTACAATTTGGGCCCAAGTTAGAAGCAGAGCCTAAGGTGTAAATTATCGATAGTCCATATCTCGGAAACTATAAGAGATAATGCAATTTGGCAACCGGCAATGTAATTAGTATGCCGAATATTACTTGGAATGTGAATTGGAACGAAATCGCCAATAGATAAGACCATTTTACAATTTGGGCCCAAGTTAGAAGCAGAGCCTAAGGTGTAAATTATCGATAGTCCATATCTCGGAAACTATAAGAGATAATGCAATTTGGCAACCGGCAATGTAATTAGTATGCCGAATATTACTTGGAATGTGAATTGGAACGAAATCGCCAATAGATAAGACCATTTTACAATTTGGGCCCAAGTTAGAAGCAGAGCCTAAGGTGTAAATTATCGATAGTCCATATCTCGGAAACTATAAGAGATAATGCAATTTGGCAACCGGCAATGTAATTAGCATGCCGAATATTACTTGGAATGTGAATTGGAACGAAATCGCCAATAGATAAGACTATTTTACAATTTGGGCCCAAGTTAGAAGCAGAGCCTAAGGTGTAAATTATTGATAGTCCATATCTCGGAAACTATAAGAGATAATGCAATTTCGCAACCGGCAATGTAATTAGCATGCCGAATATTACTTGGAATGTGAATTGGAACGAAATCGCCAATAGATAAGACCATTTTACAATTTGGGCCCAAGTTAGAAGCAGAGCCTAAGGTGTAAATTATCGATAGTCCATATCTCGGAAAGTATAAGAGATAATGCAATTTGGCAACCGGCAATGTAATTAGCATGCCGAATATTACTTGGAATGTGAATTGGAACGAAATCGCCAATAGATAAGACCATTTTACAATTTGGGCCCAAGTGAGAAGCAGAGCCTAAGGTGTAAATTATCGATAGTCCATATCTCGGAAACTATAAGAGATAATGCAATTTGGCAACCGGCAATGTAATTAGCATGCTGAATATTACTTGGAATGTGAATTGGAACGAAATCGCCAATAGATAAGACCATTTTACAATTTGGGCCCAAGTTAGAAGCAGAGCCTAAGGTGTAAATTATCGATAGTCCATATCTCGGAAACTATAAGAGATAATGCAATTTGACAACCGGCAATGTAATTAGCATGCCGAATATTACTTGGAATGTGAATTGGAACGAAATCGCCAATAGATAAGACCATTTTACAATTTGGGCCCAAGTTAGAAGCAGAGCCTAAGGTGTAAATTATCGATAGTCCATATCTTGGAAACTATAAGAGATAATGCAATTTGGCAACCGGCAATGTAATTAGCATGCCGAATATTAATTGGAATGTGAATTGGAACGAAATCGCCAATAGATAAGACCATTTTACAATTTGGGCCCAAGTTAGAAGCAGAGCCTAAGGTGTAAATGATCGATAGTCCATATCTCGGAAACTATAAGAGATAATGCAATTTGGCAACCGGCAATGTAATTAGCATGCCGAATATTACTTGGAATGTGAATTGGAACGAAATCGCCAATAGGTAAGACCATTTTACAATTTGGGCCCAAGTTAGAAGCAGAGCCTAAGGTGTAAATGATCGATAGTCCATATCTCGGAAACTATAAGAGATAATGCAATTTGGCAACCGGCAATGTAATTAGCATGCCGAATATTATTTGGAATGTGAATTGGAACGAAATCGCCAATAGGTAAGACCATTTTACAATTTGGGCCCAAGTTAGAAGCAGAGCCTAAGGTGTAAATTATCGATAGACCATATCTCGGAAACTATAAGAGATAATGCAATTTGGCAGCCGGCAATGTAATTAGCATGCCGAATATTACTTGAAATGTGAATTGGAACGAAATCGCCAATAGATAAGACCATTTTACAATTTGGGCCCAAGTTAGAAGCAGAGCCTAAGGTGTAAATTATCGATAGTCCATATCTCGGAAACTATAAGAGATAATGCAATTTGGCAACCGGCAATGTAATTAGCATGCCGAATATTACTTGGAATGTGAATTGGAACGAAATCGCCAATAGATAAGACCATTTTACAATTTGGGCCCAAGTTAGAAGCAGAGCCTAAGGTGTAAATTATCGATAGTCCATATCTCGGAAACTATAAGAGATAATGCAATTTGGCAACCGGCAATGTAATTAGTATGCCGAATATTACTTGGAATGTGAATTGGAACGAAATCGCCAATAGATAAGACCATTTTACAATTTGGGCCCAAGTTAGAAGCAGAGCCTAAGGTGTAAATTATCGATAGTCCATATCTCGGAAACTATAAGAGATAATGCAATTTGGCAACCGGCAATGTAATTAGCATGCCGAATATTACTTGGAATGTGAATTGGAACGAAATCGCCAATAGATAAGACTATTTTACAATTTGGGCCCAAGTTAGAAGCAGAGCCTAAGGTGTAAATTATTGATAGTCCATATCTCGGAAACTATAAGAGATAATGCAATTTCGCAACCGGCAATGTAATTAGCATGCCGAATATTACTTGGAATGTGAATTGGAACGAAATCGCCAATAGATAAGACCATTTTACAATTTGGGCCCAAGTTAGAAGCAGAGCCTAAGGTGTAAATTATCGATAGTCCATATCTCGGAAAGTATAAGAGATAATGCAATTTGGCAACCGGCAATGTAATTAGCATGCCGAATATTACTTGGAATGTGAATTGGAACGAAATCGCCAATAGATAAGACCATTTTACAATTTGGGCCCAAGTGAGAAGCAGAGCCTAAGGTGTAAATTATCGATAGTCCATATCTCGGAAACTATAAGAGATAATGCAATTTGGCAACCGGCAATGTAATTAGCATGCTGAATATTACTTGGAGTGTGAATTGGAACGAAATCGCCAATAGATAAGACCATTTTACAATTTGGGCCCAAGTTAGAAGCAGAGCCTAAGGTGTAAATTATCGATAGTCCATATCTCGGAAACTATAAGAGATAATGCAATTTGACAACCGGCAATGTAATTAGCATGCCGAATATTACTTGGAATGTGAATTGGAACGAAATCGCCAATAGATAAGACCATTTTACAATTTGGGCCCAAGTTAGAAGCAGAGCCTAAGGTGTAAATTATCGATAGTCCATATCTTGGAAACTATAAGAGATAATGCAATTTGGCAACCGGCAATGTAATTAGCATGCCGAATATTAATTGGAATGTGAATTGGAACGAAATCGCCAATAGATAAGACCATTTTACAATTTGGGCCCAAGTTAGAAGCAGAGCCTAAGGTGTAAATGATCGATAGTCCATATCTCGGAAACTATAAGAGATAATGCAATTTGGCAACCGGCAATGTAATTAGCATGCCGAATATTACTTGGAATGTGAATTGGAACGAAATCGCCAATAGGTAAGACCATTTTACAATTTGGGCCCAAGTTAGAAGCAGAGCCTAAGGTGTAAATGATCGATAGTCCATATCTCGGAAACTATAAGAGATAATGCAATTTGGCAACCGGCAATGTAATTAGCATGCCGAATATTACTTGGAATGTGAATTGGAACGAAATCGCCAATAGGTAAGACCATTTTACAATTTGGGCCCAAGTTAGAAGCAGAGCCTAAGGTGTAAATTATCGATAGTCCATATCTCGGAAACTATAAGAGATAATGCAATTTGGCAACCGGCAATGTAATTAGCATGCCGAATATTACTTGGAATGTGAATTGGAACGAAATCGCCAATAGGTAAGACCATTTTACAATTTGGGCCCAAGTTAGAAGCAGAGCCTAAGGTGTAAATTATCGATAGTCCATATCTCGGAAACTATAAGAGATAATTCAATTTGGCAACCGGCAATGTAATTAGCATGCCGAATATTACTTGGAATGTGAATTGGAACGAAATCGCCAATAGATAAGACCATTTTACAATTTGGGCCCAAGTTAGAAGCAGAGCCTAAGGTGTAAATTATTGATAGTCCATATCTCGGAAACTATAAGAGATAATGCAATTTGGCAACCGGCAATGTAATTAGCATGCCGAATATTACTTGGAATGTGAATTGGAACGAAATCGCCAACAGAGATGACCATTTTACAATTTGGGCCCAAGTTAGAAGCAGAGCCTAAGGTGTAAATTATCGATAGTCCATATCTCGGAAACTATAAGAGATAATGCAATTTGGCAACCGGCAATGTAATTAGCATGCCGAATTTTACTTGGAATGTGAATTGGAACGAAATCGCCAATAGATAAGACCATTTTACAATTTGGGCCCAAGTTAGAAGCAGAGCCTAAGGTGTAAAATATCGATAGACCATATCTCGGAAACTATAAGAGATAATGCAATTTGGCAGCCGGCAATGTAATTAGCATGCCGAATATTACTTGAAATGTGAATTGGAACGAAATCGCCAATAGATAAGACCATTTTACAATTTGGGCCCAAGTTAGAAGCAGAGCCTAAGGTGTAAATTATCGGTAGTCCATATCTCGGAAACTATAAGAGATAATGCAATTTGGCAACCGGCAATGTAATTAGCATGCCGAATATTACTTGGAATGTGAATTGGAACGAAATCGCCAATAGATAAGACCATTTTACAATTTGGGCCCAAGTTAGAAGCAGAGCCTAAGGTGTAAATTATCGATAGTCCATATCTCGGAAACTATAAGAGATAATGCAATTTGGCAACCGGCAATGTAATTAGTATGCCGAATATTACTTGGAATGTGAATTGGAACGAAATCGCCAATAGATAAGACCATTTTACAATTTGGGCCCAAGTTAGAAGCAGAGCCTAAGGTGTAAATTATCGATAGTCCATATCTCGGAAACTATAAGAGATAATGCAATTTGGCAACCGGCAATGTAATTAGCATGCCGAATATTACTTGGAATGTGAATTGGAACGAAATCGCCAATAGATAAGACTATTTTACAATTTGGGCCCAAGTTAGAAGCAGAGCCTAAGGTGTAAATTATTGATAGTCCATATCTCGGAAACTATAAGAGATAATGCAATTTCGCAACCGGCAATGTAATTAGCATGCCGAATATTACTTGGAATGTGAATTGGAACGAAATCGCCAATAGATAAGACCATTTTACAATTTGGGCCCAAGTTAGAAGCAGAGCCTAAGGTGTAAATTATCGATAGTCCATATCTCGGAAAGTATAAGAGATAATGCAATTTGGCAACCGGCAATGTAATTAGCATGCCGAATATTACTTGGAATGTGAATTGGAACGAAATCGCCAATAGATAAGACCATTTTACAATTTGGGCCCAAGTGAGAAGCAGAGCCTAAGGTGTAAATTATCGATAGTCCATATCTCGGAAACTATAAGAGATAATGCAATTTGGCAACCGGCAATGTAATTAGCATGCTGAATATTACTTGGAATGTGAATTGGAACGAAATCGCCAATAGATAAGACCATTTTACAATTTGGGCCCAAGTTAGAAGCAGAGCCTAAGGTGTAAATTATCGATAGTCCATATCTCGGAAACTATAAGAGATAATGCAATTTGACAACCGGCAATGTAATTAGCATGCCGAATATTACTTGGAATGTGAATTGGAACGAAATCGCCAATAGATAAGACCATTTTACAATTTGGGCCCAAGTTAGAAGCAGAGCCTAAGGTGTAAATTATCGATAGTCCATATCTTGGAAACTATAAGAGATAATGCAATTTGGCAACCGGCAATGTAATTAGCATGCCGAATATTAATTGGAATGTGAATTGGAACGAAATCGCCAATAGATAAGACCATTTTACAATTTGGGCCCAAGTTAGAAGCAGAGCCTAAGGTGTAAATGATCGATAGTCCATATCTCGGAAACTATAAGAGATAATGCAATTTGGCAACCGGCAATGTAATTAGCATGCCGAATATTACTTGGAATGTGAATTGGAACGAAATCGCCAATAGGTAAGACCATTTTACAATTTGGGCCCAAGTTAGAAGCAGAGCCTAAGGTGTAAATGATCGATAGTCCATATCTCGGAAACTATAAGAGATAATGCAATTTGGCAACCGGCAATGTAATTAGCATGCCGAATATTACTTGGAATGTGAATTGGAACGAAATCGCCAATAGGTAAGACCATTTTACAATTTGGGCCCAAGTTAGAAGCAGAGCCTAAGGTGTAAATTATCGATAGTCCATATCTCGGAAACTATAAGAGATAATGCAATTTGGCAACCGGCAATGTAATTAGCATGCCGAATATTACTTGGAATGTGAATTGGAACGAAATCGCCAATAGGTAAGACCATTTTACAATTTGGGCCCAAGTTAGAAGCAGAGCCTAAGGTGTAAATTATCGATAGTCCATATCTCGGAAACTATAAGAGATAATTCAATTTGGCAACCGGCAATGTAATTAGCATGCCGAATATTACTTGGAATGTGAATTGGAACGAAATCGCCAATAGATAAGACCATTTTACAATTTGGGCCCAAGTTAGAAGCAGAGCCTAAGGTGTAAATTATTGATAGTCCATATCTCGGAAACTATAAGAGATAATGCAATTTGGCAACCGGCAATGTAATTAGCATGCCGAATATTACTTGGAATGTGAATTGGAACGAAATCGCCAACAGAGATGACCATTTTACAATTTGGGCCCAAGTTAGAAGCAGAGCCTAAGGTGTAAATTATCGATAGTCCATATCTCGGAAACTATAAGAGATAATGCAATTTGGCAACCGGCAATGTAATTAGCATGTCGAATTTTACTTGGAATGTGAATTGGAACGAAATCGCCAATAGATAAGACCATTTTACAATTTGGGCCCAAGTTAGAAGCAGAGCCTAAGGTGTAAAATATCGATAGACCATATCTCGGAAACTATAAGAGATAATGCAATTTGGCAGCCGGCAATGTAATTAGCATGCCGAATATTACTTGAAATGTGAATTGGAACGAAATCGCCAATAGATAAGACCATTTTACAATTTGGGCCCAAGTTAGAAGCAGAGCCTAAGGTGTAAATTATCGATAGTCCATATCTCGGAAACTATAAGAGATAATGCAATTTGGCAACCGGCAATGTAATTAGCATGCCGAATATTACTTGGAATGTGAATTGGAACGAAATCGCCAATAGATAAGACCATTTTACAATTTGGGCCCAAGTTAGAAGCAGAGCCTAAGGTGTAAATTATCGATAGTCCATATCTCGGAAACTATAAGAGATAATGCAATTTGGCAACCGGCAATGTAATTAGTATGCCGAATATTACTTGGAATGTGAATTGGAACGAAATCGCCAATAGATAAGACCATTTTACAATTTGGGCCCAAGTTAGAAGCAGAGCCTAAGGTGTAAATTATCGATAGTCCATATCTCGGAAACTATAAGAGATAATGCAATTTGGCAACCGGCAATGTAATTAGCATGCCGAATATTACTTGGAATGTGAATTGGAACGAAATCGCCAATAGATAAGACTATTTTACAATTTGGGCCCAAGTTAGAAGCAGAGCCTAAGGTGTAAATTATTGATAGTCCATATCTCGGAAACTATAAGAGATAATGCAATTTGGCAACCGGCAATGTAATTAGCATGCCGAATATTAATTGGAATGTGAATTGGAACGAAATCGCCAATAGATAAGACCATTTTACAATTTGGGCCCAAGTTAGAAGCAGAGCCTAAGGTGTAAATTATCGATAGTCCATATCTCGGAAACTATAAGAGGTAATGCAATTTGGCAACCGGCAATGTAATTAGCATGCCGAATATTACTTGGAATGTGAATTGGAACGAAATCGCCAATAGATAAGACCATTTTACAATTTGGGCCCAAGTTAGAAGCAGAGCCTAAGGTGTAAATTATCGATAGTCCATATCTCGGAAACTATAAGAGATAATGCAATTTGGCAACCGGCAATGTAATTAGCATGCCGAATATTAATTGGAATGTGAATTGGAACGAAATCGCCAATAGATAAGACCATTTTACAATTTGGGTCCAAGTTAGAAGCAGAGCCTAAGGTGTAAATTATCGATAGTCCATATCTCGGAAACTATAAGAGGTAATGCAATTTGGCAACCGGCAATGTAATTAGCATGCCGAATATTACTTGGAATGTGAATTGGAACGAAATCGCCAATAGATAAGACCATTTTACAATTTGGGCCCAAGTTAGAAGCAGAGCCTAAGGTGTAAATTATCGATAGTCCATATCTCGGAAACTATAAGAGATAATGCAATTTGGCAACCGGCAATGTAATTAGCATGCCGAATATTACTTGGAATGTGAATTGGAACGAAATCGCCAATAGATAAGACCATTTTACAATTTGGGCCCAAGTTAGAAGCAGAGCCTAAGGTGTAAATTATCGATAGTCCATATCTCGGAAACTATAAGAGATAATGCAATTTGGCAACCGGCAATGTAATTAGCATGCCGAATATTACTTGGAATGTGAATTGGAACGAAATCGCCAATAGATAAGACCATTTTACAATTTGGGCCCAAGTTAGAAGCAGAGCCTAAGGTGTAAATTATCGATAGTCCATATCTCGGAAACTATAAGAGATAATGCAATTTGGCAACCGGCAATATAATTAGCATGCCGAATATTACTTGGAATGTGAATTGGAACGAAATCGCCAATAGATAAGACCATTTTACAATTTGGGCCCAAGTTAGAAGCAGAGCCTAAGGTGTAAATTATCGATAGTCCATATCTCGGAAACTATAAGAGATAATGCAATTTGGCAACCGGCAATGTAATTAGCATGCCGAATATTACTTGGAATGTGAATTGGAACGAAATCGCCAATAGATAAGACCATTTTACAATTTGGGTCCAAGTTAGAAGCAGAGCCTAAGGTGTAAATTATCGATAGTCCATATCTCGGAAACTATAAGAGATAATGCAATTTGGCAACCGGCAATGTAATTAGCATGCCGAATATTACTTGGAATGTGAATTGGAACGAAATCGCCAATAGATAAGACCATTTTACAATTTGGGCCCAAGTTAGAAGCAGAGCCTAAGGTGTAAATTATCGATAGTCCATATCTCGGAAACTATAAGAGATAATGCAATTTGGCAACCGGCAATGTAATTAGCATGCCGAATATTACTTGGAATGTGAATTGGAACGAAATCGCCAATAGATAAGACCATTTTACAATTTGGGCCCAAGTTAGAAGCAGAGCCTAAGGTGTAAATTATCGATAGTCCATATCTCGGAAACTATAAGAGATAATGCAATTTGGCAACCGGCAATGTAATTAGCATGCCGAATATTACTTGGAATGTGAATTGGAACGAAATCGCCAATAGATAAGACCATTTTACAATTTGGGCCCAAGTTAGAAGCAGAGCCTAAGGTGTAAATTATCGATAGTCCATATCTCGGAAACTATAAGAGATAATGCAATTTGGCAACCGGCAATATAATTAGCATGCCGAATATTACTTGGAATGTGAATTGGAACGAAATCGCCAATAGATAAGACCATTTTACAATTTGGGCCCAAGTTAGAAGCAGAGCCTAAGGTGTAAATTATCGATAGTCCATATCTCGGAAACTATAAGAGATAATGCAATTTGGCAACCGGCAATGTAATTAGCATGCCGAATATTACTTGGAATGTGAATTGGAACGAAATCGCCAATAGATAAGACCATTTTACAATTTGGGCCCAAGTTAGAAGCAGAGCCTAAGGTGTAAATAATCGATAGTCCATATCTCGGAAACTATAAGAGATAATGCAATTTGGCAACCGGCAATGTAATTAGCATGCCGAATATTACTTGGAATGTGAATTGGAACGAAATCGCCAATAGATAAGACCATTTTACAATTTGGGCCCAAGTTAGAAGCAGAGCCTAAGGTGTAAATTATCGATAGTCCATATCTCGGAAACTATAAGAGATAATGCAATTTGACAACCGGCAATGTAATTAGCATGCCGAATATTACTTGGAATGTGAATTGGAACGAAATCGCCAATAGATAAGACCATTTTACAATTTGGGCCCAAGTTAGAAGCAGAGCCTAAGGTGTAAATTATCGATAGTCCATATCTCGGAAACTATAAGAGATAATGCAATTTGGCAACCGGCAATGTAATTAGCATGCCGAATATTACTTGGAATGTGAATTGGAACGAAATCGCCAATAGATAAGACCATTTTACAATTTGGGCCCAAGTTAGAAGCAGAGCCTAAGGTGTAAATTATCGATAGTCAATATCTCGGAAACTATAAGAGATAATGCAATTTGGCAACCGGCAATGTAATTAGCATACCGAATATTACTTGGAATGTGAATTGGAACGAAATCGCCAATAGATAAGACCATTTTACAATTTGGGCCCAAGTTAGAAGCAGAGCCTAAGGTGTAAATTATCGATAGTCCATATCTCGGAAACTATAAGAGATAATGCAATTTGGCAACCGGCAATGTAATTAGCATGCCGAATATTACTTGGAATGTGAATTGGAACGAAATCGCCAATAGATAAGGCCATTTTACAATTTGGGCCCAAGTTAGAAGCAGAGCCTAAGGTGTAAATTATCGATAGTATATATCTCGGAAACTATAAGAGATAATGCAATTTGCCAACCGGTAATGTAATTAGCATGCCGAATATTACTTGGAATGTGAATTGGAACGAAATCGCCAATAGATAAGACCATTTTACAATTTGGGCCCAAGTTAGAAGCAGAGCCTAAGGTGTAAATTATCGATAGTCCATATCTCGGAAACTATAAGAGATAATGCAATTTGGCAACCGGCAATGTAATTAGCATGCCGAATATTACTTGGAATGTGAATTGGAACGAAATCGCCAATAGATAAGACCATTTCACAATTTGGGCCCAAGTTAGAAGCAGAGCCTAAGGTGTAAATTATTGATAGTCCATATCTCGGAAACTATAAGAGATAATGCAATTTCGCAACCGGCAATGTAATTAGCATGCCGAATATCACTTGGAATGTGAATTGGGACGAAATCGCCAATAGATAAGACCATTTTACAATTTGGGCCCAAGTTAGAAGCAGAGCCTAAGGTGTAAATTATCGATAGTCCATATCTCGGAAACTATAAGAGATAATGCAATTTGGCAACCGGCAATGTAATTAGCATGCCGAATATTACTTGGAATGTGAATTGGAACGAAATCGCCAATAGATAAGACCATTTTACAATTTGGGCCCAAGTTAGAAGCAGAGCCTAAGGTGTAAGTTATCGATAGTCCATATCTCGGAAACTATAAGAGATAATGCAATTTGGCAACCGGCAATGTAATTAGCATGCCGAATATTACTTGGAATGTGAATTGGAACGAAATCGCCAATAGATAAGACCATTTTACAATTTGGGCCCAAGTTAGAAGCAGAGCCTAAGGTGTAAATTATCGATAGTCCATATCTCGGAAACTATAAGAGATAATGCAATTTGGCAACCGGCAATGTAATTAGCATGCCGAATATTACTTGGAATGTGAATTGGAACGAAATCGCCAATAGATAAGGCCATTTTACAATTTGGGCCCAAGTTAGAAGCAGAGTCTAATGTGTAAATTATCGATAGTCCATATCTCGGAAACTATAAGAGATAATGCAATTTGGCAACCGGCAATGTAATTAGCATGCCGAATATTACTTGGAATGTGAATTGGAACGAAATCGCCAATAGAAAAGACCATTTTACAATTTGGGCCCAAGTTAGAAGCAGAGCTTAAGGTGTAAATTATCGATAGTCCATATCTCGGAAATTATAAGAGATAATGCAATTTGGCAACCGGTAATGTAATTAGCATGCCGAATATTACTTGGAATGTGAATTGGAACGAAATCGCCAATAGATAAGACCATTTTACAATTTGGGCCCAAGTTAGAAGCAGAGCCTAAGGTGTAAATTATCGATAGTCCATATCTCGGAAACTATAAGAGATAATGCAATTTGGCAACCGGCAATGTAATTAGCATGCCGAATATTACTTGGAATGTGAATTGGAACGAAATCGCCAATAGATAAGACCATTTCACAATTTGGGCCCAAGTTAGAAGCAGAGCCTAAGGTGTAAATTATTGATAGTCCATATCTCGGAAACTATAAGAGATAATGCAATTTCGCAACCGGCAATGTAATTAGCATACCGAATATTACTTGGAATGTGAATTGGAACGAAATCGCCAATAGATAAGACCATTTTACAATTTGGGCCCAAGTTAGAAGCAGAGCCTAAGGTGTAAATTATCGATAGTCCATATCTCGGAAACTATAAGAGATAATGCAATTTGGCAACCGGCAATGTAATTAGCATGCCGAATATTACTTGGAATGTGAATTGGAACGAAATCGCCAATAGATAAGACCATTTTACAATTTGGGCCCAAGTTAGAAGCAGAGCCTAAGGTGTAAATTATCGATAGTCCATATCTCGGAAACTATAAGAGATAATGCAATTTGGCAACCGGCAATGTAATTAGCATGCCGAATATTACTTGGAATGTGAATTGGAACGAAATCGCCAATAGATAAGACCATTTCACAATTTGGGCCCAAGTTAGAAGCAGAGCCTAAGGTGTAAATTATTGATAGTCCATATCTCGGAAACTATAAGAGATAATGCAATTTCGCAACCGGCAATGTAATTAGCATGCCGAATATCACTTGGAATGTGAATTGGGACGAAATCGCCAATAGATAAGACCATTTTACTATTTGGGCCCAAGTTAGAAGCAGAGCTTAAGGTGTAAATTATCGATAGTCCATATCTCGGAAGCTATAAGAGATAATGCAATTTGGCAACCGGCAATGTAATTAGCATGCCGAATATTACTTGGAATGTGAATTGGAACGAAATCGCCAATAGATAAGACCATTTTACAATTTGGGCCCAAGTTAGAAGCAGAGCCTAAGGTGTAAATTATCGATAGTCCATATCTCGGAAACTATAAGAGATAATGCAATTTGGCAACCGGCAATGTAATTAGCATGCCGAATATTACTTGGAATGTGAATTGGAACGAAATCGCCAATAGATAAGGCCATTTTACAATTTGGGCCCAAGTTAGAAGCAGAGTCTAAGGTGTAAATTATCGATAGTCCATATCTCGGAAACTATAAGAGATAATGCAATTTGGCAACCGGCAATGTAATTAGCATGCCGAATATTACTTGGAATGTGAATTGGAACGAAATCGCCAATAGAAAAGACCATTTTACAATTTGGGCCCAAGTTAGAAGCAGAGCTTAAGGTGTAAATTATCGATAGTCCATATCTCGGAAATTATAAGAGATAATGCAATTTGGCAACCGGTAATGTAATTAGCATGCCGAATATTACTTGGAATGTGAATTGGAACGAAATCGCCATTAGATAAGACCATTTTACAATTTGGGCCCAAGTTAGAAGCAGAGCCTAAGGTGTAAATTATCGATAGTCCATATCTCGGAAACTATAAGAGATAATGCAATTTGGCAACCGGCAATGTAATTAGCATGCCGAATATTACTTGGAATGTGAATTGGAACGAAATCGCCAATAGATAAGACCATTTCACAATTTGGGCCCAAGTTAGAAGCAGAGCCTAAGGTGTAAATTATTGATAGTCCATATCTCGGAAACTATAAGAGATAATGCAATTTCGCAACCGGCAATGTAATTAGCATGCCGAATATCACATGGAATGTGAATTGGGACGAAATCGCCAATAGATAAGACCATTTTACAATTTGGGCCCAAGTTATAAGCAGAGCCTAAGGTGTAAATTATCGATAGTCCATATCTCGGAAACTATAAGAGATAATGCAAATTGGCAACCGGCAATGTAATTAGCATGCCGAATATTACTTGGAATGTGAATTGGAACGAAATCGCCAATAGATAAGACCATTTTACAATTTGGGCCCAAGTTAGAAGCAGAGCCTAAGGTGTAAATTATCGATAGTCCATATCTCGGAAACTATAAGAGATAATGCAATTTGGCAACCGGCGATGTAATTAGCATGCCGAATATTACTTGGAATGTGAATTGGAACGAAATTGCCAATAGATAAGACCATTTTACAATTTGGGCCCAAGTTAGAAGCAGAGCCTAAGGTGTAAATTATTGATAGTCCATATCTCGGAAACTATAAGAGATAATGCAATTTCGCAACCGGCAATGTAATTAGCATGCCGAATATTACTTGGAATGTGAATTGGAACGAAATCGCCAATAGATAAGACCATTTTACAATTTGGGCCCAAGTTAGAAGCAGAGCCTAAGGTGTAAATTATCGATAGTCCATATCTCGGAAACTATAAGAGATAATGCAATTTGGCAACCGGCAATGTAATTAGCATGCCGAATATTACTTGGAATGTGAATTGGAACGAAATCGCCAATAGATAAGACCATTTTACAATTTGGGCCCAAGTTAGAAGCAGAGCCTAAGGTGTAAATTATCGATAGTCCATATCTCATAAACTATAAGAGATAATGCAATTTGGCAACCGGCAATGTAATTAGCATGCCGAATATTACTTGGAATGTGAATTGGAACGAAATCGCCAATAGATAAGACCATTTTACAATTTGGGCCCAAGTTAGAAGCAGAGCCTAAGGTGTAAATTATCGATAGTCCATATCTCGGAAACTATAAGAGATAATGCAATTTGGCAACCGGCAATGTAATTAGCATGCCGAATATTACTTGGAATGTGAATTGGAACGAAATCGCCAATAGATAAGACCATTTTACAATTTGGGCCCAAGTTAGAAGCAGAGCCTAAGGTGTAAATTATCGATAGTCCATATCTCGGAAACTATAAGAGATAATGCAATTTGGCAACCGGCAATGTAATTAGCATGCCAAATATTACTTGGAATGTGAATTGGAACGAAATCGCCAATAGATAAGACCATTTTACAATTTGGGCCCAAGTTAGAAGCAGAGCCTAAGGTGTAAATTATCGATAGTCCATATCTCGGAAACTATAAGAGATAATGCAATTTGGCAACCGGCAATGTAATTAGCATGCCGAATATTACTTGGAATGTGAATTGGAACGAAATCGCCAATAGATAAGACCATTTTACAATTTGGGCCCAAGTTAGAAGCAGAGCCTAAGGTGTAAATTATCGATAGTCCATATCTCGGAAACTATAAGAGATAATGCAATTTGGCAAACGGCAATGTAATTAGCATGCCGAATATTACTTGGAATGTGAATTGGAACGAAATCGCCAATAGATAAGACCATTTTACAATTTGGGCCCAAGTTAGAAGCAGAGCCTAAGGTGTAAATTATCGATAGTCCACATCTCGGAAACTATAAGAGAAAATGCAATTTGGCAACCGGCAATGTAATTAGCATGCCGAATATTACTTGGAATGTGAATTGGAACGAAATCGCCAATAGATAAGACCATTTTTCAATTTGGGCCCAAGTTAGAAGCAGAGCCTAAGGTGTAAATTATCGATAGTCCATATCTCGGAAACTATAAGAGATAATGCAATTTGGCAACCGGCAATGTAATTAGCATGCCGAATATTACTTGGAATGTGAATTGGAACGAAATCGCCAATAGATAAGACCATTTTACAATTTGGGCCCAAGTTAGAAGCAGAGCCTAAGGTGTAAATTATCGATAGTCCATATCTCGGAAACTATAAGAGATAATGCAATTTGGCAACCGGCAATGTAATTAGCATGCCGAATATTACTTGGAATGTGAATTGGAACGAAATCGCCAATAGATAAGACCATTTTACAATTTGGGCCCAAGTTAGAAGCAGAGCCTAAGGTGTAAATTATCGATAGTCCATATCTCGGAAACTATAAGAGATAATGCAATTTGGCAACCGGCAATGTAATTAGCATGCCAAATATTACTTGGAATGTGAATTGGAACGAAATCGCCAATAGATAAGACCATTTTACAATTTGGGCCCAAGTTAGAAGCAGAGCCTAAGGTGTAAATTATCGATAGTCCATATCTCGGAAACTATAAGAGATAATGCAATTTGGCAACCGGCAATGTAATTAGCATGCCGAATATTACTTGGAATGTGAATTGGAACGAAATCGCCAATAGATAAGACCATTTTACAATTTGGGCCCAAGTTAGAAGCAGAGCCTAAGGTGTAAATTATCGATAGTCCATATCTCGGAAACTATAAGAGATAATGCAATTTGGCAAACGGCAATGTAATTAGCATGCCGAATATTACTTGGAATGTGAATTGGAACGAAATCGCCAATAGATAAGACCATTTTACAATTTGGGCCCAAGTTAGAAGCAGAGCCTAAGGTGTAAATTATCGATAGTCCACATCTCGGAAACTATAAGAGAAAATGCAATTTGGCAACCGGCAATGTAATTAGCATGCCGAATATTACTTGGAATGTGAATTGGAACGAAATCGCCAATAGATAAGACCATTTTTCAATTTGGGCCCAAGTTAGAAGCAGAGCCTAAGGTGTAAATTATCGATAGTCCATATCTCGGAAACTATAAGAGATAATGCAATTTGGCAACCGGCAATGTAATTAGCATGCCGAATATTACTTGGAATGTGAATTGGAACGAAATCGCCAATAGATAAGACCATTTTACAATTTGGGCCCAAGTTAGAAGCAGAGCCTAAGGTGTAAATTATCGATAGTCCATATCTCGGAAACTATAAGAGATAATGCAATTTGGCAACCGGCAATGTAATTAGCATGCCGAATATTACTTGGAATGTGAATTGGAACGAAATCGCCAATAGATAAGACCATTTTACAATTTGGGCCCAAGTTAGAAGCAGAGCCTAAGGTGTAAATTATTGATAGTCCATATCTCGGAAACTATAAGAGATAATGCAATTTCGCAACCGGCAATGTAATTAGCATGCCGAATATTACTTGGAATGTGAATTGGAACGAAATCGCCAATAGATAAGACCATTTTACAATTTGGGCCCAAGTTAGAAGCAGAGCCTAAGGTGTAAATTATCGATAGTCCATATCTCGGAAACTATAAGAGATAATGCAATTTGGCAACCGGCAATGTAATTAGCATGCCGAATATTACTTGGAATGTGAATTGGAACGAATTCGCCAATAGATAAGACCATTTTACAATTTGGGCCCAAGTTAGAAGCAGAGCCTAAGGTGTAAATTATCGATAGTCCATATCTCGGAAACTATAAGAGATAATGCAATTTGGCAACCGGCAATGTAATTAGCATGCCGAATATTACTTGGAATGTGAATTGGAACGAAATCGCCAATAGATAAGACCATTTTACAATTTGGGCCCAAGTTAGAAGCAGAGCCTAAGGTGTAAATTATCGATAGTCCATATCTCGGAAACTATAAGAGATAATGCAATTTGGCAACCGGCAATGTAATTAGCATGACGAATATTACTTGGAATGTGAATTGGAACGAATTCGCCAATAGATAAGACCATTTTACAATTTGGGCCCAAGTTAGAAGCAGAGCCTAAGGTGTAAATTATCGATAGTCCATATCTCGGAAACTATAAGAGATAATGCAATTTGGCAACCGGCAATGTAATTAGCATGCCGAATATTACTTGGAATGTGAATTGGAACGAAATCGCCAATAGATAAGACCATTTTACAATTTGGGCCCAAGTTAGAAGCAGAGCCTAAGGTGTAAATTATCGATAGTCCATATCTCGGAAACTATAAGAGATAATGCAATTTGGCAACCGGCAATGTAATTAGCATGCCGAATATTACTTGGAATGTGAATTGGAACGAAATCGCCAATAGATAAGACCATTTTACAATTTGGGCCCAAGTTAGAAGCAGAGCCTAAGGTGTAAATTATCGATAGTCCATATCTCGGAAACTATAAGAGATAATGCAATTTGGCAAACGGCAATGTAATTAGCATGCCGAATATTACTTGGAATGTGAATTGGAACGAAATCGCCAATAGATAAGACCATTTTACAATTTGGGCCCAAGTTAGAAGCAGAGCCTAAGGTGTAAATTATCGATAGTCCACATCTCGGAAACTATAAGAGATAATGCAATTTGGCAACCGGCAATGTAATTAGCATGCCGAATATTACTTGGAATGTGAATTGGAACGAAATCGCCAATAGATAAGACCATTTTACAATTTGGGCCCAAGTTAGAAGCAGAGCCTAAGGTGTAAATTATCGATAGTCCATATCTCGGAAACTATAAGAGATAATGCAATTTGGCAACCGGCAATGTAATTAGCATGCCGAATATTACTTGGAATGTGAATTGGAACGAAATCGCCAATAGATAAGACCATTTTACAATTTGGGCCCAAGTTAGAAGCAGAGCCTAAGGTGTAAATTATCGATAGTCCATATCTCGGAAACTATAAGAGATAATGCAATTTGGCAACCGGCAATGTAATTAGCATGCCGAATATTACTTGGAATGTGAATTGGAACGAAATCGCCAATAGATAAGACCATTTTACAATTTGGGCCCAAGTTAGAAGCAGAGCCTAAGGTGTAAATTATCGATAGTCCATATCTCGGAAACTATAAGAGATAATGCAATTTGGCAACCGGCAATGTAATTAGCATGCCGAATATTACTTGGAATGTGAATTGGAACGAATTCGCCAATAGATAAGACCATTTTACAATTTGGGCCCAAGTTAGAAGCAGAGCCTAAGGTGTAAATTATCGATAGTCCATATCTCGGAAACTATAAGAGATAATGCAATTTGGCAACCGGCAATGTAATTAGCATGCCGAATATTACTTGGAATGTGAATTGGAACGAAATCGCCAATAGATAAGACCATTTTACAATTTGGGCCCAAGTTAGAAGCAGAGCCTAAGGTGTAAATTATCGATAGTCCATATCTCGAAAACTATAAGAGATAATGCAATTTGACAACCGGCAATGTAATTAGCATGCCGAATATTACTTGGAATGTGAATTGGAACGAAATCGCCAATAGATAAGACCATTTTACAATTTGGGCCCAAGTTAGAAGCAGAGCCTAAGGTGTAAATTATCGATAGTCCATATCTCGGAAACTATAAGAGATAATGCAATTTGGCAACCGGCAATGTAATTAGCATGCCGAATATTAATTGGAATGTGAATTGGAACGAAATCGCCAATAGATAAGACCATTTTACAATTTGGGCCCAAGTTAGAATCAGAGCCTAAGGTGTAAATGATCGATAGTCCATATCTCGGAAACTATAAGAGATAATGCAATTTGGCAACCGGCAATGTAATTAGCATGCCGAATATTACTTGGAATGTGAATTGGAACGAAATCGCCAATAGGTAAGACCATTTTACAATTTGGGCCCAAGTTAGAAGCAGAGCCTAAGGTGTAAATGATCGATAGTCCATATCTCGGAAACTATAAGAGATAATGCAATTTGGCAACCGGCAATGTAATTAGCATGCCGAATATTACTTGGAATGTGAATTGGAACGAAATCGCCAATAGGTAAAACCATTTTACAATATGGGCCCAAGTTAGAAGCAGAGCCTAAGGTGTAAATTATCGATAGTCCATATCTCGGAAACTATAAGAGATAATGCAATTTGGCAACCGGCAATGTAATTAGCATGCCGAATATTACTTGGAATGTGAATTGGAACGAAATCGCCAATAGGTAAGACCATTTTACAATTTGGGCCCAAGTTAGAAGCAGAGCCTAAGGTGTAAATTATCGATAGACCATATCTCGGAAACTATAAGAGATAATTCAATTTGGCAACCGGCAATGTAATTAGCATGCCGAATATTACTTGGAATGTGAATTGGAACGAAATCGCCAACAGAGAAGACCATTTTACAATTTGGGCCCAAGTTAGAAGCAGAGCCTAAGGTGTAAATTATCGATAGTCCATATCTCGGAAACTATAAGAGATAATGCAATTTGGCAACCGGCAATGTAATTAGCATGCCGAATATTACTTGGAATGTGAATTGGAACGAAATCGCCAATAGATAAGACCATTTTACAATTTGGGCCCAAGTTAGAAGCAGAGCCTAAGGTGTAAATTATCGATAGTCCATATCTCGGAAACTATAAGAGATAATGCAATTTGGCAACCGGCAATGCAATTAGCATGCCGAATATTACTTGGAATGTGAATTGGAACGAAATCGCCAATAGAAAAGACCATTTTACAATTTGGGCCCAAGTTAGAAGCAGAGCTTAAGGTGTAAATTATCGATAGTCCATATCTCGGAAATTATAAGAGATAATGAAATTTGGCAACCGGTAATGTAATTAGCATGCCGAATATTACTTGGAATGTGAATTGGAACGAAATCGCCAATAGATAAGACCATTTTACAATTTGGGCCCAAGTTAGAAGCAGAGCCTAAGGTGTAAATTATCGATAGTCCATATCTCGGAAACTATAAGAGATAATGCAATTTGGCAACCGGCAATGTAATTAGCATGCCGAATATTACTTGGAATGTGAATTGGAACGAAATCGCCAATAGATAAGACCATTTCACAATTTGGGCCCAAGTTAGAAGCAGAGCCTAAGGTGTAAATTATTGATAGTCCATATCTCGGAAACTATAAGAGATAATGCAATTTCGCAATCGGCAATGTAATTAGCATGCCGAATATCACTTGGAATGTGAATTGGGACGAAATCGCCAATAGATAAGACCATTTTACAATTTGGGCCCAAGTTAGAAGCAGAGCCTAAGGTGTAAATTATCGATAGTCCATATCTCGGAAACTATAAGAGATAATGCAATTTGGCAACCGGCAATGTAATTAGCATGCCGAATATTACTTGGAATGTGAATTGGAACGAAATCGCCAATAGATAAGACCATTTTACAATTTGGGCCCAAGTTAGAAGCAGAGCCTAAGGTGTAAATTATCGATAGTCCATATCTCGGAAACTATAAGAGATAATGCAATTTGGCAACCGGCAATGTAATTAGCATGCCGAATATTACTTGGAATGTGAATTGGAACGAAATCGCCAATAGATAAGACCATTTTACAATTTGGGCCCAAGTTAGAAGCAGAGCCTAAGGTGTAAATTATCGATAGTCCATATCTCGGAAACTATAAGAGATAATGACAATTTGGCAACCGGCAATGTAATTAGCATGTCGAATATTACTTGGAATGTGAATTGGAACGAAATCGCCAATAGATAAGACCATTTTACAATTTGGGCCCAAGTTAGAAGCAGAGCCTAAGGTGTAAATTATTGATAGTCCATATCTCGGAAACTATAAGAGATAATGCAATTTCGCAACCGGCAATATAATTAGCATGCCGAATATTACTTGGAATGTGAATTGGAACGAAATCGCCAATAGATAAGACCATTTTACAATTTGGGCCCAAGTTAGAAGCAGAGCCTAAGGTGTAAATTATAGATAGTCCATATCTCGGAAACTATAAGTGATAATGCAATTTGGCAACCGGCAATGTAATTAGCATGCCGAATATTACTTGGAATGTGAATTGGAACGAAATCGCCAATAGATAAGACCATTTTACAATTTGGGCCCAAGTTAGAAGCAGAGCCTAAGGTGTAAATTATCGATAGTCCATATCTCGGAAACTATAAGAGATAATGCAATTTGGCAACCGGCAATGTAATTAGCATGCCGAATATTACTTGGAATGTGAATTGGAACGAAATCGCCAATAGATAAGACCATTTTACAATTTGGGCCCAAGTTAGAAGCAGAGCCTAAGGTGTAAATTATCGATAGTCCATATCTCGGAAACTATAAGAGATAATGCAATTTGACAACCGGCAATGTAATTAGCATGCCGAATATTACTTGGAATGTGAATTGGAACGAAATCGCCAATAGATAAGACCATTTTACAATTTGGGCCCAAGTTAGAAGCAGAGCCTAAGGTGTAAATTATCGATAGTCCATATCTCGGAAACTATAAGAGATAATGCAATTTGGCAACCGGCAATGTAATTAGCATGCCGAATATTACTTGGAATGTGAATTGGAACGAAATCGCCAATAGATAAGACCATTTTACAATTTGGGCCCAAGTTAGAAGCAGAGCCTAAGGTGTAAATTATCGATAGTCCATATCTCGGAAACTATAAGAGATAATGCAATTTGGCAACCGGCAATGTAATTAGCATGCCGAATATTACTTGGAATGTGAATTGGAACGAAATCGCCAATAGATAAGACCATTTTACAATTTGGGTACAAGTTAGAAGCAGAGCCTAAGGTGTAAATTATCGATAGTCCATATCTCGGAAACTATAAGAGATAATGCAATTTGGCAACCGGCAATGTAATTAGCATGCCGAATATTACTTGGAATGTGAATTGGAACGAAATCGCCAATAGATAAGACCATTTTACAATTTGGGCCCAAGTTAGAAGCAGAGCCTAAGGTGTAAATTATCGATAGTCCATATCTCGGAAACTATAAGAGATAATGCAATTTGGCAACCGGCAATGTAATTAGCATGCCGAATATTACTTGGAATGTGAATTGGAACGAAATCGCCAATAGATAAGACCATTTTACAATTTGGGCCCAAGTTAGAAGCAGAGCCTAAGGTGTAAATTATTGATAGTCCATATCTCGGAAACTATAAGAGATAATGCAATTTGGCAACCGGCAATGTAATTAGCATGCCGAATATTACTTGGAATGTGAATTGGAACGAAATCGCCAACAGAGAAGACCATTTTACAATTTGGGCCCAAGTTAGAAGCAGAGCCTAAGGTGTAAATTATCGATAGTCCATATCTCGGAAACTATAAGAGGTAATGCAATTTGGCAACCGGCAATGTAATTAGCATGCCGAATATTACTTGGAATGTGAATTGGAACGAAATCGCCAATAGATAAGACCATTTTACAATTTGGGCCCAAGTTAGAAGCAGAGCCTAAGGTGTAAATTATCGATAGTCCATATCTCGGAAACTATAAGAGATAATGCAATTTGGCAACCGGCAATGTAATTAGCATGCCGAATATTACTTGGAATGTGAATTGGAACGAAATCGCCAATAGAAAAGACCATTTTACAATTTGGGCCCAAGTTAGAAGCAGAGCTTAAGGTGTAAATTATCGATAGTCCATATCTCGGAAATTATAAGAGATAATGCAATTTGGCAACCGGTAATGTAATTAGCATGCCGAATATTACTTGGAATGTGAATTGGAACGAAATCGCCAATAGATAAGACCATTTTACAATTTGGGCCCAAGTTAGAAGCAGAGCCTAAGGTGTAAATTATCGATAGTCCATATCTCGGAAACTATAAGAGATAATGCAATTTGGCAACCGGCAATGTAATTAGCATGCCGAATATTACTTGGAATGTAAATTGGAACGAAATCGCCAATAGATAAGACCATTTCACAATTTGGGCCCAAGTTAGAAGCAGAGCCTAAGGTGTAAATTATTGATAGTCCATATCTCGGAAACTATAAGAGATAATGCAATTTCGCAACCGGCAATGTAATTAGCATGCCGAATATTACTTGGAATGTGAATTGGAACGAAATTGCCAATAGATAAGACCATTTTACAATTTGGGCCCAAGTTAGAAGCAGAGCCTAAGGTGTAAATTATCGATAGTCCATATCTCGGAAACTATAAGAGATAATGCAATTTGGCAACCGGCAATGTAATTAGCATGCCGAATATTACTTGGAATGTGAATTGGAACGAAATCGCCAATAGATAAGACCATTTTACAATTTGGGCCCAAGTTAGAAGCAGAGCCTAAGGTGTAAATTATCGATAGTCCATATCTCGGAAACTATAAGAGATAATGCAATTTGGCAACCGGCAATGTAATTAGCATGCCGAATATTACTTGGAATGTGAATTGGAACGAAATCGCCAATAGATAAGACCATTTTACAATTTGGGCCCAAGTTAGAAGCAGAGCCTAAGGTGTAAATTATCGATAGTCCATATCTCGGAAACTATAAGAGATAATGCAATTTGGCAACCGGCAATGCAATTAGCATGCCGAATATTACTTGGAATGTGAATTGGAACGAAATCGCCAATAGATAAGACCATTTTACAATTTGGGCCCAAGTTAGAAGCAGAGCCTAAGGTGTAAATTATCGATAGTCCATATCTCGGAAACTATAAGAGATAATGCAATTTGACAACCGGCAATGTAATTAGCATGCCGAATATTACTTGGAATGTGAATTGGAACGAAATCGCCAATAGATAAGACCATTTTACAATTTGGGCCCATGTTAGAAGCAGAGCCTAAGGTGTAAATTATCGATAGTCCATATCTCGGAAACTATAAGAGATAATGCAATTCGGCACCCGGCAATGTAATTAGCATGCCGAATATTAATTGGAATGTGAATTGGAACGAAATCGCCAATAGATAAGACCATTTTACAATTTGGGCCCAAGTTAGAAGCAGAGCCTAAGGTGTAAATGATCGATAGTCCATATCTCGGAAACTATAAGAGATAATGCAATTTGGCAACCGGCAATGTAATTAGCATGCCGAATATTACTTGGAATGTGAATTGGAACGAAATCGCCAATAGGTAAGACCATTTTACAATTTGGGCCCAAGTTAGAAGCAGAGCCTAAGGTGTAAATTATTGATAGTCCATATCTCGGAAACTATAAGAGATAATGCAATTTGGCAACCGGCAATGTAATTAGCATGCCGAATATTACTTGGAATGTTAATTGGAACGAAATCGCCAACAGAGAAGACCATTTTACAATTTGGGCCCAAGTTAGAAGCAGAGTCTAAGGTGTAAATTATCGATAGTCCATATCTCGGAAACTATAAGAGATAATGCAATTTGGCAACCGGCAATGTAATTAGCATGCCGAATATCACTTGGAATGTGAATTGGGACGAAATCGCCAATAGATAAGACCATTTTACAATTTGGGCCCAAGTTAGAAGCAGAGCCTAAGGTGTAAATGATCGATAGTCCATATCTCGGAAACTATAAGAGATAATGCAATTTGGCAACCGGCAATGTAATTAGCATGCCGAATATTACTTGGAATGTGAATTGGAACGAAATCGCCAATAGGTAAGGCCATTTTACAATTTGGGCCCAAGTTAGAAGCAGAGCCTAAGGTGTAAATTATCGATAGTCCATATATCGGAAACTATAAGAGATAATGCAATTTGGCAACCGGCAATGTAATTAGCATGCCGAATATTACTTGGAATGTGAATTGGAACGATATCGCCAATAGGTAAGACCATTTTACAATTTGGGCCCAAGTTAGAAGCAGAGCCTAAGGTGTAAATTATCGATAGTCCATATCTCGGAAACTATAAGAGTTAATGCAATTTGGCAACCGGCAATGTAATTAGCATGCCGAATATTACTTGGAATGTGAATTGGAACGAAATCGCCAATAGATAAGACCATTTTACAATTTGGGCCCAAGTTAGAAGCAGAGCCTAAGGTGTAAATTATTGATAGTCCATATCTCGGAAACTATAAGAGATAATGCAATTTGGCAACCGGCAATGTAATTAGCATGCCGAATATTACTTGGAATGTGAATTGGAACGAAATCGCCAACAGAGAAGACCATTTTACAATTTGGGCCCAAGTTAGAAGCAGAGCCTAAGGTGTAAATTATCGATAGTCCATATCTCGGAAACTATAAGAGATAATGCAATTTGGCAACCGGCAATGTAATTAGCATGCCGAATATTACTTGGAATGTGAATTGGAACGAAATCGCCAATAGATAAGACCATTTTACAATTTGGGCCCAAGTTAGAAGCAGAGCCTAAGGTGTAAATTATCGATAGTCCATATCTCGGAAACTATAAGAGATAATGCAATTTGGCAACCGGCAATGTAATTAGCATGCCGAATATTACTTGGAATGTGAATTGGAACGAAATCGCCAATAGATAAGACCATTTTACAATTTGGGCCCAAGTTAGAAGCAGAGCCTAAGGTGTAAATTATCGATAGTCCATATCTCGGAAACTATAAGAGATAATGCAATTTGGCAACCGGCAATGTAATTAGCATGCCGAATATTACTTGGAATGTGAATTGGAACGAAATCGCCAATAGATAAGACCATTTTACAATTTGGGCCCAAGTTAGAAGCAGAGCCTAAGGTGTAAATTATCGATAGTCCATATCTCGGAAACTATAAGAGATAATGCAATTTGGCAACCGGCAATGTAATTAGCATGCCGAATATTACTTGGAATGTGAATTGGAACGAAATCGCCAATAGATAAGACCATTTTACAATTTGGGCCCAAGTTAGAAGCAGAGCCTAAGGTGTAAATTATCGATAGTCCATATCTCGGAAACTATAAGAGATAATGCAATTTGGCAACCGGCAATGTAATTAGCATGCCGAATATTACTTGGAATGTGAATTGGAACGAAATCGCCAATAGATAAGACCATTTTACTATTTGGGCCCAAGTTAGAAGCAGAGCCTAAGGTGTAAATTATCGATAGTCCATATCTCGGAAACTATAAGAGATAATGCAATTTGGCAACCGGCAATGTAATTAGCATGCCGAATATTAATTGGAATGTGAAGTGGAACGAAATCGCCAATAGATAAGACCATTTTACAATTTGGGCCCAAGTTAGAAGCAGAGCCTAAGGTGTAAATTATCGATAGTCCATATCTCGGAAACTATAAGAGATAATGCAATTTGGCAACCGGCAATGTAATTAGCATGCCGAATATTACTTGGAATGTGAATTGGAACGAAATCGCCAATAGATAAGACCATTTTACAATTTGGGCCCAAGTTAGAAGCAGAGCCTAAGGTGTAAATTATTGATAGTCCATATCTCGGAAACTATAAGAGATAATGCAATTTCGCAACCGGCAATGTAATTAGCATGCCGAATATTACTTGGAATGTGAATTGGAACGAAATCGCCAATAGATAAGACCATTTTACAATTTGGGCCCAAGTTAGAAGCAGAGCCTAAGGTGTAAATTATCGATAGTCCATATCTCGGAAACTATAAGAGATAATGCAATTTGGCAACCGGCAATGTAATTAGCATGCCGAATATTCCTTGGAATGTGAATTGGAACGAAATCGCCAACAGAGAAGACCATTTTACAATTTGGGCCCAGGTTAGAAGCAGAGCCTAAGGTGTAAATTATCGATAGTCCATATCTCGGAAACTATAAGAGATAATGCAATTTGGCAACCGGCAATGTAATTAGCATGCCGAATATTACTTGGAATGTGAATTGGAACGAAATCGCCAATAGATAAGACCATTTTACAATTTGGGCCCAAGTTAGAAGCAGAGCCTAAGGTGTAAATTATCGATAGTCCATATCTCGGAAACTATAAGAGATAATGCAATTTGGCAACCGGCAATGTAATTAGCATGCCGAATATTACTTGGAATGTGAATTGGAACGAAATCGCCAATAGAAAAGACCATTTTACAATTTGGGCCCAAGTTAGAAGCAGAGCTTAAGGTGTAAATTATCGATTGTCTATATCTCGGAAATTATAAGAGATAATGCAATTTGGCAACCGGTAATGTAATTAGCATGCCGAATATTACTTGGAATGTGAATTGGAACGAAATCGCCAATAGATAAGACCATTTTACAATTTGGGCCCAAGTTAGAAGCAGAGCCTAAGGTGTAAATGATCGATAGTCCATATCTCGGAAACTATAAGAGATAATGCAATTTGGCAACCGGCAATGTAATTAGCATGCCGAATATTACTTGGAATGTGAATTGGAACGAAATCGCCAATAGGTAAGACCATTTTACAATTTGGGCCCAAGTTAGAAGCAGAGCCTAAGGTGTAAATTATCGATAGTCCATATCTCGGAAACTATAAGAGATAATGCAATTTGGCAACCGGCAATGTAATTAGCATGCCGAATATTACTTGGAATGTGAATTGGAACGAAATCGCCAATAGATAAGACCATTTTACAATTTGGGCCCAAGTTAGAAGCAGAGCCTAAGGTGTAAATTATTGATAGTCCATATCTCGGAAACTATAAGAGATAATGCAATTTGGCAACCGGCAATGTAATTAGCATGCCGAATATTACTTGTAATGTGAATTGGAACGAAATCGCCAACAGAGAAGACCATTTTACAATTTGGGCCCAAGTTAGAAGCAGAGCCTAAGGTGTAAATTATCGATAGTCCATATCTCGGAAACTATAAGAGATAATGCAATTTGGCAACCGGCAATGTAATTAGCATGCCGAATATTACTTGGAATGTGAATTGGAACGAAATCGCCAATAGATAAGACCATTTTACAATTTGGGCCCAAGTTAGAAGCAAAGCCTAAGGTGTAAATTATCGATAGTCCATATCTCGGAAACTATAAGAGATAATGCAATTTGGCAACCGGCAATGTAATTAGCATGCCGAATATTACTTGGAATGTGAATTGGAACGAAATCGCCAATAGATAAGACCATTTTACAATTTGGGCCCAAGTTAGAAGCAGAGCCTAAGGTGTAAATTATCGATAGTCCATATCTCGGAAACTATAAGAGATAATGCAATTTGGCAACCGGCAATGTAATTAGCATGCCGAATATTACTTGGAATGTGAATTGGAACGAAATCGCCAATAGATAAGACCATTTTACAATTTGGGCCCAAGTTAGAAGCAGAGCCTAAGGTGTAAATTATCGATAGTCCATATCTCGGAAACTATAAGAGATAATGCAATTTGGCAACCGGCAATGTAATTAGCATGCCGAATATTACTTGGAATGTGAATTGGAACGAAATCGCCAATAGATAAGACCATTTTACTATTTGGGCCCAAGTTAGAAGCAGAGCCTAAGGTGTAAATTATCGATAGTCCATATCTCGGAAACTATAAGAGATAATGCAATTTAGCAACCGGCAATGTAATTAGCATGAAGAATATTACTTGGAATGTGAATTGGAACGAAATCGCCAATAGATAAGACCATTTTACAATTTGGGCCCAAGTTAGAAGCAGAGCCTAAGGTGTAAATTATCGATAGTCCATATCTCGGAAACTATAAGAGATAATGCAATTTGGCAACCGGCAATGTAATTAGCATGCCGAATATTACTTGGAATGTGAATTGGAACGAAATCGCCAATAGATAAGACCATTTTACAATTTGGGCCCAAGTTAGAAGCAGAGCCTAAGGTGTAAATTATTGATAGTCCATATCTCGGAAACTATAAGAGATAATGCAATTTCGCAACCGGCAATGTAATTAGCATGCCGAATATTACTTGGAATGTGAATTGGAACGAAATCGAAAATAGATAAGACCATTTTACAATTTGGGCCCAAGTTAGAAGCAGAGCCTAAGGTGTAAATTATTGATAGTCCATATCTCGGAAACTATAAGAGATAATGCAATTTGGCAACCGGCAATGTAATTAGCATGCCGAATATTACTTGGAATGTGAATTGGAACGAAATCGCCAATAGATAAGACCATTTTACAATTTGGGCCCAAGTTAGAAGCAGAGCCTAAGGTGTAAATTATCGATAGTCCATATCTCGGAAACTATAAGAGATAATGCAATTTGGCAACCGGCAATGTAATTAGCATGCCGAATATTACTTGGAATGTGAATTGGAACGAAATCGCCAATAGATAAGACCATTTTACAATATGGGCCCAAGTTAGAAGCAGAGCCTAAGGTGTAAATTATCGATAGTCCATATCTCGGAAACTATAAGAGATAATGCAATTTGGCAACCGGCAATGTAATTAGCATGCCGAATATTACTTGGAATGTGAATTGGAACGAAATCGCCAATAGATAAGACCATTTTACAATTTGGGCCCAAGTTAGAAGCAGAGCCTAAGGTGTAAATTATCGATAGTCCATATCTCGGAAACTATAAGAGATAATGCAATTTGGCAACCGGCAATGTAATTAGCATGCCGAATATTACTTGGAATGTGAATTGGAACGAAATCGCCAATAGATAAGACCATTTTACAATTTGGGCCCAAGTTAGAAGCAGAGCCTAAGGTGTAAATTATCGATAGTCCATATCTCGGAAACTATAAGAGATAATTCAATTTGGCAACCGGCAATGTAATTAGCATGCCGAATATTACTTGGAATGTGAATTGGAACGAAATCGCCAATAGATAAGACCATTTTACAATTTGGGCCCAAGTTAGAAGCAGAGCCTAAGGTGTAAATTATTGATAGTCCATATCTCGGAAACTATAAGAGATAATGCAATTTGGCAACCGGCAATGTAATTAGCATGCCGAATATTACTTGGAATGTGAATTGGAACGAAATCGCCAACAGAGATGACCATTTTACAATTTGGGCCCAAGTTAGAAGCAGAGCCTAAGGTGTAAATTATCGATAGTCCATATCTCGGAAACTATAAGAGATAATGCAATTTGGCAACCGGCAATGTAATTAGCATGCCGAATTTTACTTGGAATGTGAATTGGAACGAAATCGCCAATAGATAAGACCATTTTACAATTTGGGCCCAAGTTAGAAGCAGAGCCTAAGGTGTAAAATATCGATAGACCATATCTCGGAAACTATAAGAGATAATGCAATTTGGCAGCCGGCAATGTAATTAGCATGCCGAATATTACTTGAAATGTGAATTGGAACGAAATCGCCAATAGATAAGACCATTTTACAATTTGGGCCCAAGTTAGAAGCAGAGCCTAAGGTGTAAATTATCGATAGTCCATATCTCGGAAACTATAAGAGATAATGCAATTTGGCAACCGGCAATGTAATTAGCATGCCGAATATTACTTGGAATGTGAATTGGAACGAAATCGCCAATAGATAAGACCATTTTACAATTTGGGCCCAAGTTAGAAGCAGAGCCTAAGGTGTAAATTATCGATAGTCCATATCTCGGAAACTATAAGAGATAATGCAATTTGGCAACCGGCAATGTAATTAGTATGCCGAATATTACTTGGAATGTGAATTGGAACGAAATCGCCAATAGATAAGACCATTTTACAATTTGGGCCCAAGTTAGAAGCAGAGCCTAAGGTGTAAATTATCGATAGTCCATATCTCGGAAACTATAAGAGATAATGCAATTTGGCAACCGGCAATGTAATTAGCATGCCGAATATTACTTGGAATGTGAATTGGAACGAAATCGCCAATAGATAAGACTATTTTACAATTTGGGCCCAAGTTAGAAGCAGAGCCTAAGGTGTAAATTATTGATAGTCCATATCTCGGAAACTATAAGAGATAATGCAATTTCGCAACCGGCAATGTAATTAGCATGCCGAATATTACTTGGAATGTGAATTGGAACGAAATCGCCAATAGATAAGACCATTTTACAATTTGGGCCCAAGTTAGAAGCAGAGCCTAAGGTGTAAATTATCGATAGTCCATATCTCGGAAACTATAAGAGATAATGCAATTTGGCAACCGGCAATGTAATTAGCATGCCGAATATTACTTGGAATGTGAATTGGAACGAAATCGCCAATAGATAAGACCATTTTACAATTTGGGCCCAAGTTAGAAGCAGAGCCTAAGGTGTAAATTATCGATAGTCCATATCTCGGAAACTATAAGAGATAATGCAATTTGGCAACCGGCAATGTAATTAGCATGCCGAATATTACTTGGAATGTGAATTGGAACGAAATCGCCAATAGATAAGACCATTTTACAATTTGGGCCCAAGTTAGAAGCAGAGCCTAAGGTGTAAATTATCGATAGTCCATATCTCGGAAACTATAAGAGATAATGCAATTTGGCAACCGGCAATGTAATTAGCATGCCGAATATTACTTGGAATGTGAATTGGAACGAAATCGCCAATAGATAAGACCATTTTACAATTTGGGCCCAAGTTAGAAGCAGAGCCTAAGGTGTAAATTATCGATAGTCCATATCTCGGAAACTATAAGAGATAATGCAATTTGGCAACCGGCAATGTAATTAGCATGCCGAATATTACTTGGAATGTGAATTGGAACGAAATCGCCAATAGATAAGACCATTTTACTATTTGGGCCCAAGTTAGAAGCAGAGCCTAAGGTGTAAATTATCGATAGTCCATATCTCGGAAACTATAAGAGATAATGCAATTTGGCAACCGGCAATGTAATTAGCATGCCGAATATTAATTGGAATGTGAAGTGGAACGAAATCGCCAATAGATAAGACCATTTTACAATTTGGGCCCAAGTTAGAAGCAGAGCCTAAGGTGTAAATTATCGATAGTCCATATCTCGGAAACTATAAGAGATAATGCAATTTGGCAACCGGCAATGTAATTAGCATGCCGAATATTACTTGGAATGTGAATTGGAACGAAATCGCCAATAGATAAGACCATTTTACAATTTGGGCCCAAGTTAGAAGCAGAGCCTAAGGTGTAAATTATTGATAGTCCATATCTCGGAAACTATAAGAGATAATGCAATTTCGCAACCGGCAATGTAATTAGCATGCCGAATATTACTTGGAATGTGAATTGGAACGAAATCGCCAATAGATAAGACCATTTTACAATTTGGGCCCAAGTTAGAAGCAGAGCCTAAGGTGTAAATTATCGATAGTCCATATCTCGGAAACTATAAGAGATAATGCAATTTGGCAACCGGCAATGTAATTAGCATGCCGAATATTCCTTGGAATGTGAATTGGAACGAAATCGCCAACAGAGAAGACCATTTTACAATTTGGGCCCAGGTTAGAAGCAGAGCCTAAGGTGTAAATTATCGATAGTCCATATCTCGGAAACTATAAGAGATAATGCAATTTGGCAACCGGCAATGTAATTAGCATGCCGAATATTACTTGGAATGTGAATTGGAACGAAATCGCCAATAGATAAGACCATTTTACAATTTGGGCCCAAGTTAGAAGCAGAGCCTAAGGTGTAAATTATCGATAGTCCATATCTCGGAAACTATAAGAGATAATGCAATTTGGCAACCGGCAATGTAATTAGCATGCCGAATATTACTTGGAATGTGAATTGGAACGAAATCGCCAATAGAAAAGACCATTTTACAATTTGGGCCCAAGTTAGAAGCAGAGCTTAAGGTGTAAATTATCGATAGTCTATATCTCGGAAATTATAAGAGATAATGCAATTTGGCAACCGGTAATGTAATTAGCATGCCGAATATTACTTGGAATGTGAATTGGAACGAAATCGCCAATAGATAAGACCATTTTACAATTTGGGCCCAAGTTAGAAGCAGAGCCTAAGGTGTAAATGATCGATAGTCCATATCTCGGAAACTATAAGAGATAATGCAATTTGGCAACCGGCAATGTAATTAGCATGCAGAATATTACTTGGAATGTGAATTGGAACGAAATCGCCAATAGGTAAGACCATTTTACAATTTGGGCCCAAGTTAGAAGCAGAGCCTAAGGTGTAAATTATCGATAGTCCATATCTCGGAAACTATAAGAGATAATGCAATTTGGCAACCGGCAATGTAATTAGCATGCCGAATATTACTTGGAATGTGAATTGGAACGAAATCGCCAATAGATAAGACCATTTTACAATTTGGGCCCAAGTTAGAAGCAGAGCCTAAGGTGTAAATTATTGATAGTCCATATCTCGGAAACTATAAGAGATAATGCAATTTGGCAACCGGCAATGTAATTAGCATGCCGAATATTACTTGTAATGTGAATTGGAACGAAATCGCCAACAGAGAAGACCATTTTACAATTTGGGCCCAAGTTAGAAGCAGAGCCTAAGGTGTAAATTATCGATAGTCCATATCTCGGAAACTATAAGAGATAATGCAATTTGGCAACCGGCAATGTAATTAGCATGCCGAATATTACTTGGAATGTGAATTGGAACGAAATCGCCAATAGATAAGACCATTTTACAATTTGGGCCCAAGTTAGAAGCAAAGCCTAAGGTGTAAATTATCGATAGTCCATATCTCGGAAACTATAAGAGATAATGCAATTTGGCAACCGGCAATGTAATTAGCATGCCGAATATTACTTGGAATGTGAATTGGAACGAAATCGCCAATAGATAAGACCATTTTACAATTTGGGCCCAAGTTAGAAGCAGAGCCTAAGGTGTAAATTATCGATAGTCCATATCTCGGAAACTATAAGAGATAATGCAATTTGGCAACCGGCAATGTAATTAGCATGCCGAATATTACTTGGAATGTGAATTGGAACGAAATCGCCAATAGATAAGACCATTTTACAATTTGGGCCCAAGTTAGAAGCAGAGCCTAAGGTGTAAATTATCGATAGTCCATATCTCGGAAACTATAAGAGATAATGCAATTTGGCAACCGGCAATGTAATTAGCATGCCGAATATTACTTGGAATGTGAATTGGAACGAAATCGCCAATAGATAAGACCATTTTACTATTTGGGCCCAAGTTAGAAGCAGAGCCTAAGGTGTAAATTATCGATAGTCCATATCTCGGAAACTATAAGAGATAATGCAATTTAGCAACCGGCAATGTAATTAGCATGAAGAATATTACTTGGAATGTGAATTGGAACGAAATCGCCAATAGATAAGACCATTTTACAATTTGGGCCCAAGTTAGAAGCAGAGCCTAAGGTGTAAATTATCGATAGTCCATATCTCGGAAACTATAAGAGATAATGCAATTTGGCAACCGGCAATGTAATTAGCATGCCGAATATTACTTGGAATGTGAATTGGAACGAAATCGCCAATAGATAAGACCATTTTACAATTTGGGCCCAAGTTAGAAGCAGAGCCTAAGGTGTAAATTATTGATAGTCCATATCTCGGAAACTATAAGAGATAATGCAATTTCGCAACCGGCAATGTAATTAGCATGCCGAATATTACTTGGAATGTGAATTGGAACGAAATCGAAAATAGATAAGACCATTTTACAATTTGGGCCCAAGTTAGAAGCAGAGCCTAAGGTGTAAATTATTGATAGTCCATATCTCGGAAACTATAAGAGATAATGCAATTTGGCAACCGGCAATGTAATTAGCATGCCGAATATTACTTGGAATGTGAATTGGAACGAAATCGCCAATAGATAAGACCATTTTACAATTTGGGCCCAAGTTAGAAGCAGAGCCTAAGGTGTAAATTATCGATAGTCCATATCTCGGAAACTATAAGAGATAATGCAATTTGGCAACCGGCAATGTAATTAGCATGCCGAATATTACTTGGAATGTGAATTGGAACGAAATCGCCAATAGATAAGACCATTTTACAATATGGGCCCAAGTTAGAAGCAGAGCCTAAGGTGTAAATTATCGATAGTCCATATCTCGGAAACTATAAGAGATAATGCAATTTGGCAACCGGCAATGTAATTAGCATGCCGAATATTACTTGGAATGTGAATTGGAACGAAATCGCCAATAGATAAGACCATTTTACAATTTGGGCCCAAGTTAGAAGCAGAGCCTAAGGTGTAAATTATCGATAGTCCATATCTCGGAAACTATAAGAGATAATGCAATTTGGCAACCGGCAATGTAATTAGCATGCCGAATATTACTTGGAATGTGAATTGGAACGAAATCGCCAATAGATAAGACCATTTTACAATTTGGGCCCAAGTTAGAAGCAGAGCCTAAGGTGTAAATTATCGATAGTCCATATCTCGGAAACTATAAGAGATAATTCAATTTGGCAACCGGCAATGTAATTAGCATGCCGAATATTACTTGGAATGTGAATTGGAACGAAATCGCCAATAGATAAGACCATTTTACAATTTGGGCCCAAGTTAGAAGCAGAGCCTAAGGTGTAAATTATTGATAGTCCATATCTCGGAAACTATAAGAGATAATGCAATTTGGCAACCGGCAATGTAATTAGCATGCCGAATATTACTTGGAATGTGAATTGGAACGAAATCGCCAACAGAGATGACCATTTTACAATTTGGGCCCAAGTTAGAAGCAGAGCCTAAGGTGTAAATTATCGATAGTCCATATCTCGGAAACTATAAGAGATAATGCAATTTGGCAACCGGCAATGTAATTAGCATGCCGAATTTTACTTGGAATGTGAATTGGAACGAAATCGCCAATAGATAAGACCATTTTACAATTTGGGCCCAAGTTAGAAGCAGAGCCTAAGGTGTAAAATATCGATAGACCATATCTCGGAAACTATAAGAGATAATGCAATTTGGCAGCCGGCAATGTAATTAGCATGCCGAATATTACTTGAAATGTGAATTGGAACGAAATCGCCAATAGATAAGACCATTTTACAATTTGGGCCCAAGTTAGAAGCAGAGCCTAAGGTGTAAATTATCGATAGTCCATATCTCGGAAACTATAAGAGATAATGCAATTTGGCAACCGGCAATGTAATTAGCATGCCGAATATTACTTGGAATGTGAATTGGAACGAAATCGCCAATAGATAAGACCATTTTACAATTTGGGCCCAAGTTAGAAGCAGAGCCTAAGGTGTAAATTATCGATAGTCCATATCTCGGAAACTATAAGAGATAATGCAATTTGGCAACCGGCAATGTAATTAGTATGCCGAATATTACTTGGAATGTGAATTGGAACGAAATCGCCAATAGATAAGACCATTTTACAATTTGGGCCCAAGTTAGAAGCAGAGCCTAAGGTGTAAATTATCGATAGTCCATATCTCGGAAACTATAAGAGATAATGCAATTTGGCAACCGGCAATGTAATTAGCATGCCGAATATTACTTGGAATGTGAATTGGAACGAAATCGCCAATAGATAAGACTATTTTACAATTTGGGCCCAAGTTAGAAGCAGAGCCTAAGGTGTAAATTATTGATAGTCCATATCTCGGAAACTATAAGAGATAATGCAATTTCGCAACCGGCAATGTAATTAGCATGCCGAATATTACTTGGAATGTGAATTGGAACGAAATCGCCAATAGATAAGACCATTTTACAATTTGGGCCCAAGTTAGAAGCAGAGCCTAAGGTGTAAATTATCGATAGTCCATATCTCGGAAAGTATAAGAGATAATGCAATTTGGCAACCGGCAATGTAATTAGCATGCCGAATATTACTTGGAATGTGAATTGGAACGAAATCGCCAATAGATAAGACCATTTTACAATTTGGGCCCAAGTGAGAAGCAGAGCCTAAGGTGTAAATTATCGATAGTCCATATCTCGGAAACTATAAGAGATAATGCAATTTGGCAACCGGCAATGTAATTAGCATGCTGAATATTACTTGGAATGTGAATTGGAACGAAATCGCCAATAGATAAGACCATTTTACAATTTGGGCCCAAGTTAGAAGCAGAGCCTAAGGTGTAAATTATCGATAGTCCATATCTCGGAAACTATAAGAGATAATGCAATTTGACAACCGGCAATGTAATTAGCATGCCGAATATTACTTGGAATGTGAATTGGAACGAAATCGCCAATAGATAAGACCATTTTACAATTTGGGCCCAAGTTAGAAGCAGAGCCTAAGGTGTAAATTATCGATAGTCCATATCTTGGAAACTATAAGAGATAATGCAATTTGGCAACCGGCAATGTAATTAGCATGCCGAATATTAATTGGAATGTGAATTGGAACGAAATCGCCAATAGATAAGACCATTTTACAATTTGGGCCCAAGTTAGAAGCAGAGCCTAAGGTGTAAATGATCGATAGTCCATATCTCGGAAACTATAAGAGATAATGCAATTTGGCAACCGGCAATGTAATTAGCATGCCGAATATTACTTGGAATGTGAATTGGAACGAAATCGCCAATAGGTAAGACCATTTTACAATTTGGGCCCAAGTTAGAAGCAGAGCCTAAGGTGTAAATGATCGATAGTCCATATCTCGGAAACTATAAGAGATAATGCAATTTGGCAACCGGCAATGTAATTAGCATGCCGAATATTACTTGGAATGTGAATTGGAACGAAATCGCCAATAGGTAAGACCATTTTACAATTTGGGCCCAAGTTAGAAGCAGAGCCTAAGGTGTAAATTATCGAAAGTCCATATCTCGGAAACTATAAGAGATAATTCAATTTGGCAACCGGCAATGTAATTAGCATGCCGAATATTACTTGGAATGTGAATTGGAACGAAATCGCCAATAGATAAGACCATTTTACAATTTGGGCCCAAGTTAGAAGCAGAGCCTAAGGTGTAAATTATTGATAGTCCATATCTCGGAAACTATAAGAGATAATGCAATTTGGCAACCGGCAATGTAATTAGCATGCCGAATATTACTTGGAATGTGAATTGGAACGAAATCGCCAACAGAGATGACCATTTTACAATTTGGGCCCAAGTTAGAAGCAGAGCCTAAGGTGTAAATTATCGATAGTCCATATCTCGGAAACTATAAGAGATAATGCAATTTGGCAACCGGCAATGTAATTAGCATGCCGAATTTTACTTGGAATGTGAATTGGAACGAAATCGCCAATAGATAAGACCATTTTACAATTTGGGCCCAAGTTAGAAGCAGAGCCTAAAGTGTAAAATATCGATAGACCATATCTCGGAAACTATAAGAGATAATGCAATTTGGCAGCCGGCAATGTAATTAGCATGCCGAATATTACTTGAAATGTGAATTGGAACGAAATCGCCAATAGATAAGACCATTTTACAATTTGGGCCCAAGTTAGAAGCAGAGCCTAAGGTGTAAATTATCGATAGTCCATATCTCGGAAACTATAAGAGATAATGCAATTTGGCAACCGGCAATGTAATTAGCATGCCGAATATTACTTGGAATGTGAATTGGAACGAAATCGCCAATAGATAAGACCATTTTACAATTTGGGCCCAAGTTAGAAGCAGAGCCTAAGGTGTAAATTATCGATAGTCCATATCTCGGAAACTATAAGAGATAATGCAATTTGGCAACCGGCAATGTAATTAGTATGCCGAATATTACTTGGAATGTGAATTGGAACGAAATCGCCAATAGATAAGACCATTTTACAATTTGGGCCCAAGTTAGAAGCAGAGCCTAAGGTGTAAATTATCGATAGTCCATATCTCGGAAACTATAAGAGATAATGCAATTTGGCAACCGGCAATGTAATTAGCATGCCGAATATTACTTGGAATGTGAATTGGAACGAAATCGCCAATAGATAAGACTATTTTACAATTTGGGCCCAAGTTAGAAGCAGAGCCTAAGGTGTAAATTATTGATAGTCCATATCTCGGAAACTATAAGAGATAATGCAATTTGGCAACCGGCAATGTAATTAGCATGCCGAATATTACTTGGAATGTGAATTGGAACGAAATCGCCAATAGATAAGACCATTTTACAATTTGGGCCCAAGTTAGAAGCAGAGCCTAAGGTGTAAATTATCGATAGTCCATATCTCGGAAACTATAAGAGGTAATGCAATTTGGCAACCGGCAATGTAATTAGCATGCCGAATATTACTTGGAATGTGAATTGGAACGAAATCGCCAATAGATAAGACCATTTTACAATTTGGGCCCAAGTTAGAAGCAGAGCCTAAGGTGTAAATTATCGATAGTCCATATCTCGGAAACTATAAGAGATAATGCAATTTGGCAACCGGCAATGTAATTAGCATGCCGAATATTAATTGGAATGTGAATTGGAACGAAATCGCCAATAGATAAGACCATTTTACAATTTGGGTCCAAGTTAGAAGCAGAGCCTAAGGTGTAAATTATCGATAGTCCATATCTCGGAAACTATAAGAGGTAATGCAATTTGGCAACCGGCAATGTAATTAGCATGCCGAATATTACTTGGAATGTGAATTGGAACGAAATCGCCAATAGATAAGACCATTTTACAATTTGGGCCCAAGTTAGAAGCAGAGCCTAAGGTGTAAATTATCGATAGTCCATATCTCGGAAACTATAAGAGATAATGCAATTTGGCAACCGGCAATGTAATTAGCATGCCGAATATTACTTGGAATGTGAATTGGAACGAAATCGCCAATAGATAAGACCATTTTACAATTTGGGCCCAAGTTAGAAGCAGAGCCTAAGGTGTAAATTATCGATAGTCCATATCTCGGAAACTATAAGAGATAATGCAATTTGGCAACCGGCAATGTAATTAGCATGCCGAATATTACTTGGAATGTGAATTGGAACGAAATCGCCAATAGATAAGACCATTTAACAATTTGGGCCCAAGTTTGAAGCAGAGCCTAAGGTGTAAATTATCGATAGTCCATATCTCGGAAACTATAAGAGATAATGCAATTTGGCAACCGGCAATGTAATTAGCATGCCGAATATTACTTGGAATGTGAATTGGAACGAAATCGCCAATAGATAAGACCATTTTACAATTTGGGCCCAAGTTAGAAGCAGAGCCTAAGGTGTAAATTATCGATAGTCCATATCTCGGAAACTATAAGAGATAATGCAATTTGGCAACCGGCAATATAATTAGCATGCCGAATATTACTTGGAATGTGAATTGGAACGAAATCGCCAATAGATAAGACCATTTTACAATTTGGGCCCAAGTTAGAAGCAGAGCCTAAGGTGTAAATTATCGATAGTCCATATCTCGGAAACTATAAGAGATAATGCAATTTGGCAACCGGCAATGTAATTAGCATGCCGAATATTACTTGGAATGTGAATTGGAACGAAATCGCCAATAGATAAGACCATTTTACAATTTGGGCCCAAGTTAGAAGCAGAGCCTAAGGTGTAAATTATCGATAGTCCATATCTCGGAAACTATAAGAGATAATGCAATTTGGCAACCGGCAATGTAATTATCATGCCGAATATTACTTGGAATGTGAATTGGAACGAAATCGCCAATAGATAAGACCATTTAACAATTTGGGCCCAAGTTTGAAGCAGAGCCTAAGGTGTAAATTATCGATAGTCCATATCTCGGAAACTATAAGAGATAATGCAATTTGGCAACCGGCAATGTAATTAGCATGCCGAATATTACTTGGAATGTGAATTGGAACGAAATCGCCAATAGATAAGACCATTTTACAATTTGGGCCCAAGTTAGAAGCAGAGCCTAAGGTGTAAATTATCGATAGTCCATATCTCGGAAACTATAAGAGATAATGCAATTTGGCAACCGGCAATATAATTAGCATGCCGAATATTACTTGGAATGTGAATTGGAACGAAATCGCCAATAGATAAGACCATTTTACAATTTGGGCCCAAGTTAGAAGCAGAGCCTAAGGTGTAAATTATCGATAGTCCATATCTCGGAAACTATAAGAGATAATGCAATTTGGCAACCGGCAATGTAATTAGCATGCCGAATATTACTTGGAATGTGAATTGGAACGAAATCGCCAATAGATAAGACCATTTTACAATTTGGGCCCAAGTTAGAAGCAGAGCCTAAGGTGTAAATTATCGATAGTCCATATCTCGGAAACTATAAGAGATAATGCAATTTGGCAACCGGCAATGTAATTAGCATGCCGAATATTACTTGGAATGTGAATTGGAACGAAATCGCCAATAGATAAGACCATTTTACAATTTGGGCCCAAGTTAGAAGCAGAGCCTAAGGTGTAAATTATCGATAGTCCATATCTCGGAAACTATAAGAGATAATGCAATTTGACAACCGGCAATGTAATTAGCATGCCGAATATTACTTGGAATGTGAATTGGAACGAAATCGCCAATAGATAAGACCATTTTACAATTTGGGCCCAAGTTAGAAGCAGAGCCTAAGGTGTAAATTATCGATAGTCCATATCTCGGAAACTATAAGAGATAATGCAATTTGGCAACCGGCAATGTAATTAGCATGCCGAATATTACTTGGAATGTGAATTGGAACGAAATCGCCAATAGATAAGACCATTTTACAATTTGGGCCCAAGTTAGAAGCAGAGCCTAAGGTGTAAATTATCGATAGTCAATATCTCGGAAACTATAAGAGATAATGCAATTTGGCAACCGGCAATGTAATTAGCATACCGAATATTACTTGGAATGTGAATTGGAACGAAATCGCCAATAGATAAGACCATTTTACAATTTGGGCCCAAGTTAGAAGCAGAGCCTAAGGTGTAAATTATCGATAGTCCATATCTCGGAAACTATAAGAGATAATGCAATTTGGCAACCGGCAATGTAATTAGCATGCCGAATATTACTTGGAATGTGAATTGCAATTTGGCAACCGGCAATGTAATTAGCATGCCGAATATTACTTGGAATGTGAATTGGAACGAAATCGCCAATAGATAAGACCATTTTACAATTTGGGCCCAAGTTAGAAGCAGAGCCTAAGGTGTAAATTATCGATAGTATATATCTCGGAAACTATAAGAGATAATGCAATTTGCCAACCGGTAATGTAATTAGCATGCCGAATATTACTTGGAATGTGAATTGGAACGAAATCGCCAATAGATAAGACCATTTTACAATTTGGGCCCAAGTTAGAAGCAGAGCCTAAGGTGTAAATTATCGATAGTCCATATCTCGGAAACTATAAGAGATAATGCAATTTGGCAACCGGCAATGTAATTAGCATGCCGAATATTACTTGGAATGTGAATTGGAACGAAATCGCCAATAGATAAGACCATTTCACAATTTGGGCCCAAGTTAGAAGCAGAGCCTAAGGTGTAAATTATTGATAGTCCATATCTCGGAAACTATAAGAGATAATGCAATTTCGCAACCGGCAATGTAATTAGCATGCCGAATATCACTTGGAATGTGAATTGGGACGAAATCGCCAATAGATAAGACCATTTTACAATTTGGGCCCAAGTTAGAAGCAGAGCCTAAGGTGTAAATTATCGATAGTCCATATCTCGGAAACTATAAGAGATAATGCAATTTGGCAACCGGCAATGTAATTAGCATGCCGAATATTACTTGGAATGTGAATTGGAACGAAATCGCCAATAGATAAGACCATTTTACAATTTGGGCCCAAGTTAGAAGCAGAGCCTAAGGTGTAAATTATCGATAGTCCATATCTCGGAAACTATAAGAGATAATGCAATTTGGCAACCGGCAATGTAATTAGCATGCCGAATATTACTTGGAATGTGAATTGGAACGAAATCGCCAATAGATAAGACCATTTTACAATTTGGGCCCAAGTTAGAAGCAGAGCCTAAGGTGTAAATTATCGATAGTCCATATCTCGGAAACTATAAGAGATAATGCAATTTGGCAACCGGCAATGTAATTAGCATGCCGAATATTACTTGGAATGTGAATTGGAACGAAATCGCCAATAGATAAGGCCATTTTACAATTTGGGCCCAAGTTAGAAGCAGAGTCTAATGTGTAAATTATCGATAGTCCATATCTCGGAAACTATAAGAGATAATGCAATTTGGCAACCGGCAATGTAATTAGCATGCCGAATATTACTTGGAATGTGAATTGGAACGAAATCGCCAATAGAAAAGACCATTTTACAATTTGGGCCCAAGTTAGAAGCAGAGCTTAAGGTGTAAATTATCGATAGTCCATATCTCGGAAATTATAAGAGATAATGCAATTTGGCAACCGGTAATGTAATTAGCATGCCGAATATTACTTGGAATGTGAATTGGAACGAAATCGCCAATAGATAAGACCATTTTACAATTTGGGCCCAAGTTAGAAGCAGAGCCTAAGGTGTAAATTATCGATAGTCCATATCTCGGAAACTATAAGAGATAATGCAATTTGGCAACCGGCAATGTAATTAGCATGCCGAATATTACTTGGAATGTGAATTGGAACGAAATCGCCAATAGATAAGACCATTTCACAATTTGGGCCCAAGTTAGAAGCAGAGCCTAAGGTGTAAATTATTGATAGTCCATATCTCGGAAACTATAAGAGATAATGCAATTTCGCAACCGGCAATGTAATTAGCATACCGAATATTACTTGGAATGTGAATTGGAACGAAATCGCCAATAGATAAGACGATTTTACAATTTGGGCCCAAGTTAGAAGCAGAGCCTAAGGTGTAAATTATCGATAGTCCATATCTCGGAAACTATAAGAGATAATGCAATTTGGCAACCGGCAATGTAATTAGCATGCCGAATATTACTTGGAATGTGAATTGGAACGAAATCGCCAATAGATAAGACCATTTTACAATTTGGGCCCAAGTTAGAAGCAGAGCCTAAGGTGTAAATTATCGATAGTCCATATCTCGGAAACTATAAGAGTTAATGCAATTTGGCAACCGGCAATGTAATTAGCATGCCGAATATTACTTGGAATGTGAATTGGAACGAAATCGCCAATAGATAAGGCCATTTTACAATTTGGGCCCAAGTTAGAAGCAGAGCCTAAGGTGTAAATTATCGATAGTATATATCTCGGAAACTATAAGAGATAATGCAATTTGGCAACCGGTAATGTAATTAGCATGCCGAATATTACTTGGAATGTGAATTGGAACGAAATCGCCAATAGATAAGACCATTTTACAATTTGGGCCCAAGTTAGAAGCAGAGCCTAAGGTGTAAATTATCGATAGTCCATATCTCGGAAACTATAAGAGATAATGCAATTTGGCAACCGGCAATGTAATTAGCATGCCGAATATTACTTGGAATGTGAATTGGAACGAAATCGCCAATAGATAAGACCATTTCACAATTTGGGCCCAAGTTAGAAGCAGAGCCTAAGGTGTAAATTATTGATAGTCCATATCTCGGAAACTATAAGAGATAATGCAATTTCGCAACCGGCAATGTAATTAGCATGCCGAATATCACTTGGAATGTGAATTGGGACGAAATCGCCAATAGATAAGACCATTTTACAATTTGGGCCCAAGTTAGAAGCAGAGCTTAAGGTGTAAATTATCGATAGTCCATATCTCGGAAGCTATAAGAGATAATGCAATTTGGCAACCGGCAATGTAATTAGCATGCCGAATATTACTTGGAATGTGAATTGGAACGAAATCGCCAATAGATAAGACCATTTTACAATTTGGGCCCAAGTTAGAAGCAGAGCCTAAGGTGTAAATTATCGATAGTCCATATCTCGGAAACTATAAGAGATAATGCAATTTGGCAACCGGCAATGTAATTAGCATGCCGAATATTACTTGGAATGTGAATTGGAACGAAATCGCCAATAGATAAGGCCATTTTACAATTTGGGCCCAAGTTAGAAGCAGAGTCTAAGGTGTAAATTATCGATAGTCCATATCTCGGAAACTATAAGAGATAATGCAATTTGGCAACCGGCAATGTAATTAGCATGCCGAATATTACTTGGAATGTGAATTGGAACGAAATCGCCAATAGAAAAGACCATTTTACAATTTGGGCCCAAGTTAGAAGCAGAGCTTAAGGTGTAAATTATCGATAGTCCATATCTCGGAAATTATAAGAGATAATGCAATTTGGCAACCGGTAATGTAATTAGCATGCCGAATATTACTTGGAATGTGAATTGGAACGAAATCGCCATTAGATAAGACCATTTTACAATTTGGGCCCAAGTTAGAAGCAGAGCCTAAGGTGTAAATTATCGATAGTCCATATCTCGGAAACTATAAGAGATAATGCAATTTGGCAACCGGCAATGTAATTAGCATGCCGAATATTACTTGGAATGTGAATTGGAACGAAATCGCCAATAGATAAGACCATTTCACAATTTGGGACCAAGTTAGAAGCAGAGCCTAAGGTGTAAATTATTGATAGTCCATATCTCGGAAACTATAAGAGATAATGCAATTTCGCAACCGGCAATGTAATTAGCATGCCGAATATCACATGGAATGTGAATTGGGACGAAATCGCCAATAGATAAGACCATTTTACAATTTGGGCCCAAGTTATAAGCAGAGCCTAAGGTGTAAATTATCGATAGTCCATATCTCGGAAACTATAAGAGATAATGCAAATTGGCAACCGGCAATGTAATTAGCATGCCGAATATTACTTGGAATGTGAATTGGAACGAAATCGCCAATAGATAAGACCATTTTACAATTTGGGCCCAAGTTAGAAGCAGAGCCTAAGGTGTAAATTATCGATAGTCCATATCTCGGAAACTATAAGAGATAATGCAATTTGGCAACCGGCGATGTAATTAGCATGCCGAATATTACTTGGAATGTGAATTGGAACGAAATTGCCAATAGATAAGACCATTTTACAATTTGGGCCCAAGTTAGAAGCAGAGCCTAAGGTGTAAATTATTGATAGTCCATATCTCGGAAACTATAAGAGATAATGCAATTTCGCAACCGGCAATGTAATTAGCATGCCGAATATTACTTGGATTGTGAATTGGAACGAAATCGCCAATAGATAAGACCATTTTACAATTTGGGCCCAAGTTAGAAGCAGAGCCTAAGGTGTAAATTATCGATAGTCCATATCTCGGAAACTATAAGAGATAATGCAATTTGGCAACCGGCAATGTAATTAGCATGCCGAATATTACTTGGAATGTGAATTGGAACGAAATCGCCAATAGATAAGACCATTTTACAATTTGGGCCCAAGTTAGAAGCAGAGCCTAAGGTGTAAATTATCGATAGTCCATATCTCATAAACTATAAGAGATAATGCAATTTGGCAACCGGCAATGTAATTAGCATGCCGAATATTACTTGGAATGTGAATTGGAACGAAATCGCCAATAGATAAGACCATTTTACAATTTGGGCCCAAGTTAGAAGCAGAGCCTAAGGTGTAAATTATCGATAGTCCATATCTCGGAAACTATAAGAGATAATGCAATTTGGCAACCGGCAATGTAATTAGCATGCCGAATATTACTTGGAATGTGAATTGGAACGAAATCGCCAATAGATAAGACCATTTTACAATTTGGGCCCAAGTTAGAAGCAGAGCCTAAGGTGTAAATTATCGATAGTCCATATCTCGGAAACTATAAGAGATAATGCAATTTGGCAACCGGCAATGTAATTAGCATGCCAAATATTACTTGGAATGTGAATTGGAACGAAATCGCCAATAGATAAGACCATTTTACAATTTGGGCCCAAGTTAGAAGCAGAGCCTAAGGTGTAAATTATCGATAGTCCATATCTCGGAAACTATAAGAGATAATGCAATTTGGCAACCGGCAATGTAATTAGCATGCCGAATATTACTTGGAATGTGAATTGGAACGAAATCGCCAATAGATAAGACCATTTTACAATTTGGGCCCAAGTTAGAAGCAGAGCCTAAGGTGTAAATTATCGATAGTCCATATCTCGGAAACTATAAGAGATAATGCAATTTGGCAAACGGCAATGTAATTAGCATGCCGAATATTACTTGGAATGTGAATTGGAACGAAATCGCCAATAGATAAGACCATTTTACAATTTGGGCCCAAGTTAGAAGCAGAGCCTAAGGTGTAAATTATCGATAGTCCACATCTCGGAAACTATAAGAGATAATGCAATTTGGCAACCGGCAATGTAATTAGCATGCCGAATATTACTTGGAATGTGAATTGGAACGAAATCGCCAATAGATAAGACCATTTTACAATTTGGGCCCAAGTTAGAAGCAGAGCCTAAGGTGTAAATTATCGATAGTCCATATCTCGGAAACTATAAGAGATAATGCAATTTGGCAACCGGCAATGTAATTAGCATGCCGAATATTACTTGGAATGTGAATTGGAACGAAATCGCCAATAGATAAGACCATTTTACAATTTGGGCCCAAGTTAGAAGCAGAGCCTAAGGTGTAAATTATCGATAGTCCATATCTCGGAAACTATAAGAGATAATGCAATTTGGCAACCGGCAATGTAATTAGCATGCCGAATATTACTTGGAATGTGAATTGGAACGAAATCGCCAATAGATAAGACCATTTTACAATTTGGGCCCAAGTTAGAAGCAGAGCCTAAGGTGTAAATTATTGATAGTCCATATCTCGGAAACTATAAGAGATAATGCAATTTCGCAACCGGCAATGTAATTAGCATGCCGAATATTACTTGGAATGTGAATTGGAACGAAATCGCCAATAGATAAGACCATTTTACAATTTGGGCCCAAGTTAGAAGCAGAGCCTAAGGTGTAAATTATCGATAGTCCATATCTCGGAAACTATAAGAGATAATGCAATTTGGCAACCGGCAATGTAATTAGCATGCCGAATATTACTTGGAATGTGAATTGGAACGAATTCGCCAATAGATAAGACCATTTTACAATTTGGGCCCAAGTTAGAAGCAGAGCCTAAGGTGTAAATTATCGATAGTCCATATCTCGGAAACTATAAGAGATAATGCAATTTGGCAACCGGCAATGTAATTAGCATGCCGAATATTACTTGGAATGTGAATTGGAACGAAATCGCCAATAGATAAGACCATTTTACAATTTGGGCCCAAGTTAGAAGCAGAGCCTAAGGTGTAAATTATCGATAGTCCATATCTCGGAAACTATAAGAGATAATGCAATTTGGCAACCGGCAATGTAATTAGCATGACGAATATTACTTGGAATGTGAATTGGAACGAATTCGCCAATAGATAAGACCATTTTACAATTTGGGCCCAAGTTAGAAGCAGAGCCTAAGGTGTAAATTATCGATAGTCCATATCTCGGAAACTATAAGAGATAATGCAATTTGGCAACCGGCAATGTAATTAGCATGCCGAATATTACTTGGAATGTGAATTGGAACGAAATCGCCAATAGATAAGACCATTTTACAATTTGGGCCCAAGTTAGAAGCAGAGCCTAAGGTGTAAATTATCGATAGTCCATATCTCGGAAACTATAAGAGATAATGCAATTTGGCAACCGGCAATGTAATTAGCATGCCGAATATTACTTGGAATGTGAATTGGAACGAAATCGCCAATAGATAAGACCATTTTACAATTTGGGCCCAAGTTAGAAGCAGAGCCTAAGGTGTAAATTATCGATAGTCCATATCTCGGAAACTATAAGAGATAATGCAATTTGGCAAACGGCAATGTAATTAGCATGCCGAATATTACTTGGAATGTGAATTGGAACGAAATCGCCAATAGATAAGACCATTTTACAATTTGGGCCCAAGTTAGAAGCAGAGCCTAAGGTGTAAATTATCGATAGTCCACATCTCGGAAACTATAAGAGATAATGCAATTTGGCAACCGGCAATGTAATTAGCATGCCGAATATTACTTGGAATGTGAATTGGAACGAAATCGCCAATAGATAAGACCATTTTACAATTTGGGCGCAAGTTAGAAGCAGAGCCTAAGGTGTAAATTATCGATAGTCCATATCTCGGAAACTATAAGAGATAATGCAATTTGGCAACCGGCAATGTAATTAGCATGCCGAATATTACTTGGAATGTGAATTGGAACGAAATCGCCAATAGATAAGACCATTTTACAATTTGGGCCCAAGTTAGAAGCAGAGCCTAAGGTGTAAATTATCGATAGTCCATATCTCGGAAACTATAAGAGATAATGCAATTTGGCAACCGGCAATGTAATTAGCATGCCGAATATTACTTGGAATGTGAATTGGAACGAAATCGCCAATAGATAAGACCATTTTACAATTTGGGCCCAAGTTAGAAGCAGAGCCTAAGGTGTAAATTATCGATAGTCCATATCTCGGAAACTATAAGAGATAATGCAATTTGGCAACCGGCAATGTAATTAGCATGCCGAATATTACTTGGAATGTGAATTGGAACGAATTCGCCAATAGATAAGACCATTTTACAATTTGGGCCCAAGTTAGAAGCAGAGCCTAAGGTGTAAATTATCGATAGTCCATATCTCGGAAACTATAAGAGATAATGCAATTTGGCAACCGGCAATGTAATTAGCATGCCGAATATTACTTGGAATGTGAATTGTAACGAAATCGCCAATAGATAAGACCATTTTACAATTTGGGTCCAAGTTAGAAGCAGAGCCTAAGGTGTAAATTATCGATAGTCCATATCTCGAAAACTATAAGAGATAATGCAATTTGACAACCGGCAATGTAATTAGCATGCCGAATATTACTTGGAATGTGAATTGGAACGAAATCGCCAATAGATAAGACCATTTTACAATTTGGGCCCAAGTTAGAAGCAGAGCCTAAGGTGTAAATTATCGATAGTCCATATCTCGGAAACTATAAGAGATAATGCAATTTGGCAACCGGCAATGTAATTAGCATGCCGAATATTAATTGGAATGTGAATTGGAACGAAATCGCCAATAGATAAGACCATTTTACAATTTGGGCCCAAGTTAGAAGCAGAGCCTAAGGTGTAAATGATCGATAGTCCATATCTCGGAAACTATAAGAGATAATGCAATTTGGCAACCGGCAATGTAATTAGCATGCCGAATATTACTTGGAATGTGAATTGGAACGAAATCGCCAATAGGTAAGACCATTTTACAATTTGGGCCCAAGTTAGAAGCAGAGCCTAAGGTGTAAATGATCGATAGTCCATATCTCGGAAACTATAAGAGATAATGCAATTTGGCAACCGGCAATGTAATTAGCATGCCGAATATTACTTGGAATGTGAATTGGAACGAAATCGCCAATAGGTAAGACCATTTTACAATATGGGCCCAAGTTAGAAGCAGAGCCTAAGGTGTAAATAATCGATAGTCCATATCTCGGAAACTATAAGAGATAATGCAATTTGGCAACCGGCAATGTAATTAGCATGCCGAATATTACTTGGAATGTGAATTGGAACGAAATCGCCAATAGGTAAGACCATTTTACAATTTGGGCCCAAGTTAGAAGCAGAGCCTAAGGTGTAAATTATCGATAGACCATATCTCGGAAACTATAAGAGATAATTCAATTTGGCAACCGACAATGTAATTAGCATGCCGAATATTACTTGGAATGTGAATTGGAACGAAATCGCCAATAGATAAGACCATTTTACAATTTGGGCCCAAGTTAGAAGCAGAGCCTAAGGTGTAAATTATTGATAGTCCATATCTCGGAAACTATAAGAGATAATGCAATTTGGCAACCGGCAATGTAATTAGCATGCCGAATATTACTTGGAATGTGAATTGGAACGAAATCGCCAACAGAGAAGACCATTTTACAATTTGGGCCCAAGTTAGAAGCAGAGCCTAAGGTGTAAATTATCGATAGTCCATATCTCGGAAACTATAAGAGATAATGCAATTTGGCAACCGGCAATGTAATTAGCATGCCGAATATTACTTGGAATGTGAATTGGAACGAAATCGCCAATAGATAAGACCATTTTACAATTTGGGCCCAAGTTAGAAGCAGAGCCTAAGGTGTAAATTATCGATAGTCCATATCTCGGAAACTATAAGAGATAATGCAATTTGGCAACCGGCAATGTAATTAGCATGCCGAATATCACTTGGAATGTGAATTGGAACGAAATCGCCAATAGATAAGACCATTTCACAATTTGGGCCCAAGTTAGAAGCAGAGCCTAAGGTGTAAATTATTGATAGTCCATATCTCGGAAACTATAAGAGATAATGCAATTTCGCAACCGGCAATGTAATTAGCATGCCGAATATCACTTGGAATGTGAATTGGGACGAAATCGCCAATAGATAAGACCATTTTACAATTTGGGCCCAAGTTAGAAGCAGAGCCTAAGGTGTAAATTATCGATAGTCCATATCTCGGAAACTATAAGAGATAATGCAATTTGGCAACCGGCAATGTAATTAGCATGCCGAATATTACTTGGAATGTGAATTGGAACGAAATCGCCAATAGATAAGGCCATTTTACAATTTGGGCCCAAGTTAGAAGCAGAGTCTAAGGTGTAAATTATCGATAGTCCATATCTCGGAAACTATAAGAGATAATGCAATTTGGCAACCGGCAATGTAATTAGCATGCCGAATATTACTTGGAATGTGAATTGGAACGAAATCGCCAATAGAAAAGACCATTTTACAATTTGGGCCCAAGTTAGAAGCAGAGCTTAAGGTGTAAATTATCGATAGTCCATATCTCGGAAATTATAAGAGATAATGCAATTTGGCAACCGGTAATGTAATTAGCATGCCGAATATTACTTGGAATGTGAATTGGAACGAAATCGCCATTAGATAAGACCATTTTACAATTTGGGCCCAAGTTAGAAGCAGAGCCTAAGGTGTAAATTATCGATAGTCCATATCTCGGAAACTATAAGAGATAATGCAATTTGGCAACCGGCAATGTAATTAGCATGCCGAATATTACTTGGAATGTGAATTGGAACGAAATCGCCAATAGATAAGACCATTTCACAATTTGGGCCCAAGTTAGAAGCAGAGCCTAAGGTGTAAATTATTGATAGTCCATATCTCGGAAACTATAAGAGATAATGCAATTTCGCAACCGGCAATGTAATTAGCATGCCGAATATCACATGGAATGTGAATTGGGACGAAATCGCCAATAGATAAGACCATTTTACAATTTGGGCCCAAGTTATAAGCAGAGCCTAAGGTGTAAATTATCGATAGTCCATATCTCGGAAACTATAAGAGATAATGCAAATTGGCAACCGGCAATGTAATTAGCATGCCGAATATTACTTGGAATGTGAATTGGAACGAAATCGCCAATAGATAAGACCATTTTACAATTTGGGCCCAAGTTAGAAGCAGAGCCTAAGGTGTAAATTATCGATAGTCCATATCTCGGAAACTATAAGAGATAATGCAATTTGGCAACCGGCGATGTAATTAGCATGCCGAATATTACTTGGAATGTGAATTGGAACGAAATTGCCAATAGATAAGACCATTTTACAATTTGGGCCCAAGTTAGAAGCAGAGCCTAAGGTGTAAATTATTGATAGTCCATATCTCGGAAACTATAAGAGATAATGCAATTTCGCAACCGGCAATGTAATTAGCATGCCGAATATTACTTGGATTGTGAATTGGAACGAAATCGCCAATAGATAAGACCATTTTACAATTTGGGCCCAAGTTAGAAGCAGAGCCTAAGGTGTAAATTATCGATAGTCCATATCTCGGAAACTATAAGAGATAATGCAATTTGGCAACCGGCAATGTAATTAGCATGCCGAATATTACTTGGAATGTGAATTGGAACGAAATCGCCAATAGATAAGACCATTTTACAATTTGGGCCCAAGTTAGAAGCAGAGCCTAAGGTGTAAATTATCGATAGTCCATTTCTCATAAACTATAAGAGATAATGCAATTTGGCAACCGGCAATGTAATTAGCATGCCGAATATTACTTGGAATGTGAATTGGAACGAAATCGCCAATAGATAAGACCATTTTACAATTTGGGCCCAAGTTAGAAGCAGAGCCTAAGGTGTAAATTATCGATAGTCCATATCTCGGAAACTATAAGAGATAATGCAATTTGGCAACCGGCAATGTAATTAGCATGCCGAATATTACTTGGAATGTGAATTGGAACGAAATCGCCAATAGATAAGACCATTTTACAATTTGGGCCCAAGTTAGAAGCAGAGCCTAAGGTGTAAATTATCGATAGTCCATATCTCGGAAACTATAAGAGATAATGCAATTTGGCAACCGGCAATGTAATTAGCATGCCAAATATTACTTGGAATGTGAATTGGAACGAAATCGCCAATAGATAAGACCATTTTACAATTTGGGCCCAAGTTAGAAGCAGAGCCTAAGGTGTAAATTATCGATAGTCCATATCTCGGAAACTATAAGAGATAATGCAATTTGGCAACCGGCAATGTAATTAGCATGCCGAATATTACTTGGAATGTGAATTGGAACGAAATCGCCAATAGATAAGACCATTTTACAATTTGGGCCCAAGTTAGAAGCAGAGCCTAAGGTGTAAATTATCGATAGTCCATATCTCGGAAACTATAAGAGATAATGCAATTTGGCAAACGGCAATGTAATTAGCATGCCGAATATTACTTGGAATGTGAATTGGAACGAAATCGCCAATAGATAAGACCATTTTACAATTTGGGCCCAAGTTAGAAGCAGAGCCTAAGGTGTAAATTATCGATAGTCCACATCTCGGAAACTATAAGAGATAATGCAATTTGGCAACCGGCAATGTAATTAGCATGCCGAATATTACTTGGAATGTGAATTGGAACGAAATCGCCAATAGATAAGACCATTTTACAATTTGGGCCCAAGTTAGAAGCAGAGCCTAAGGTGTAAATTATCGATAGTCCATATCTCGGAAACTATAAGAGATAATGCAATTTGGCAACCGGCAATGTAATTAGCATGCCGAATATTACTTGGAATGTGAATTGGAACGAAATCGCCAATAGATAAGACCATTTTACAATTTGGGCCCAAGTTAGAAGCAGAGCCTAAGGTGTAAATTATCGATAGTCCATATCTCGGAAACTATAAGAGATAATGCAATTTGGCAACCGGCAATGTAATTAGCATGCCGAATATTACTTGGAATGTGAATTGGAACGAAATCGCCAATAGATAAGACCATTTTACAATTTGGGCCCAAGTTAGAAGCAGAGCCTAAGGTGTAAATTATTGATAGTCCATATCTCGGAAACTATAAGAGATAATGCAATTTCGCAACCGGCAATGTAATTAGCATGCCGAATATTACTTGGAATGTGAATTGGAACGAAATCGCCAATAGATAAGACCATTTTACAATTTGGGCCCAAGTTAGAAGCAGAGCCTAAGGTGTAAATTATCGATAGTCCATATCTCGGAAACTATAAGAGATAATGCAATTTGGCAACCGGCAATGTAATTAGCATGCCGAATATTACTTGGAATGTGAATTGGAACGAATTCGCCAATAGATAAGACCATTTTACAATTTGGGCCCAAGTTAGAAGCAGAGCCTAAGGTGTAAATTATCGATAGTCCATATCTCGGAAACTATAAGAGATAATGCAATTTGGCAACCGGCAATGTAATTAGCATGCCGAATATTACTTGGAATGTGAATTGGAACGAAATCGCCAATAGATAAGACCATTTTACAATTTGGGCCCAAGTTAGAAGCAGAGCCTAAGGTGTAAATTATCGATAGTCCATATCTCGGAAACTATAAGAGATAATGCAATTTGGCAACCGGCAATGTAATTAGCATGACGAATATTACTTGGAATGTGAATTGGAACGAATTCGCCAATAGATAAGACCATTTTACAATTTGGGCCCAAGTTAGAAGCAGAGCCTAAGGTGTAAATTATCGATAGTCCATATCTCGGAAACTATAAGAGATAATGCAATTTGGCAACCGGCAATGTAATTAGCATGCCGAATATTACTTGGAATGTGAATTGGAACGAAATCGCCAATAGATAAGACCATTTTACAATTTGGGCCCAAGTTAGAAGCAGAGCCTAAGGTGTAAATTATCGATAGTCCATATCTCGGAAACTATAAGAGATAATGCAATTTGGCAACCGGCAATGTAATTAGCATGCCGAATATTACTTGGAATGTGAATTGGAACGAAATCGCCAATAGATAAGACCATTTTACAATTTGGGCCCAAGTTAGAAGCAGAGCCTAAGGTGTAAATTATCGATAGTCCATATCTCGGAAACTATAAGAGATAATGCAATTTGGCAAACGGCAATGTAATTAGCATGCCGAATATTACTTGGAATGTGAATTGGAACGAAATCGCCAATAGATAAGACCATTTTACAATTTGGGCCCAAGTTAGAAGCAGAGCCTAAGGTGTAAATTATCGATAGTCCACATCTCGGAAACTATAAGAGATAATGCAATTTGGCAACCGGCAATGTAATTAGCATGCCGAATATTACTTGGAATGTGAATTGGAACGAAATCGCCAATAGATAAGACCATTTTACAATTTGGGCGCAAGTTAGAAGCAGAGCCTAAGGTGTAAATTATCGATAGTCCATATCTCGGAAACTATAAGAGATAATGCAATTTGGCAACCGGCAATGTAATTAGCATGCCGAATATTACTTGGAATGTGAATTGGAACGAAATCGCCAATAGATAAGACCATTTTACAATTTGGGCCCAAGTTAGAAGCAGAGCCTAAGGTGTAAATTATCGATAGTCCATATCTCGGAAACTATAAGAGATAATGCAATTTGGCAACCGGCAATGTAATTAGCATGCCGAATATTACTTGGAATGTGAATTGGAACGAAATCGCCAATAGATAAGACCATTTTACAATTTGGGCCCAAGTTAGAAGCAGAGCCTAAGGTGTAAATTATCGATAGTCCATATCTCGGAAACTATAAGAGATAATGCAATTTGGCAACCGGCAATGTAATTAGCATGCCGAATATTACTTGGAATGTGAATTGGAACGAATTCGCCAATAGATAAGACCATTTTACAATTTGGGCCCAAGTTAGAAGCAGAGCCTAAGGTGTAAATTATCGATAGTCCATATCTCGGAAACTATAAGAGATAATGCAATTTGGCAACCGGCAATGTAATTAGCATGCCGAATATTACTTGGAATGTGAATTGTAACGAAATCGCCAATAGATAAGACCATTTTACAATTTGGGCCCAAGTTAGAAGCAGAGCCTAAGGTGTAAATTATCGATAGTCCATATCTCGAAAACTATAAGAGATAATGCAATTTGACAACCGGCAATGTAATTAGCATGCCGAATATTACTTGGAATGTGAATTGGAACGAAATCGCCAATAGATAAGACCATTTTACAATTTGGGCCCAAGTTAGAAGCAGAGCCTAAGGTGTAAATTATCGATAGTCCATATCTCGGAAACTATAAGAGATAATGCAATTTGGCAACCGGCAATGTAATTAGCATGCCGAATATTAATTGGAATGTGAATTGGAACGAAATCGCCAATAGATAAGACCATTTTACAATTTGGGCCCAAGTTAGAAGCAGAGCCTAAGGTGTAAATGATCGATAGTCCATATCTCGGAAACTATAAGAGATAATGCAATTTGGCAACCGGCAATGTAATTAGCATGCCGAATATTACTTGGAATGTGAATTGGAACGAAATCGCCAATAGGTAAGACCATTTTACAATTTGGGCCCAAGTTAGAAGCAGAGCCTAAGGTGTAAATGATCGATAGTCCATATCTCGGAAACTATAAGAGATAATGCAATTTGGCAACCGGCAATGTAATTAGCATGCCGAATATTACTTGGAATGTGAATTGGAACGAAATCGCCAATAGGTAAAACCATTTTACAATATGGGCCCAAGTTAGAAGCAGAGCCTAAGGTGTAAATTATCGATAGTCCATATCTCGGAAACTATAAGAGATAATGCAATTTGGCAACCGGCAATGTAATTAGCATGCCGAATATTACTTGGAATGTGAATTGGAACGAAATCGCCAATAGGTAAGACCATTTTACAATTTGGGCCCAAGTTAGAAGCAGAGCCTAAGGTGTAAATTATCGATAGACCATATCTCGGAAACTATAAGAGATAATTCAATTTGGCAACCGGCAATGTAATTAGCATGCCGAATATTACTTGGAATGTGAATTGGAACGAAATCGCCAATAGATAAGACCATTTTACAATTTGGGCCCAAGTTAGAAGCAGAGCCTAAGGTGTAAATTATTGATAGTCCATATCTCGGAAACTATAAGAGATAATGCAATTTGGCAACCGGCAATGTAATTAGCATGCCGAATATTACTTGGAATGTGAATTGGAACGAAATCGCCAACAGAGAAGACCATTTTACAATTTGGGCCCAAGTTAGAAGCAGAGCCTAAGGTGTAAATTATCGATAGTCCATATCTCGGAAACTATAAGAGATAATGCAATTTGGCAACCGGCAATGTAATTAGCATGCCGAATATTACTTGGAATGTGAATTGGAACGAAATCGCCAATAGATAAGACCATTTTACAATTTGGGCCCAAGTTAGAAGCAGAGCCTAAGGTGTAAATTATCGATAGTCCATATCTCGGAAACTATAAGAGATAATGCAATTTGGCAACCGGCAATGTAATTAGCATGCCGAATATTACTTGGAATGTGAATTGGAACGAAATCGCCAATAGAAAAGACCATTTTACAATTTGGGCCCAAGTTAGAAGCAGAGCTTAAGGTGTAAATTATCGATAGTCCATATCTCGGAAATTATAAGAGATAATGAAATTTGGCAACCGGTAATGTAATTAGCATGCCGAATATTACTTGGAATGTGAATTGGAACGAAATCGCCAATAGATAAGACCATTTTACAATTTGGGCCCAAGTTAGAAGCAGAGCCTAAGGTGTAAATTATCGATAGTCCATATCTCGGAAACTATAAGAGATAATGCAATTTGGCAACCGGCAATGTAATTAGCATGCCGAATATTACTTGGAATGTGAATTGGAACGAAATCGCCAATAGATAAGACCATTTCACAATTTGGGCCCAAGTTAGAAGCAGAGCCTAAGGTGTAAATTATTGATAGTCCATATCTCGGAAACTATAAGAGATAATGCAATTTCGCAACCGGCAATGTAATTAGCATGCCGAATATCACTTGGAATGTGAATTGGGACGAAATCGCCAATAGATAAGACCATTTTACAATTTGGGCCCAAGTTAGAAGCAGAGCCTAAGGTGTAAATTATCGATAGTCCATATCTCGGAAACTATAAGAGATAATGCAATTTGGCAACCGGCAATGTAATTAGCATGCCGAATATTACTTGGAATGTGAATTGGAACGAAATCGCCAATAGATAAGACCATTTTACAATTTGGGCCCAAGTTAGAAGCAGAGCCTAAGGTGTAAATTATCGATAGTCCATATCTCGGAAACTATAAGAGATAATGCAATTTGGCAACCGGCAATGTAATTAGCATGCCGAATATTACTTGGAATGTGAATTGGAACGAAATCGCCAATAGATAAGACCATTTTACAATTTGGGCCCAAGTTAGAAGCAGAGCCTAAGGTGTAAATTATCGATAGTCCATATCTCGGAAACTATAAGAGATAATGGCAATTTGGCAACCGGCAATGTAATTAGCATGTCGAATATTACTTGGAATGTGAATTGGAACGAAATCGCCAATAGATAAGACCATTTTACAATTTGGGCCCAAGTTAGAAGCAGAGCCTAAGGTGTAAATTATTGATAGTCCATATCTCGGAAACTATAAGAGATAATGCAATTTCGCAACCGGCAATATAATTAGCATGCCGAATATTACTTGGAATGTGAATTGGAACGAAACCGCCAATAGATAAGACCATTTTACAATTTGGGCCCAAGTTAGAAGCAGAGCCTAAGGTGTAAATTATCGATAGTCCATATCTCGGAAACTATAAGTGATAATGCAATTTGGCAACCGGCAATGTAATTAGCATGCCGAATATTACTTGGAATGTGAATTGGAACGAAATCGCCAATAGATAAGACCATTTTACAATTTGGGCCCAAGTTAGAAGCAGAGCCTAAGGTGTAAATTATCGATAGTCCATATCTCGGAAACTATAAGAGATAATGCAATTTGGCAACCGGCAATGTAATTAGCATGCCGAATATTACTTGGAATGTGAATTGGAACGAAATCGCCAATAGATAAGACCATTTTACAATTTGGGCCCAAGTTAGAAGCAGAGCCTAAGGTGTAAATTATCGATAGTCCATATCTCGGAAACTATAAGAGATAATGCAATTTGACAACCGGCAATGTAATTAGCATGCCGAATATTACTTGGAATGTGAATTGGAACGAAATCGCCAATAGATAAGACCATTTTACAATTTGGGCCCAAGTTAGAAGCAGAGCCTAAGGTGTAAATTATCGATAGTCCATATCTCGGAAACTATAAGAGATAATGCAATTTGGCAACCGGCAATGTAATTAGCATGCCGAATATTACTTGGAATGTGAATTGGAACGAAATCGCCAATAGATAAGACCATTTTACAATTTGGGCCCAAGTTAGAAGCAGAGCCTAAGGTGTAAATTATCGATAGTCCATATCTCGGAAACTATAAGAGATAATGCAATTTGGCAACCGGCAATGTAATTAGCATGCCGAATATTACTTGGAATGTGAATTGGAACGAAATCGCCAATAGATAAGACCATTTTACAATTTGGGTACAAGTTAGAAGCAGAGCCTAAGGTGTAAATTATCGATAGTCCATATCTCGGAAACTATAAGAGATAATGCAATTTGGCAACCGGCAATGTAATTAGCATGCCGAATATTACTTGGAATGTGAATTGGAACGAAATCGCCAATAGATAAGACCATTTTACAATTTGGGCCCAAGTTAGAAGCAGAGCCTAAGGTGTAAATTATCGATAGTCCATATCTCGGAAACTATAAGAGATAATGCAATTTGGCAACCGGCAATGTAATTAGCATGCCGAATATTACTTGGAATGTGAATTGGAACGAAATCGCCAATAGATAAGACCATTTTACAATTTGGGCCCAAGTTAGAAGCAGAGCCTAAGGTGTAAATTATTGATAGTCCATATCTCGGAAACTATAAGAGATAATGCAATTTGGCAACCGGCAATGTAATTAGCATGCCGAATATTACTTGGAATGTGAATTGGAACGAAATCGCCAACAGAGAAGACCATTTTACAATTTGGGCCCAAGTTAGAAGCAGAGCCTAAGGTGTAAATTATCGATAGTCCATATCTCGGAAACTATAAGAGGTAATGCAATTTGGCAACCGGCAATGTAATTAGCATGCCGAATATTACTTGGAATGTGAATTGGAACGAAATCGCCAATAGATAAGACCATTTTACAATTTGGGCCCAAGTTAGAAGCAGAGCCTAAGGTGTAAATTATCGATAGTCCATATCTCGGAAACTATAAGAGATAATGCAATTTGGCAACCGGCAATGTAATTAGCATGCCGAATATTACTTGGAATGTGAATTGGAACGAAATCGCCAATAGAAAAGACCATTTTACAATTTGGGCCCAAGTTAGAAGCAGAGCTTAAGGTGTAAATTATCGATAGTCCATATCTCGGAAATTATAAGAGATAATGCAATTTGGCAACCGGTAATGTAATTAGCATGCCGAATATTACTTGGAATGTGAATTGGAACGAAATCGCCAATAGATAAGACCATTTTACAATTTGGGCCCAAGTTAGAAGCAGAGCCTAAGGTGTAAATTATCGATAGTCCATATCTCGGAAACTATAAGAGATAATGCAATTTGGCAACCGGCAATGTAATTAGCATGCCGAATATTACTTGGAATGTAAATTGGAACGAAATCGCCAATAGATAAGACCATTTCACAATTTGGGCCCAAGTTAGAAGCAGAGCCTAAGGTGTAAATTATTGATAGTCCATATCTCGGAAACTATAAGAGATAATGCAATTTCGCAACCGGCAATGTAATTAGCATGCCGAATATTACTTGGAATGTGAATTGGAACGAAATTGCCAATAGATAAGACCATTTTACAATTTGGGCCCAAGTTAGAAGCAGAGCCTAAGGTGTAAATTATCGATAGTCCATATCTCGGAAACTATAAGAGATAATGCAATTTGGCAACCGGCAATGTAATTAGCATGCCGAATATTACTTGGAATGTGAATTGGAACGAAATCGCCAATAGATAAGACCATTTTACAATTTGGGCCCAAGTTAGAAGCAGAGCCTAAGGTGTAAATTATCGATAGTCCATATCTCGGAAACTATAAGAGATAATGCAATTTGGCAACCGGCAATGTAATTAGCATGCCGAATATTACTTGGAATGTGAATTGGAACGAAATCGCCAATAGATAAGACCATTTTACAATTTGGGCCCAAGTTAGAAGCAGAGCCTAAGGTGTAAATTATCGATAGTCCATATCTCGGAAACTATAAGAGATAATGCAATTTGGCAACCGGCAATGCAATTAGCATGCCGAATATTACTTGGAATGTGAATTGGAACGAAATCGCCAATAGATAAGACCATTTTACAATTTGGGCCCAAGTTAGAAGCAGAGCCTAAGGTGTAAATTATCGATAGTCCATATCTCGGAAACTATAAGAGATAATGCAATTTGACAACCGGCAATGTAATTAGCATGCCGAATATTACTTGGAATGTGAATTGGAACGAAATCGCCAATAGATAAGACCATTTTACAATTTGGGCCCAAGTTAGAAGCAGAGCCTAAGGTGTAAATTATCGATAGTCCATATCTCGGAAACTATAAGAGATAATGCAATTCGGCACCCGGCAATGTAATTAGCATGCCGAATATTAATTGGAATGTGAATTGGAACGAAATCGCCAATAGATAAGACCATTTTACAATTTGGGCCCAAGTTAGAAGCAGAGCCTAAGGTGTAAATGATCGATAGTCCATATCTCGGAAACTATAAGAGATAATGCAATTTGGCAACCGGCAATGTAATTAGCATGCCGAATATTACTTGGAATGTGAATTGGAACGAAATCGCCAATAGGTAAGACCATTTTACAATTTGGGCCCAAGTTAGAAGCAGAGCCTAAGGTGTAAATTATTGATAGTCCATATCTCGGAAACTATAAGAGATAATGCAATTTGGCAACCGGCAATGTAATTAGCATGCCGAATATTACTTGGAATGTTAATTGGAACGAAATCGCCAACAGAGAAGACCATTTTACAATTTGGGCCCAAGTTAGAAGCAGAGTCTAAGGTGTAAATTATCGATAGTCCATATCTCGGAAACTATAAGAGATAATGCAATTTGGCAACCGGCAATGTAATTAGCATGCCGAATATCACTTGGAATGTGAATTGGGACGAAATCGCCAATAGATAAGACCATTTTACAATTTGGGCCCAAGTTAGAAGCAGAGCCTAAGGTGTAAATGATCGATAGTCCATATCTCGGAAACTATAAGAGATAATGCAATTTGGCAACCGGCAATGTAATTAGCATGCCGAATATTACTTGGAATGTGAATTGGAACGAAATCGCCAATAGGTAAGGCCATTTTACAATTTGGGCCCAAGTTAGAAGCAGAGCCTAAGGTGTAAATTATCGATAGTCCATATATCGATGGACGAAACTATGCAATTTGGCAACCGGCAATGTAATTAGCATGCCGAATATTACTTGGAATGTGAATTGGAACGATATCGCCAATAGGTAAGACCATTTTACAATTTGGGCCCAAGTTAGAAGCAGAGCCTAAGGTGTAAATTATCGATAGTCCATATCTCGGAAACTATAAGAGTTAATGCAATTTGGCAACCGGCAATGTAATTAGCATGCCGAATATTACTTGGAATGTGAATTGGAACGAAATCGCCAATAGATAAGACCATTTTACAATTTGGGCCCAAGTTAGAAGCAGAGCCTAAGGTGTAAATTATTGATAGTCCATATCTCGGAAACTATAAGAGATAATGCAATTTGGCAACCGGCAATGTAATTAGCATGCCGAATATTACTTGGAATGTGAATTGGAACGAAATCGCCAACAGAGAAGACCATTTTACAATTTGGGCCCAAGTTAGAAGCAGAGCCTAAGGTGTAAATTATCGATAGTCCATATCTCGGAAACTATAAGAGATAATGCAATTTGGCAACCGGCAATGTAATTAGCATGCCGAATATTACTTGGAATGTGAATTGGAACGAAATCGCCAATAGATAAGACCATTTTACAATTTGGGCCCAAGTTAGAAGCAGAGCCTAAGGTGTAAATTATCGATAGTCCATATCTCGGAAACTATAAGAGATAATGCAATTTGGCAACCGGCAATGTAATTAGCATGCCGAATATTACTTGGAATGTGAATTGGAACGAAATCGCCAATAGATAAGACCATTTTACAATTTGGGCCCAAGTTAGAAGCAGAGCCTAAGGTGTAAATTATCGATAGTCCATATCTCGGAAACTATAAGAGATAATGCAATTTGGCAACCGGCAATGTAATTAGCATGCCGAATATTACTTGGAATGTGAATTGGAACGAAATCGCCAATAGATAAGACCATTTTACAATTTGGGCCCAAGTTAGAAGCAGAGCCTAAGGTGTAAATTATCGATAGTCCATATCTCGGAAACTATAAGAGATAATGCAATTTGGCAACCGGCAATGTAATTAGCATGCCGAATATTACTTGGAATGTGAATTGGAACGAAATCGCCAATAGATAAGACCATTTTACAATTTGGGCCCAAGTTAGAAGCAGAGCCTAAGGTGTAAATTATCGATAGTCCATATCTCGGAAACTATAAGAGATAATGCAATTTGGCAACCGGCAATGTAATTAGCATGCCGAATATTACTTGGAATGTGAATTGGAACGAAATCGCCAATAGATAAGACCATTTTACTATTTGGGCCCAAGTTAGAAGCAGAGCCTAAGGTGTAAATTATCGATAGTCCATATCTCGGAAACTATAAGAGATAATGCAATTTGGCAACCGGCAATGTAATTAGCATGCCGAATATTACTTGGAATGTGAAGTGGAACGAAATCGCCAATAGATAAGACCATTTTACAATTTGGGCCCAAGTTAGAAGCAGAGCCTAAGGTGTAAATTATCGATAGTCCATATCTCGGAAACTATAAGAGATAATGCAATTTGGCAACCGGCAATGTAATTAGCATGCCGAATATTACTTGGAATGTGAATTGGAACGAAATCGCCAATAGATAAGACCATTTTACAATTTGGGCCCAAGTTAGAAGCAGAGCCTAAGGTGTAAATTATTGATAGTCCATATCTCGGAAACTATAAGAGATAATGCAATTTCGCAACCGGCAATGTAATTAGCATGCCGAATATTACTTGGAATGTGAATTGGAACGAAATCGCCAATAGATAAGACCATTTTACAATTTGGGCCCAAGTTAGAAGCAGAGCCTAAGGTGTAAATTATCGATAGTCCATATCTCGGAAACTATAAGAGATAATGCAATTTGGCAACCGGCAATGTAATTAGCATGCCGAATATTCCTTGGAATGTGAATTGGAACGAAATCGCCAACAGAGAAGACCATTTTACAATTTGGGCCCAGGTTAGAAGCAGAGCCTAAGGTGTAAATTATCGATAGTCCATATCTCGGAAACTATAAGAGATAATGCAATTTGGCAACCGGCAATGTAATTAGCATGCCGAATATTACTTGGAATGTGAATTGGAACGAAATCGCCAATAGATAAGACCATTTTACAATTTGGGCCCAAGTTAGAAGCAGAGCCTAAGGTGTAAATTATCGATAGTCCATATCTCGGAAACTATAAGAGATAATGCAATTTGGCAACCGGCAATGTAATTAGCATGCCGAATATTACTTGGAATGTGAATTGGAACGAAATCGCCAATAGAAAAGACCATTTTACAATTTGGGCCCAAGTTAGAAGCAGAGCTTAAGGTGTAAATTATCGATAGTCTATATCTCGGAAATTATAAGAGATAATGCAATTTGGCAACCGGTAATGTAATTATCATGCCGAATATTACTTGGAATGTGAATTGGAACGAAATCGCCAATAGATAAGACCATTTTACAATTTGGGCCCAAGTTAGAAGCAGAGCCTAAGGTGTAAATGATCGATAGTCCATATCTCGGAAACTATAAGAGATAATGCAATTTGGCAACCGGCAATGTAATTAGCATGCCGAATATTACTTGGAATGTGAATTGGAACGAAATCGCCAATAGGTAAGACCATTTTACAATTTGGGCCCAAGTTAGAAGCAGAGCCTAAGGTGTAAATTATCGATAGTCCATATCTCGGAAACTATAAGAGATAATGCAATTTGGCAACCGGCAATGTAATTAGCATGCCGAATATTACTTGGAATGTGAATTGGAACGAAATCGCCAATAGATAAGACCATTTTACAATTTGGGCCCAAGTTAGAAGCAGAGCCTAAGGTGTAAATTATTGATAGTCCATATCTCGGAAACTATAAGAGATAATGCAATTTGGCAACCGGCAATGTAATTAGCATGCCGAATATTACTTGTAATGTGAATTGGAACGAAATCGCCAACAGAGAAGACCATTTTACAATTTGGGCCCAAGTTAGAAGCAGAGCCTAAGGTGTAAATTATCGATAGTCCATATCTCGGAAACTATAAGAGATAATGCAATTTGGCAACCGGCAATGTAATTAGCATGCCGAATATTACTTGGAATGTGAATTGGAACGAAATCGCCAATAGATAAGACCATTTTACAATTTGGGCCCAAGTTAGAAGCAAAGCCTAAGGTGTAAATTATCGATAGTCCATATCTCGGAAACTATAAGAGATAATGCAATTTGGCAACCGGCAATGTAATTAGCATGCCGAATATTACTTGGAATGTGAATTGGAACGAAATCGCCAATAGATAAGACCATTTTACAATTTGGGCCCAAGTTAGAAGCAGAGCCTAAGGTGTAAATTATCGATAGTCCATATCTCGGAAACTATAAGAGATAATGCAATTTGGCAACCGGCAATGTAATTAGCATGCCGAATATTACTTGGAATGTGAATTGGAACGAAATCGCCAATAGATAAGACCATTTTACAATTTGGGCCCAAGTTAGAAGCAGAGCCTAAGGTGTAAATTATCGATAGTCCATATCTCGGAAACTATAAGAGATAATGCAATTTGGCAACCGGCAATGTAATTAGCATGCCGAATATTACTTGGAATGTGAATTGGAACGAAATCGCCAATAGATAAGACCATTTTACTATTTGGGCCCAAGTTAGAAGCAGAGCCTAAGGTGTAAATTATCGATAGTCCATATCTCGGAAACTATAAGAGATAATGCAATTTAGCAACCGGCAATGTAATTAGCATGAAGAATATTACTTGGAATGTGAATTGGAACGAAATCGCCAATAGATAAGACCATTTTACAATTTGGGCCCAAGTTAGAAGCAGAGCCTAAGGTGTAAATTATCGATAGTCCATATCTCGGAAACTATAAGAGATAATGCAATTTGGCAACCGGCAATGTAATTAGCATGCCGAATATTACTTGGAATGTGAATTGGAACGAAATCGCCAATAGATAAGACCATTTTACAATTTGGGCCCAAGTTAGAAGCAGAGCCTAAGGTGTAAATTATTGATAGTCCATATCTCGGAAACTATAAGAGATAATGCAATTTCGCAACCGGCAATGTAATTAGCATGCCGAATATTACTTGGAATGTGAATTGGAACGAAATCGAAAATAGATAAGACCATTTTACAATTTGGGCCCAAGTTAGAAGCAGAGCCTAAGGTGTAAATTATTGATAGTCCATATCTCGGAAACTATAAGAGATAATGCAATTTGGCAACCGGCAATGTAATTAGCATGCCGAATATTACTTGGAATGTGAATTGGAACGAAATCGCCAACAGAGAAGACCATTTTACAATTTGGGCCCAAGTTAGAAGCAGAGCCTAAGGTGTAAATTATCGATAGTCCATATCTCGGAAACTATAAGAGATAATGCAATTTGGCAACCGGCAATGTAATTAGCATGCCGAATATTACTTGGAATGTGAATTGGAACGAAATCGCCAATACATAAGACCATTTTACAATTTGGGCCCAAGTTAGAAGCAGAGCCTAAGGTGTAAATTATCGATAGTCCATATCTCGGAAACTATAAGAGATAATGCAATTTGGCAACCGGCAATGTAATTAGCATGCCGAATATTACTTGGAATGTGAATTGGAACGAAATCGCCAATAGATAAGACCATTTTACAATATGGGCCCAAGTTAGAAGCAGAGCCTAAGGTGTAAATTATCGATAGTCCATATCTCGGAAACTATAAGAGATAATGCAATTTGGCAACCGGCAATGTAATTAGCATGCCGAATATTACTTGGAATGTGAATTGGAACGAAATCGCCAATAGATAAGACCATTTTACAATTTGGGCCCAAGTTAGAAGCAGAGCCTAAGGTGTAAATTATCGATAGTCCATATCTCGGAAACTATAAGAGATAATGCAATTTGGCAACCGGCAATGTAATTAGCATGCCGAATATTACTTGGAATGTGAATTGGAACGAAATCGCCAATAGATAAGACCATTTTACAATTTGGGCCCAAGTTAGAAGCAGAGCCTAAGGTGTAAATTATCGATAGTCCATATCTCGGAAACTATAAGAGATAATGCAATTTGGCAACCGGCAATGTAATTAGCATGCCGAATATTACTTGGAATGTGAATTGGAACGAAATCGCCAATAGATAAGACCATTTTACTATTTGGGCCCAAGTTAGAAGCAGAGCCTAAGGTGTAAATTATCGATAGTCCATATCTCGGAAACTATAAGAGATAATGCAATTTGGCAACCGGCAATGTAATTAGCATGCCGAATATTACTTGGAATGTGAATTGGAACGAAATCGCCAATAGATAAGACCATTTTACAATTTGGGCCCAAGTTAGAAGCAGAGCCTAAGGTGTAAATTATCGATAGTCCATATCTCGGAAACTATAAGAGATAATGCAATTTGGCAACCGGCAATGTAATTAGCATGCCGAATATTACTTGGAATGTGAATTGGAACGAAATCGCCAATAGATAAGACCATTTTACAATTTGGGCCCAAGTTAGAAGCAGAGCCTAAGGTGTAAATTATTGATAGTCCATATCTCGGAAACTATAAGAGATAATGCAATTTCGCAACCGGCAATGTAATTAGCATGCCGAATATTACTTGGAATGTGAATTGGAACGAAATCGCCAATAGATAAGACCATTTTACAATTTGTTCCCAAGTTAGAAGCAGAGCCTAAGGTGTAAATTATCGATAGTCCATATCTTGGAAACTATAAGAGATAATGCAATTTGGCAACCGGCAATGTAATTAGCATGCCGAATATTCCTTGGAATGTGAATTGGAACGAAATCGCCAACAGAGAAGACCATTTTACAATTTGGGCCCAAGTTAGAAGCAGAGCCTAAGGTGTAAATTATCGATAGTCCATATCTCGGAAACTATAAGAGATAATGCAATTTGGCAACCGGCAATGTAATTAGCATGCCGAATATTACTTGGACTGTGAATTGGAACGAAATCGCCAATAGATAAGACCATTTTACAATTTGGGCCCAAGTTAGAAGCAGAGCCTAAGGTGTAAATTATCGATAGTCCATATCTCGGAAACTATAAGAGATAATGCAATTTGGCAACCGGCAATGTAATTAGCATGCCGAATATTACTTGGAATGTGAATTGGAACAAAATCGCCAATAGAAAAGACCATTTTACAATTTGGGCCCAAGTTAGAAGCAGAGCTTAAGGTGTAAATTATCGATAGTCCATATCTCGGAAATTATAAGAGATAATGCAATTTGGCAACCGGTAATGTAATTAGCATGCCGAATATTACTTGGAATGTGAATTGGAACGAAATCGCCAATAGATAAGACCATTTTACAATTTGGGCCCAAGTTAGAAGCAGAGCCTAAGGTGTAAATTATCGATAGTCCATATCTCGGAAACTATAAGAGATAATGCAATTTGGCAACCGGCAATGTAATTAGCATGCCGAATATTACTTCGAATGTGAATTGGAACGAAATCGCCAATAGATAAGACCATTTTACAATTTGGGCCCAAGTTAGAAGCAGAGCCTAAGGTGTAAATTATCGATAGTCCATATCTCGGAAACTATAAGAGATAATGCAATTTGGCAACCGGCAATGTAATTAGCATGCCGAATATTACTTGGAATGTGAATTGGAACGAAATCGCCAATAGGTAAGACCATTTTACAATTTGGGCCCAAGTTAGAAGCAGAGCCTAAGGTGTAAATGATCGATAGTCCATATCTCGGAAACTATAAGAGATAATGCAATTTGGCAACCGGCAATGTAATTAGCATGCCGAATATTACTTGGAATGTGAATTGGAACGAAATCGCCAATAGATAAGACCATTTTACAATTTGGGCCCAAGTTAGAAGCAGAGCCTAAGGTGTAAATTATTGATAGTCCATATCTCGGAAACTATAAGAGATAATGCAATTTCGCAACCGGCAATGTAATTAGCATGCCGAATATCACTTGGAATGTGAATTGGGACGAAATCGCCAATAGATAAGACCATTTTACAATTTGGGCCCAAGTTAGAAGCAGAGCCTAAGGTGTAAATTATCGATAGTCCATATCTCGGAAACTATAAGAGATAATGCAATTTGGCAACCGGCAATGTAATTAGCATGCCGAATATTACTTGGAATGTGAATTGGAACGAAATCGCCAATAGATAAGACCATTTTACAATTTGGGCCCAAGTTAGAAGCAGAGCCTAAGGTGTAAATTATCGATAGTCCATATCTCGGAAACTATAAGAGATAATGCAATTTGGCAACCGGCAATGTAATTAGCATGCCGAATACTACTTGGAATGTGAATTGGAACGAAATCGCCAATAGGTAAGACCATTTTACAATTTGGGCCCAAGTTAGAAGCAGAGCCTAAGGTGTAAATTATCGATAGTCCATATCTCGGAAACTATAAGAGATAATTCAATTTGGCAACCTGCAATGTAATTAGCATGCCGAATATTACTTGGAATGTGAATTGGAACGAAATCGCCAATAGATAAGACCATTTTACAATTTGGGCCCAAGTTAGAAGCAGAGCCTAAGGTGTAAATTATCGATAGTCCATATCTCGGAAACTATAAGAGATAATGCAATTTGGCATCCGGCAATGTAATTAGCATGCCGAATATTACTTGGAATGTGAATTGGAACGAAATCGCCAATAGATAAGACCATTTTACAATTTGGGCCCAAGTTAGAAGCAGAGCCTAAGGTGTAAATTATCGATAGTCCATATCTCGGAAACTATAAGAGTTAATGCAATTTGACAACCGGCAATGTAATTAGCATGCCGAATATTACTTGGAATGTGAATTGGAACGAAATCGCCAATAGATAAGACCATTTTACAATTTGGGCCCAAGTTAGAAGCAGAGCCTAAGGTGTAAATTATCGATAGTCCATATCTCGGAAACTATAAGAGATAATGCAATTTGGCAACCGGCAATGTAATTAGCATGCCGAATATTAATTGGAATGTGAATTGGAACGAAATCGCCAATAGATAAGACCATTTTACAATTTGGGCCCAAGTTAGAAGCAGAGCCTAAGGTGTAAATGATCGATAGTCCATATCTCGGAAACTATAAGAGATAATGCAATTTGGCAACCGGCAATGTAATTAGCATGCCGAATAATACTTGGAATGTGAATTGGAACGAAATCGCCAATAGGTAAGACCATTTTACAATTTGGGCCCAAGTTAGAAGCAGAGCCTAAGGTGTAAATTATCGATAGTCCATATCTTGGAAACTATAAGAGATAATTCAATTTGGCAACCGGCAATGTAATTATCATGCCGAATGTTACTTGGAATGTGAATTGGAACGAAATCGCCAATATATAAGACCATTTTACAATTTGGGCCCAAGTTAGAAGCAGAGCCTAATGTGTAAATTATTGATAGTCCATATCTCGGAAACTATAAGAGATAATGCAATTTGGCAACCGGCAATGTAATTAGCATGCCGAATATTACTTGGAATGTGAATTGGAACGAAATCGCCAATAGAGAAGACCATTTTACAATTTGGGCCCAAGTTAGAAGCAGAGCCTAAGGTGTAAATTATCGATAGTCCATATCTCGGAAACTATAAGAGATAATGCAATTTGGCAACCGGCAATGTAATTAGCATGCCGAATATTACTTGGAATGTGAATTGGAACGAAATCGCCAATAGATAAGACCATTTTACAATTTGGGCCCAAGTTAGAAGCAGAGCCTAAGGTGTAAATTATCGAGAGTCCATATCTCGGAAACTATAAGAGATAATGCAATTTGGCAACCGGCAATGTAATTAGCATGTCGAATATTACTTGGAATGTGAATTGGAACGAAATCGCCAATAGAGAAGACCATTTTACAATTTGGGCCCAAGTTAGAAGCAGAGCCTAAGATGTAAATTATCGATAGTCCATATCTCGGAAACTATAAGAGATAATGCAATTTGGCAACCGGCAATGTAATTAGCATGCCGAATATTACTTGGAATGTGAATTGGAACGAAATCGCCAATAGATAAGACCATTTTACAATTTGGGCCCAAGTTAGAAGCAGAGCCTAAGGTGTAAATTATCGATAGTCCATATCTCGGAAACTATAAGAGATAATTCAATTTGGCAACCTGCAATGTAATTAGCATGCCGGATATTACTTGGAATGTGAATTGGAACGAAATCGCCAATAGATAAGACCATTTTACAATTTGGGCCCAAGTTAGAAGCAGAGCCTAAGGTGTAAATTATCGATAGTCCATATCTCGGAAACTATAAGAGATAATGCAATTTGGCAACCGGCAATGTAATTAGCATGCCGAATATTACTTGGAATGTGAATTGGAACGAAATCGCCAATAGAGAAGACCATTTTACAATTTGGGCCCAAGTTAGAAGCAGAGCCTAAGGTGTAAATTATCGATAGTCCATATCTCGGAAACTATAAGAGATAATGCAATTTGGCAACCGGCAATGTAATTAGCATGCCGAATATTACTTGGAATGTGAATTGGAACGAAATCGCCAATAGATAAGACCATTTTACAATTTGGGCCCAAGTTAGAAGCAGAGCCTAAGGTGTAAATTATCGATAGTCCATATCTCGGAAACTATAAGAGATAATGCAATTTGGCAACCGGCAATGTAATTAGCATGCCGAATATTACTTGGAATGTGAATTGGAACGAAATCGCCAATAGATAAGACCATTTTACAATTTGGGCCCAAGTTAGAAGCAGAGCCTAAGGTGTAAATTATCGATAGTCCATATCTCGGAAACTATAAGAGATAATGCAATTTGGCAATCGGAAATGTAATTAGCATGCCGAATATTACTTGGAATGTGAATTGGAACGAAATCGCCAATAGATAAGACCATTTTACAATTTGGGCCCAAGTTAGAAGCAGAGCCTAAGGTGTAAATTATCGATAGTCCATATCTCGGAAACTATAAGAGATAATGCAATTTGGCAACCGGCAATGTAATTAGCATGCCGAATATTACTTGGAATGTGAATTGGAACGAAATCGCCAATAGATAAGACCATTTTACAATTTGGGCCCAAGTTAGAAGCAGAGCCTAAGGTGTAAATTATTGATAGTCCATATCTCGGAAACTATAAGAGATAATGCAATTTCGCAACCGGCAATGTAATTAGCATGCCGAATATTACTTGGAATGTGAATTGGAACGAAATCGCCAATAGATAAGACCATTTTACAATTTGGGCCCAAGTTAGAAGCAGAGCCTAAGGTGTAAATTATCGATAGTCCATATCTCGGAAACTATAAGAGATAATGCAATTTGGCAACCGGCAATGTAATTAGCATGCCGAATATTACTTGGAATGTGAATTGGAACGAAATCGCCAATAGATAAGACCATTTTACAATTTGGGCCCAAGTTAGAAGCAGAGCCTAAGGTGTAAATTATCGATAGTCCATATCTCGGAAACTATAAGAGATAATGCAATTTGGCAACCGGCAATGTAATTAGCATGCCGAATATTACTTGGAATGTGAATTGGAACGAAATCGCCAATAGATAAGACCATTTTACAATTTGGGCCCAAGTTAGAAGCAGAGCCTAAGGTGTAAATTATCGACAGTCCATATCTCGGAAACTATAAGAGATAATGCAATTTGACAACCGGCAATGTAATTAGCATGCCGAATATTACTTGGAATGTGAATTGGAACGAAATCGCCAATAGATAAGACCATTTTACAATTTGGGCCCAAGTTAGAAGCAGAGCCTAAGGTGTAAATTATCGATAGTCCATATCTCGGAAACTATAAGAGATAATGCAATTTGGCAACCGGCAATGTAATTAGCATGCCGAATATTAATTGGAATGTGAATTGGAACGAAATCGCCAATAGATAAGACCATTTTACAATTTGGGCCCAAGTTAGAAGCAGAGCCTAAGGTGTAAATGATCGATAGTCCATATCTCGGAAACTATAAGAGATAATGCAATTTGGCAACCGGCAATGTAATTAGCATGCCGAATATTACTTGGAATGTGAATTGGAACGAAATCGCCAATAGGTAAGACCATTTTACAATTTGGGCCCAAGTTAGAAGCAGAGCCTAAGGTGTAAATGATCGATAGTCCATATCTCGGAAACTATAAGAGATAATGCAATTTGGCAACCGGCAATGTAATTAGCATGCCGAATATTACTTGGAATGTGAATTGGAACGAAATCGCCAATAGGTAAGACCATTTTACAATTTGGGCCCAAGTTAGAAGCAGAGCCTAAGGTGTAAATTATCGATAGTCCATATCTCGGAAACTATAAGAGATAATGCAATTTGGCAACCGGCAATGTAATTAGCATGCCGAATATTATTTGGAATGTGAATTGGAACGAAATCGCCAATAGGTAAGACCATTTTACAATTTGGGCCCAAGTTAGAAGCAGAGCCTAAGGTGTAAATTATCGATAGTCCATATCTCGGAAACTATAAGAAATAATTCAATTTGGCAACCGGCAATGTAATTAGCATGCCGAATATTACTTGGAATGTGAATTGGAACGAAATCGCCAATAGATAAGACCATTTTACAATTTGGGCCCAAGTTAGAAGCAGAGCCTAAGGTGTAAATTATTGATAGTCCATATCTCGGAAACTATAAGAGATAATGCAATTTGGCAACCGGCAATGTAATTAGCATGCCAAGTATTACTTGGAATGTGAATTGGAACGAAATCGCCAACAGAGAAGACCATTTTACAATTTGGGCCCAAGTTAGAAGCAGAGCCTAAGGTGTAAATTATCGATAGTCCATATCTCGGAAACTATAAGAGATAATGCAATTTGGCAACCGGCAATGTAATTAGCATGCCGAATATTACTTGGAATGTGAATTGGAACGAAATCGCCAATAGATAAGACCATTTTACAATTTGGGCCCAAGTTAGAAGCAGAGCCTAAGGTGTAAATTATCGATAGTCCATATCTCGGAAACTATAAGAGATAATGCAATTTGGCAACCGGCAATGTAATTAGCATGCCGAATATTACTTGGAATGTGAATTGGAACGAAATCGCCAATAGAGAAGACCATTTTACAATTTGGGCCCAAGTTAGAAGCAGAGCCTAAGGTGTAAATTATCGATAGTCCATATCTCGGAAACTATAAGAGATAATGCAATTTGGCAACCGGCAATGTAATTAGCATGCCGAATAATACTTGGAATGTGAATTGGAACGAAATCGCCAATAGATAAGACCATTTTACAATTTGGGCCCAAGTTAGAAGCAGAGCCTAAGGTGTAAATTATCGATAGTCCATATCTCGGAAACTATAAGAGATAATGCAATTTGGCAACCGGCAATGTAATTAGCATGCCGAATATTACTTGAAATGTGAATTGGGAGAAATGTGAAGTGTGAATTGGAACGAAATCGCCAATAGATAAGACCATTTTACAATTTGGGCCCAAGTTAGAAGCAGAGCCTAAGGTGTAAATGATCGATAGTCCATATCTCGGAAACTATAAGAGATAATGCAATTTGGCAACCGGCAATGTAATTAGCATGCCGAATATTACTTGGAATGTGAATTGGAACGAAATCGCCAATAGATAAGACCATTTTACAATTTGGGCCCAAGTTAGAAGCAGAGCCTAAGGTGTAAATTATCGATAGTCCATATCTCGGAAACTATAAGAGATAATGCAATTTGGCAACCGGCAATGTAATTAGCATGCCGAATATTAATTGGAATGTGAATTGGAACGAAATCGCCAATAGATAAGACCATTTTACAATTTGGGCCCAAGTTAGAAGCAGAGCCTAAGGTGTAAATGATCGATAGTCCATATCTCGGAAACTATAAGAGATAATGCAATTTGGCAACCGGCAATGTAATTAGCATGCCGAATATTACTTGGAATGTGAATTGGAACGAAATCGCCAATAGGTAAGACCATTTTACAATTTGGGCCCAAGTTAGAAGCAGAGCCTAAGGTGTAAATGATCGATAGTCCATATCTCGGAAACTATAAGAGATAATGCAATTTGGCAACCGGCAATGTAATTAGCATGCCGAATATTACTTGGAATGTGAATTGGAACGAAATCGCCAATAGGTAAAACCATTTTACAATTTGGGCCCAAGTTAGAAGCAGAGCCTAAGGTGTAAATTATCGATAGTCCATATCTCGGAAACTATAAGAGATAATGCAATTTGGCAACCGGCAATGTAATTAGCATGCCGAATATTATTTGGAATGTGAATTGGAACGAAATCGCCAATAGGTAAGACCATTTTACAATTTGGGCCCAAGTTAGAAGCAGAGCCTAAGGTGTAAATTATCGATAGTCCATATCTCGGAAACTATAAGAAATAATTCAATTTGGCAACCGGCAATGTAATTAGCATGCCGAATATTACTTGGAATGTGAATTGGAACGAAATCGCCAATAGATAAGACCATTTTACAATTTGGGCCCAAGTTAGAAGCAGAGCCTAAGGTGTAAATTATTGATAGTCCATATCTCGGAAACTATAAGAGATAATGCAATTTGGCAACCGGCAATGTAATTAGCATGCCAAATATTACTTGGAATGTGAATTGGAACGAAATCGCCAACAGAGAAGACCATTTTACAATTTGGGCCCAAGTTAGAAGCAGAGCCTAAGGTGTAAATTATCGATAGTCCATATCTCGGAAACTATAAGAGATAATGCAATTTGGCAACCGGCAATGTAATTAGCATGCCGAATATTACTTGGAATGTGAATTGGAACGAAATCGCCAATAGATAAGACCATATTACAATTTGGGCCCAAGTTAGAAGCAGAGCCTAAGGTGTAAATTATTGATAGTCCATATCTCGGAAACTATAAGAGATAATGCAATTTCGCAACCGGCAATGTAATTAGCATGCCGAATATTACTTGGAATGTGAATTGGAACGAAATCGCCAATAGATAAGACCATTTTACAATTTGGGCCCAAGTTAGAAGCAGAGCCTAAGGTGTAAATTATCGATAGTCCATATCTCGGAAACTATAAGAGATAATGCAATTTGGCAACCGGCAATGTAATTAGCATGCCGAATATTACTTGGAATGTGAATTGGAACGAAATCGCCAATAGATAAGACCATTTTACAATTTGGGCCCAAGTTAGAAGCAGAGCCTAAGGTGTAAATTATCGATAGTCCATATCTCGGAAACTATAAGAGATAATGCAATTTGGCAACCGGCAATGTAATTAGCATGCCGAATATTACTTGGAATGTGAATTGGAACGAAATCGCCAATAGATAAGACCATTTTACAATTTGGGCCCAAGTTAGAAGCAGAGCCTAAGGTGTAAATTATCGACAGTCCATATCTCGGAAACTATAAGAGATAATGCAATTTGACAACCGGCAATGTAATTAGCATGCCGAATATTACTTGGAATGTGAATTGGAACGAAATCGCCAATAGATAAGACCATTTTACAATTTGGGCCCAAGTTAGAAGCAGAGCCTAAGGTGTAAATTATCGATAGTCCATATCTCGGAAACTATAAGAGATAATGCAATTTGGCAACCGGCAATGTAATTAGCATGCCGAATATTAATTGGAATGTGAATTGGAACGAAATCGCCAATAGATAAGACCATTTTACAATTTGGGCCCAAGTTAGAAGCAGAGCCTAAGGTGTAAATGATCGATAGTCCATATCTCGGAAACTATAAGAGATAATGCAATTTGGCAACCGGCAATGTAATTAGCATGCCGAATATTACTTGGAATGTGAATTGGAACGAAATCGCCAATAGGTAAGACCATTTTACAATTTGGGCCCAAGTTAGAAGCAGAGCCTAAGGTGTAAATGATCGATAGTCCATATCTCGGAAACTATAAGAGATAATGCAATTTGGCAACCGGCAATGTAATTAGCATGCCGAATATTACTTGGAATGTGAATTGGAACGAAATCGCCAATAGGTAAGACCATTTTACAATTTGGGCCCAAGTTAGAAGCAGAGCCTAAGGTGTAAATTATCGATAGTCCATATCTCGGAAACTATAAGAGATAATGCAATTTGGCAACCGGCAATGTAATTAGCATGCCGAATATTACTTGGAATGTGAATTGGAACGAAATCGCCAATAGGTAAGACCATTTTACAATTTGGGCCCAAGTTAGAAGCAGAGCCTAAGGTGTAAATTATCGATAGTCCATATCTCGGAAACTATAAGAAATAATTCAATTTGGCAACCGGCAATGTAATTAGCATGCCGAATATTACTTGGAATGTGAATTGGAACGAAATCGCCAATAGATAAGACCATTTTACAATTTGGGCCCAAGTTAGAAGCAGAGCCTAAGGTGTAAATTATTGATAGTCCATATCTCGGAAACTATAAGAGATAATGCAATTTGGCAACCGGCAATGTAATTAGCATGCCAAATATTACTTGGAATGTGAATTGGAACGAAATCGCCAACAGAGAAGACCATTTTACAATTTGGGCCCAAGTTAGAAGCAGAGCCTAAGGTGTAAATTATCGATAGTCCATATCTCGGAAACTATAAGAGATAATGCAATTTGGCAACCGGCAATGTAATTAGCATGCCGAATATTACTTGGAATGTGAATTGGAACGAAATCGCCAATAGATAAGACCATTTTACAATTTGGGCCCAAGTTAGAAGCAGAGCCTAAGGTGTAAATTATCGATAGTCCATATCTCGGAAACTATAAGAGATAATGCAATTTGGCAACCGGCAATGTAATTAGCATGCCGAATATTACTTGGAATGTGAATTGGAACGAAATCGCCAATAGAGAAGACCATTTTACAATTTGGGCCCAAGTTAGAAGCAGAGCCTAAGGTGTAAATTATCGATAGTCCATATCTCGGAAACTATAAGAGATAATGCAATTTGGCAACCGGCAATGTAATTAGCATGCCGAATAATACTTGGAATGTGAATTGGAACGAAATCGCCAATAGATAAGACCATTTTACAATTTGGGCCCAAGTTAGAAGCAGAGCCTAAGGTGTAAATTATCGATAGTCCATATCTCGGAAACTATAAGAGATAATGCAATTTGGCAACCGGCAATGTAATTAGCATGCCGAATATTACTTGAAATGTGAATTGGGAGAAATGTGAAGTGTGAATTGGAACGAAATCGCCAATAGATAAGACCATTTTACAATTTGGGCCCAAGTTAGAAGCAGAGCCTAAGGTGTAAATTATCGATAGTCCATATCTCGGAAACTATAAGAGATAATGCAATTTGGCAACCGGCAATGTAATTAGCATGCCGAATATTACTTGGAATGTGAATTGGAACGAAATCGCCAATAGATAAGACCATTTTACAATTTGGGCCCAAGTTAGAAGCAGAGCCTAATGTGTAAATTATTGATAGTCCATATCTCGGAAACTATAAGAGATAATGCAATTTGGCAACCGGCAATGTAATTAGCATGCCGAATATTACTTGGAATGTGAATTGGAACGAAATCGCCAATAGAGAAGACCATTTTACAATTTGGGCCCAAGTTAGAAGCAGAGCCTAAGGTGTAAATTATCGATAGTCCATATCTCGGAAACTATAAGAGATAATGCAATTTGGCAACCGGCAATGTAATTAGCATGCCGAATATTACTTGGAATGTGAATTGGAACGAAATCGCCAATAGATAAGACCATTTTACAATTTGGGCCCAAGTTAGAAGCAGAGCCTAAGGTGTAAATTATCGAGAGTCCATATCTCGGAAACTATAAGAGATAATGCAATTTGGCAACCGGCAATGTAATTAGCATGCCGAATATTACTTGGAATGTGAATTGGAACGAAATCGCCAATAGATAAGACCATTTTACAATTTGGGCCCAAGTTAGAAGCAGAGCCTAAGGTGTAAATTATCGATAGTCCATATCTCGGAAACTGTAAGAGATAATGCAATTTGGCAACCGGCAATGTAATTAGCATGCCGAATATTACTTGGAATGTGAATTGGAACGAAATCGCCAATAGATTAGACCGTTTTACAATTTGGGCCCAAGTTAGAAGCAGAGCCTAAGGTGTAAATTATCGATAGTCCATATCTCGGAAACTATAAGAGATAATGCAATTTGGCAACCGGCAATGTAATTAGCATGCCGAATATTACTTGAAATGTGAATAGGGAGAAATGTGAAGTGTGAATTGGAACGAAATCGCCAATAGATAAGACCATTTTACAATTTGGGCCCAAGTTAGAAGCAGAGCCTAAGGTGTAAATGATCGATAGTCCATATCTCGGAAACTATAAGAGATAATGCAATTTGGCAACCGGCAATGTAATTAGCATGCCGAATATTACTTGGAATGTGAATTGGAACGAAATCGCCAATAGGTAAGACCATTTTACAATTTGGGCCCAAGTTAGAAGCAGAGCCTAAGGTGTAAATTATCGATAGTCCATATCTTGGAAACTATTAGAGATAATTCAATTTGGCAACCGGCAATGTAATTAGCATGCTGAATATTACTTGGAATGTGAATTGGAACGAAATCGCCAATAGATAAGACAATTTTACAATTTGGGCCCAAGTTAGAAGCAGAGCCTAATGTGTAAATTATTGATAGTCCATATCTCGGAAACTATAAGAGATAATGCAATTTGGCAACCGGCAATGTAATTAGCATGCCGAATATTACTTGGAATGTGAATTGGAACAAAATCGCCAATAGAGAAGACCATTTTACAATTTGGGCCCAAGTTAGAAGCAGAGCCTAAGGTGTAAATTATCGATAGTCCATATCTCGGAAACTATAAGAGATAATGCAATTTGGCAACCGGCAATGTAATTAGCATGCCGAATATTACTTGGAATGTGAATTGGAACGAAATCGCCAATAGATAAGACCATTTTACAATTTGGGCCCAAGTTAGAAGCAGAGCCTAAGGTGTAAATTATCGAGAGTCCATATCTCGGAAACTATAAGAGATAATGCAATTTGGCAACCGGCAATGTAATTAGCATGCCGAATATTACTTGGAATGTGAATTGGAACGAAATCGCCAATAGATAAGACCATTTTACAATTTGGGCCCAAGTTAGAAGCAGAGCCTAAGGTGTAAATTATCGATAGTCCATATCTCGGAAACTATAAGAGATAATGCAATTTGGCAACCGGCAATGTAATTAGCATGCCGAATATTACTTGGAATGTGAATTGGAACGAAATCGCCAATAGATTAGACCATTTTACAATTTGGGCCCAAGTTAGAAGCAGAGCCTAAGGTGTAAATTATCGATAGTCCATATCTCGGAAACTATAAGAGATAATGCAATTTGGCAACCGGCAATGTAATTAGCATGCCGAATATTACTTGGAATGTGAATTGGAACGAAATCGCCAATAGATAAGACCATTTTACAATTTGGGCCCAAGTTAGAAGCAGAGCCTAAGATGTAAATTATTGATAGTCCATATCTCGGAAACTATAAGAGATAATGCAATTTCGCAACCGGCAATGTAATTAGCATGCCGAATATTACTTGGAATGTGAATTGGAACGAAATCGCCAATAGATAAGACCATTTTACAATTTGGGCCCAAGTTAGAAGCAGAGCCTAAGGTGTAAATTATCGATAGTCCATATCTCGGAAACTATAAGAGATAATGCAATTTGGCAACCGGCAATGTAATTAGCATGCCGAATATTACTTGGAATGTGAATTGGAACGAAATCGCCAATAGATAAGACCATTTAACAATTTGTGCCCAAGTTAGAAGCAGAGCCTAAGGTGTAAATTATCGATAGTCCATATCTCGGAAACTATAAGAGATAATGCAATTTGGCAACCGGCAATGTAATTAGCATGCCGAATATTACTTGGAATGTGAATTGGAACGAAATCGCCAATAGATAAGACCATTTTACAATTTGGGCCCAAGTTAGAAGCAGAGCCTAAGGTGTAAATTATCGATAGTCCATATCTCGGAAACTATAAGAGATAATGCAATTTGACAACCGGCAATGTAATTAACATGCCGAATATTACTTGGAATGTGAATTGGAACGAAATCGCCAATAGATAAGACCATTTTACAATTTGGGCCCAAGTTAGAAGCAGAGCCTAAGGTGTAAATTATCGATAGTCCATATCTCGGAAACTATAAGAGATAATGCAATTTGGCAACCGGCAATGTAATTAGCATGCCGAATATTAATTGGAATGTGAATTGGAACGAAATCGCCAATAGATAAGACCATTTTACAATTTGGGCCCAAGTTAGAAGCAGAGCCTAAGGTGTAAATGATCGATAGTCCATATCTCGGAAACTATAAGAGATAATGCAATTTGGCAACCGGCAATGTAATTAGCATGCCGAATATTACTTGGAATGTGAATTGGAACGAAATCGCCAATAGGTAAGACCATTTTACAATTTGGGCCCAAGTTAGAAGCAGAGCCTAAGGTGTAAATGATCGATAGTCCATATCTCGGAAACTATAAGAGATAATGCAATTTGGCAACCGGCAATGTAATTAGCATGCCGAATATTACTTGGAATGTGAATTGGAACGAAATCGCCAATAGGTAAGACCATTTTACAATTTGGGCCCAAGTTAGAAGCAGAGCCTAAGGTGTAAATGATCGATAGTCCATATCTCGGAAACTATAAGAGATAATGCAATTTGGCAACCGGCAATGTAATTAGCATGCCGAATATTACTTGGAATGTGAATTGGAACGAAATCGCCAATAGGTAAGACCATTTTACAATTTGGGCCCAAGTTAGAAGCAGAGCCTAAGGTGTAAATGATCGATAGTCCATATCTCGGAAACTATAAGAGATAATGCAATTTGGCAACCGGCAATGTAATTAGCATGCCGAATATTACTTCGAATGTGAATTGGAACGAAATCGCCAATAGGTAAGACCATTTTACAATTTGGGCCAAGTTAGAAGCAGAGCCTAAGGTGTAAATTATCGATAGTCCATATCTTGGAAACTATAAGAGATAATTCAATTTGGCAACCGGCAATGTAATTAGCATGCCGAATATTACTTGGAATGTGAATTGGAACGAAATCGCCAATAGATAAGACCATTTTACAATTTGGGCCCAAGTTAGAAGCAGAGCCTAATGTGTAAATTATTGATAGTCCATATCTCGGAAACTATAAGAGATAATGCAATTTGGCCACCGGCAATGTAATTAGCATGCCGAATATTACTTGGAATGTGAATTGGAACGAAATCGCCAATAGAGAAGACCATTTTACAATTTGGGCCCAAGTTAGAAGCAGAGCCTAAGGTGTAAATTATCGATAGTCCATATCTCGGAAACTATAAGAGATAATGCAATTTGGCAACCGGCAATGTAATTAGCATGCCGAATATTACTTGGTATGTGAATTGGAACGAAATCGCCAATAGATAAGACCATTTTACAATTTGGGCCCAAGTTAGAAGCAGAGCATAAGGTGTAAATTATCGAGAGTCCATATCTCGGAAACTATAAGAGATAATGCAATTTGGCAACCGGCAATGTAATTAGCATGCCGAATATTACTTGGAATGTGAATTGGAACGAAATCGCCAATAGATAAGACCATTTTACAATTTGGGCCCAAGTTAGAAGCAGAGCCTAAGGTGTAAATTATCGATAGTCCATATCTCGGAAACTATAAGAGATAATGCAATTTGGCAACCGGCAATGTAATTAGCATGCCGAATATTACTTGGAATGTGAATTGGAACGAAATCGCCAATAGATAAGACCATTTTACAATTTGGGCCCAAGTTAGAAGCAGAGCCTAAGGTGTAAATTATCGATAGTCCATATCTCGGAAACTATAAGAGATAATGCAATTTGGCAACCGGCAATGTAATTAGCATGCCGAATATTACTTGGAATGTGAATTGGAACGAAATCGCCAATAGATAAGACCATTTTACAATTTGGGCCCAAGTTAGAAGCAGAGCCTAAGGTGTAAATTATCGATAGTCCATATCTCGGAAACTATAAGAGATAATGCAATTTGGCAACCGGCAATGTAATTAGCATGCCGATAGTCCATATCTCGGAAACTATAAGAGATAATGCAATTTGGCAACCGGCAATGTAATTAGCATGCCGAATATTACTTGGAATGTGAATTGGAACGAAATCGCCAATAGATAAGACCATTTTACAATTTGGGCCCAAGTTAGAAGCAGAGCCTAAGGTGTAAATTATCGATAGTCCATATCTCGGAAACTATAAGAGATAATGCAATTTGGCAACCGGCAATGTAATTAGCATGCCGAATATTACTTGGAATGTGAATTGGAACGAAATCGCCAATAGATAAGACCATTTTACAATTTGGGCCCAAGTTAGAAGCAGAGCCTAAGGTGTAAATTATCGATAGTCCATATCTCGGAAACTATAAGAGATAATGCAATTTGACAACCGGCAATGTAATTAGCATGCCGAACATTACTTGGAATGTGAATTGGAACGAAATCGCCAATAGATAAGACCATTTTACAATTTGGGCCCAAGTTAGAAGCAGAGCCTAAGGTGTAAATTATCGATAGTCCATATCTCGGAAACTATAAGAGATAATGCAATTTGGCAACCGGCAATGTAATTAGCATGCCGAATATTAATTGGAATGTCAATTGGAACGAAATCGCCAATAGATAAGACCATTTTACAATTTGGGCCCAAGTTAGAAGCAGAGCCTAAGGTGTAAATGATCGATAGTCCATATCTCGGAAACTGTAAGAGATAATGCAATTTGGCAACCGGCAATGTAATTAGCATGCCGAATATTACTTGGAATGTGAATTGGAACGAAATCGCCAATAGGTAAGACCATTTTACAATTTGGGCCCAAGTTAGAAGCAGAGCCTAAGGTGTAAATGATCGATAGTCCATATCTCGGAAACTATAAGAGATAATGCAATTTGGCAACCGGCAATGTAATTAGCATGCCGAATATTACTTGGAATGTGAATTGGAACGAAATCGCCAATAGGTAAGACCATTTTACAATTTGGGCCCAAGTTAGAAGCAGAGCCTAAGGTGTAAATGATCGATAGTCCATATCTCGGAAACTATAAGAGATAATGCAATTTGGCAACCGGCAATGTAATTAGCATGCCGAATATTACTTGGAATGTGAATTGGAACGAAATCGCCAATAGGTAAGACCATTTTACAATTTGGGCCCAAGTTAGAAGCAGAGCCTAAGGTGTAAATGATCGATAGTCCATATCTCGGAAACTATAAGAGATAATGCAATTTGGCAACCGGCAATGTAATTAGCATGCCGAATATTACTTGGAATGTGAATTGGAACGAAATCGCCAATAGGTAAGACCATTTTACAATTTGGGCCCAAGTTAGAAGCAGAGCCTAAGGTGTAAATTATCGATAGTCCATATCTCGGAAACTATTAGAGATAATGCAATTTGGCAACCGGCAATGTAATTAGCATGCCGAATATTACTTGGAATGTGAATTGGAACGAAATCGCCAATGGGTAAGACCATTTTACAATTTGGGCCCAAATTAGAAGCAGAGCCTAAGGTGTAAATTATCGATAGTCCATATCTCGGAAACTATAAGAGATAATTCAATTTGGCAACCGGCAATGTAATTAGCATGCCGAATATTACTTGGAATGTGAATTGGAACGAAATCGCCAATAGATAAGACCATTTTACAATTTGGGCCCAAGTTAGAAGCAGAGCCTAAGGTGTAAATGATCGATAGTCCATATCTCGGAAACTATAAGAGATAATGCAATTTGGCAACCGGCAATGTAATTAGCATGCCGAATATTAATTGGAATGTGAATTGGAACGAAATCGCCAATAGGTAAGACCATTTTACAATTTGGGCCCAAGTTAGAAGCAGAGAGGTTCGTCCATGATCGATAGTCCATATCTCGGAAACTATAAGAGATAATGCAATTTGGCAACCGGCAATGTAATTAGCATGCCGAATATTACTTGGAATGTGAATTGGAACGAAATCGCCAATAGATAAGACCATTTTACAATTTGGGCCCAAGTTAGAAGCAGAGCCTAAGGTGTAAATTATCGATAGTCCATATCTCGGAAACTATAAGAGATAATGCAATTTGGCAACCCGCAATGTAATTAGCATGCCGAATATTACTTGGAATGTGAATTGGAACGAAATCGCCAATAGATAAGACCATTTTACAATTTGGGCCCAAGTTAGAAGCAGAGCCTAAGGTGTAAATTATCGATAGTCCATATCTCGGAAACTATAAGAGATAATGCAATTTGACAACCGGCAATGTAATTAGCATGCCGAATATTACTTGGAATGTGAATTGGAACGAAATCGCCAATAGATAAGACCATTTTACAATTTGGGCCCAAGTTAGAAGAAGAGCCTAAGGTGTAAATTATCGATAGTCCATATCTCGGAAACTATAAGAGATAATGCAATTTGGCAACCGGCAATGTAATTAGCATGCCGAATATTAATTGGAATGTGAATTGGAACGAAATCGCCAATAGATAAGACCATTTTACAATTTGGGCCCAAGTTAGAAGCAGAGCCTAAGGTGTAAATGATCGATAGTCCATATCTCGGAAACTATAAGAGATAATGCAATTTGGCAACCGGCAATGTAATTAGCATGCCGAATATTACTTGGAATGTGAATTGGAACGAAATCGCCAATAGGTAAGACCATTTTACAATTTGGGCCCAAGTTAGAAGCAGAGCCTAAGGTGTAAATGATCGATAGTCCATATCTCGGAAACTATAAGAGATAATGCAATTTGGCAACCGGCAATGTAATTAGCATGCCGAATATTACTTGGAATGTGAATTGGAACGAAATCGCCAATAGGTAAGACCATTTTACAATTTGGGCCCAAGTTAGAAGCAGAGCCTAAGGTGTAAATTATCGATAGTCCATATCTCGGAAACTATAAGAGATAATGCAATTTGACAACCGGCAATGTAATTAGCATACCGAATATTACTTGGAATGTGAAATGGAACGAAATCGCCAACAGAGAAGACCATTTTACAATTTGGGCCCAAGTTAGAAGCAGAGCCTAAGGTGTAAATTATCGATAGTCCATATCTCGGAAACTATAAGAGATAATGCAATTTGGCAACCGGCAATGTAATTAGCATGCCGAATATTACTTGGAATGTGAATTGGAACGAAATCGCCAATAGATAAGACCATTTTACAATTTGGGCCCAAGTTAGAAGCAGAGCCTAAGGTGTAAATTATCGATAGTCCATATCTCGGAAACTATAAGAGATAATGCAATTTGGCAACCGGCAATGTAATTAGCATGCCGAATATTACTTGGAATGTGAATTGGAACGAAATCGCCAATAGAGAAGACCATTTTACAATTTGGGCCCAAGTTAGAAGCAGAGCCTAAGGTGTAAATTATCGATAGTCCATATCTCGGAAACTATAAGAGATAATGCAATTTGGCAACCGGCAATGTAATTAGCATGCTGAATATTACTTGGAATGTGAATTGGAACGAAATCGCCAATAGATAAGACCATTTTACAATTTGGGCCCAGGTTCGTCCATCGATCGATGGAAGAACCTGAGCCTAAGGTGTAAATTATCGATAGTCCATATCTCGGAAACTATAAGAGATAATGCAATTTGGCAACCGGCAATGTAATTAGCATGCCGAATATTACTTGGAATGTGAATTGGAACGAAATCGCCAATAGATAAGACCATTTTACAATTTGGGCCCAAGTTAGAAGCAGAGCCTAAGGTGTAAATTATCGATAGTCCATATCTCGGAAACTATAAGAGATAATGCAATTTGGCAACCGGCAATGTAATTAGCATGCCGAATATTACTTGGAGTGTGAATTGGAACGAAATCGCCAATAGATAAGACCATTTTACAATTTGGGCCCAAGTTAGAAGCAGAGCCTAAGGTGTAAATTATCGAGAGTCCATATCTCGGAAACTATAAGAGATAATGCAATTTGGCAACCGGCAATGTAATTAGCATGCCGAATATTACTTGGAATGTGAATTGGAACGAAATCGCCAATAGAGAAGACCATTTTACAATTTGGGCCCAAGTTAGAAGCAGAGCCTAAGGTGTAAATTATCGATAGTCCATATCTCGGAAACTATAAGAGATAATGCAATTTGGCAACCGGCAATGTAATTAGCATGCCGAATATTACTTGGAATGTGAATTGGAACGAAATCGCCAATAGATAAGACCATTTTACAATTTGGGCCCAAGTTAGAAGCAGAGCCTAAGGTGTAAATTATCGATAGTCCATATCTCGGAAACTATAAGAGATAATGCAATTTGGCAACCGGCAATGTAATTAGCATGCCGAATATTACTTGGAATGTGAATTGGAACGAAATCGCCAATAGATAAGACCATTTTACAATTTGGGCCCAAGTTAGAAGCAGAGCCTAAGGTGTAAATTATTGATAGTCCATATCTCGGAAACTATAAGAGATAATGCAATTTCGCAACCGGCAATGTAATTAGCATGCCGAATATTACTTGGAATGTGAATTGGAACGAAATCGCCAATAGATAAGACCATTTTACAATTTGGGCCCAAGTTAGAAGCAGAGCCTAAGGTCTAAATTATCGATAGTCCATATCTCGGAAACTATAAGAGATAATGCAATTTGGCAACCGGCAATGTAATTAGCATGCCGAATATTACTTGGAATGTGAATTGGAACGAAATCGCCAATAGATAAGACCATTTTACAATTTGGGCCCTAGTTAGAAGCAGAGCCTAAGGTGTAAATTATCGATAGTCCATATCTCGGAAACTATAAGAGATAATGCAATTTGGCAACCGGCAATGTAATTAGCATGCCGAATATTACTTGGAATGTGAATTGGAACGGAATCGCCAATAGATAAGACCATTTTACAATTTGGGCCCAAGTTAGAAGCAGAGCCTAAGGTGTAAATTATCGATAGTCCATATCTCGGAAACTATAAGAGATAATGCAATTTGACAACCGGCAATGTAATTAGCATGCCGAATATTACTTGGAATGTGAATTGGAACGAAATCGCCAATAGATAAGACCATTTTACAATTTGGGCCCAAGTTAGAAGCAGAGCCTAAGGTGTAAATTATCGATAGTCCATATCTCGGAAACTATAAGAGATAATGCAATTTGGCAACCGGCAATGTAATTAGCATGCCGAATATTAATTGGAATGTGAATTGGAACGAAATCGCCAATAGATAAGACCATTTTACAATTTGGGCCCAAGTTAGAAGCAGAGCCTAAGGTGTAAATGATCGATAGTCCATATCTCGGAAACTATAAGAGATAATGCAATTTGGCAACCGGCAATGTAATTAGCATGCCGAATATTACTTGGAATGTGAATTGGAACGAAATCGCCAATAGATAAGACCATTTTACAATTTGGGCCCAAGTTAGAAGCAGAGCCTAAGGTGTAAGTTATCGATAGTCCATATCTCGGAAACTATAAGAGATAATGCAATTTGACAACCGGCAATGTAATTAGCATGCCGAATATTACTTGGAATGTGAATTGGAACGAAATCGCCAATAGATAAGACCATTTTACAATTTGGGCCCAAGTTAGAAGCAGAGCCTAAGGTGTAAATTATCGATAGTCCATATCTCGGAAACTATAAGAGATAATGCAATTTGGCAACCGGCAATGTAATTAGCATGCCGAATATTAATTGGAATGTGAATTGGAACGAAATCGCCAATTGATAAGACCATTTTACAATTTGGGCCCAAGTTAGAAGCAGAGCCTAAGGTGTAAATGATCGATAGTCCATATCTCGGAAACTATAAGAGATAATGCAATTTGGCAACCGGCAATGTAATTAGCATGCCGAATATTACTTGGAATGTGAATTGGAACGAAATCGCCAATAGTTAAGACCATTTTACAATTTGGGCCCAAGTTAGAAGCAGAGCCTAAGGTGTAAATGATCGATAGTCCATATCTCGGAAACTATAAGAGATAATGCAATTTGGCAACCGGCAATGTAATTAGCATGCCGAATATTACTTGGAATGTGAATTGGAACGAAATCGCCAATAGATAAGACCATTTTACAATTTGGGCCCAAGTTAGAAGCAGAGCCTAAGGTGTAAATTATCGATAGTCCATATTTCGGAAACTATAAGAGATAATGCAATTTGACAACCGGCAATGTAATTAGCATGCCGAATATTACTTGGAATGTGAATTGGAACGAAATCGCCAATAGATAAGACCATTTTACAATTTGGGCCCAAGTTAGAAGCAGAGCCTAAGGTGTAAATTATCGATAGTCCATATCTCGGAAACTATAAGAGATAATGCAATTTGGCAACCGGCAATGTAATTAGCATGCCGAATATTAATTGGAATGTGAATTGGAACGAAATCGCCAATAGATAAGACCATTTTACAATTTGGGCCCAAGTTAGAAGCAGAGCCTAAGGTGTAAATGATCGATAGTCCATATCTCGGAAACTATAAGAGATAATGCAATTTGGCAACCGGCAATGTAATTAGCATGCCGAATATTACTTGGAATGTGAATTGGAACGAAATCGCCAATAGGTAAGACCATTTTACAATTTGGGCCCAAGTTAGAAGCAGAGCCTAAGGTGTAAATGATCGATAGTCCATATCTCGGAAACTATAAGAGATAATGCAATTTGGCAACCGGCAATGTAATTAGCATGCCGAATATTACTTGGAATGTGAATTGGAACGAAATCGCCAATATTTAAGACCATTTTACAATTTGGGCCCAAGTTAGAAGCAGAGCCTAAGGTGTAAATTATCGATAGTCCATATCTCGGAAACTATAAGAGATAATGCAATTTGGCAACCGGCAATGTAATTAGCATGCCGAATATTACTTGGAATGTGAATTGGAACGAAATCGCCAATAGGTAAGACCATTTTACAATTTGAGCCCAAGTTAGAAGCAGAGCCTAAGGTGTAAATTATCGATAGTCCATATCTCGGAAACTATAAGAGATAATTCAATTTGGCAACCGGCAATGTAATTAGCATGCCGAATATTACTTGGAATGTGAATTGGAACGAAATCGCCAATAGATAAGACCATTTTACAATTTGGGCCCAAGTTAGAAGCAGAGCCTAAGGTGTAAATTATTGATAGTCCATATCTCGGAAACTATAAGAGATAATGCAATTTGGCAAACGGCAATGTAATTAGCATGCCGAATATTACTTGGAATGTGAATTGGAACGAAATCGCCAACAGAGAAGACCATTTTACAATTTGGGCCCAAGTTAGAAGCAGAGCCTAAGGTGTAAATTATCGATAGTTCATATCTCGGAAACTATAAGAGATAATGCAATTTGGCAACCGGCAATGTAATTAGCATGCCGAATATTACTTGGAATGTGAATTGGAACGAAATCGCCAATAGATAAGACCATTTTACAATTTGGGCCCAAGTTAGAAGCAGAGCCTAAGGTGTAAATTATCGATAGTCCATATCTCGGAAACTATAAGAGATAATGCAATTTGGCAACCGGCAATGTAATTAGCATGCCGAATATTACTTGGAATGTGAATTGGAACGAAATCGCCAATAGAGAAGACCATTTTACAATTTGGGCCCAAGTTAGAAGCAGAGCCTAAGGTGTAAATTATCGATAGTCCATATCTCGGAAACTATAAGAGATAATGCAATTTGGCAACCGGCAATGTAATTAGCATGCCGAATATTACTTGGAATGTGAATTGGAACGAAATGGCCAATAGATAAGACCATTTTACAATTTGGGCCCAAGTTAGAAGCAGAGCCTAAGGTGTAAATTATCGATAGTCCATATCTCGGAAACTATAAGAGATAATGCAATTTGGCAACCGGCAATGTAATTAGCATGCCGAATATTACTTGGAATGTGAATTGGAACGAAATCGCCAATAGATAAGACCATTTTACAATTTGGGCCCAAGTTAGAAGCAGAGCCTAAGGTGTAAATTATCGATAGTCCATATCTCGGAAACTATAAGAGATAATGCAATTTGGCAACCGGCAATGTAATTAGCATGCCGAATATTACTTGGAATGTGAATTGGAACGAAATCGCCAATAGATAAGACCATTTTACAATTTGGGCCCAAGTTAGAAGCAGAGCCTAAGGTGTAAATTATTGATAGTCCATATCTCGGAAACTATAAGAGATAATGCAATTTCGCAACCGGCAATGTAATTAGCATGCCGAATATTACTTGGAGTGTGAATTGGAACGAAATCGCCAATAGATAAGACCATTTTACAATTTGGGCCCAAGTTAGAAGCAGAGCCTAAGGTGTAAATTATCGATAGTCCATATCTCGGAAATTATAAGAGATAATGCAATTTGGCAACCGGTAATGTAATTAGCATGCCGAATATTACTTGGAATGTGAATTGGAACGAAATCGCCAATAGATAAGACCATTTTACAATTTGGGCCCAAGTTAGAAGCAGAGCCTAAGGTGTAAATTATCGATAGTCCATATCTCGGAAACTATAAGAGATAATGCAATTTGGCAACCGGCAATGTAATTATCATGCCGAATATTACTTGGTATGTGAATTGGAACGAAATCGCCAATAGATAAGACCATTTCACAATTTGGGCCCAAGTTAGAAGCAGAGCCTAAGGTGTAAATTATTGATAGTCCATATCTCGGAAACTATAAGAGATAATGCAATTTCGCAACCGGCAATGTAATTAGCATGCCGAATATCACTTGGAATGTGAATTGGGACGAAATCGCCAATAGATAAGACCATTTTACAATTTGGGCCCAAGTTAGAAGCAGAGCCTAAGGTGTAAATTATCGATAGTCCATATCTCGGAAACTATAAGAGATAATGCAATTTGGCAACCGGCAATGTAATTAGCATGCCGAATATTACTTGGAATGTGAATTGGAACGAAATCGCCAATAAATAAGACCATTTTACAATTTGGGCCCAAGTTAGAAGCAGAGCCTAAGATGTAAATTATCGATAGTCCATATCTCGGAAACTATAAGAGATAATGCAATTTGGCAACCGGCAATGTAATTAGCATGCCGAATATTACTTGGAATGTGAATTGGAACGAAATCGCCAATAGATAAGACCATTTTACAATTTGGGCCCAAGTTAGAAGCAGAGCCTAAGGTGTAAATAATCGATAGTCCATATCTCGGAAACTATAAGAGATAATTCAATTTGGCAACCGGCAATGTAATTAGCATGCCGGATATTACTTGGAATGTGAATTGGAACGAAATCGCCAATAGATAAGACCATTTTACAATTTGGGCCCAAGTTAGAAGCAGAGCCTAAGGTGTAAATAATCGATAGTCCATATCTCGGAAACTATAAGAGATAATGCAATTTGGCAACCGGCAATGTAATTAGCATGCCGAATATTACTTGGAATGTGAATTGGAACGAAATCGCCAATAGATAAGACCATTTTACAATTTGGGCCCAAGTTAGAAGCAGAGCCTAAGGTGTAAATTATTGATAGTCCATATCTCGGAAACTATAAGAGATAATGCAATTTCGCAACCGGCAATGTAATTAGCATGCCGAATATTACTTGGAATGTGAATTGGAACGAAATCGCCAATAGATAAGACCATTTTACAATTTGGGCCCAAGTTAGAAGCAGAGCCTAAGGTGTAAATTATCGATAGTCCATATGTCGGAAACTATAAGAGATAATGCAATTTGGCAACCGGCAATGTAATTAGCATGCCGAATATTACTTGGAATGTGAATTGGAACGAAATCGCCAATAGATAAGACCATTTTACAATTTGGGCCCAAGTTAGAAGCAGAGCCTAAGGTATAAATAATCGATAGTCCATATCTCGGAAACTATAAGAGATAATGCAATTTGGCAACCGGCAATGTAATTAGCATGCCGAATATTACTTGGAATGTGAATTGGAACGAAATCGCCAATAGATAAGACCATTTTACAATTTGGGCCCAAGTTAGAAGCAGAGCCTAAGGTGTAAATTATTGATAGTCCATATCTCGGAAACTATAAGAGATAATGCAATTTCGCAACCGGCAATGTAATTAGCATGCCGAATATTACTTGGAATGTGAATTGGAACGAAATCGCCAATAGATAAGACCATTTTACAATTTGGGCCCAAGTTAGAAGCAGAGCCTAAGGTGTAAATTATCGATAGTCCATATCTCGGAAACTATAAGAGATAATGCAATTTGGTAACCGGCAATGTAATTAGCATGCCGAATATTACTTGGAATGTGAATTGGAACGAAATCGCCAATAGATAAGACCATTTTACAATTTAGGCCCAAGTTAGAAGCAGAGCCTAAGGTGTAAATTATCGATAGTCCATATCTCGGAAACTATAAGAGATAATGCAATTTGGCAACCGGCAATGTAATTAGCATACCGAATATTACTTGGAATGTGAATTGGAACGAAATCGCCAATAGATAAGACCATTTTACAATTTGGGCCCAAGTTAGAAGCAGAGCCTAAGGTGTAAATTATCGATAGTCCATATCTCGGAAACTATAAGAGATAATGCAATTTGACAACCGGCAATGAATTAGCATGCCGAATATTACTTGGAATGTGAATCGGAACGAAATCGCCAATAGATAAGACCATTTTACAATTTGGGCCCAAGTTAGAAGCAGAGCCTAAGGTGTAAATTATCGATAGTCCATATCTCGGAAACTATAAGAGATAATGCAATTTGGCAACCGGCAATGTAATTAGCATGCCGAATATTACTTGGAATGTGAATTGGAACGAAATCGCCAATAGATAAGACCATTTTACAATTTGGGCCCAAGTTAGAAGCAGAGCCTAAGGTGTAAATTATTGATAGTCCATATCTCGGAAACTATAAGAGATAATGCAATTTCGCAACCGGCAATGTAATTAGCATGCCGAATATTACTTGGAATGTGAATTGGAACGAAATCGCCAATAGATAAGACCATTTTACAATTTGGGCCCAAGTTAGAAGCAGAGCCTAAGGTGTAAATTATTGATAGTCCATATCTCGGAAACTATAAGAGATAATGCAATTTCGCAACCGGCAATGTAATTAGCATGCCGAATATTACTTGGAATGTGAATTGGAACGAAATCGCCAATAGATAAGACCATTTTACAATTTGGGCCCAAGTTAGTAGCAGAGCCTAAGGTGTAAATGATCGATAGTCCATATCTCGGAAACTATAAGAGATAATGCAATTTGGCAACCGGCAATGTAATTAGCATGCCGAATATTACTTGGAATGTGAATTGGAACGAAATCGCCAATAGGTAAGACCATTTTACAATTTGGGCCCAAGTTAGAAGCAGAGCCTAAGGTGTAAATGATCGATAGTCCATATCTCGGAAACTATAAGAGATAATGCAATTTGGCAACCGGCAATGTAATTAGCATGCCGAATATTACTTGGAATGTGAACTGGAACGAAATCGCCAATAGGTAAGACCATTTTACAATTTGGGCCCAAGTTAGAAGCAGAGCCTAAGGTGTAAATTATCGATAGTCCATATCTCGGAAACTATAAGAGATAATGCAATTTGGCAACCGGCAATGTAATTAGCATGCCGAATATTACTTGGAATGTGAATTGGAACGAAATCGCCAATAGGTAAGACCATTTTACAATTTGGGCCCAAGTTAGAAGCAGAGCTTAAGGTGTAAATTATCGATAGTCCATATCTCGGAAACTATAAGAGATAATTCAATTTGGCAACCGGCAATGTAATTAGCATGCCGAATATTACTTGGAATGTGAATTGGAACGAAATCGCCAATAGGTAAGACCATTTTACAATTTGGGCCCAAGTTAGAAGCAGAGCCTAAGGTGTAAATTATCGATAGTCCATATCTCGGAAACTATAAGAGATAATTCAATTTGGCAACCGGCAATGTAATTAGCATGCCGAATATTACTTGGAATGTGAATTGGAACGAAATCGCCAATAGATAAGACCATTTTACAATTTGGGCCCAAGTTAGAAGCAGAGCCTAAGGTGTAAATTATTGATAGTTCATATCTCGGAAACTATAAGAGATAATGCAATTTGGCAACCGGCAATGTAATTAGCATGCCGAATATTACTTGGAATGTGAATTGGAACGAAATCGCCAACAGAGAAGACCATTTTACAATTTGGGCCCAAGTTAGAAGCAGAGCCTAAGGTGTAAATTATCGATAGTCCATATCTCGGAAACTATAAGAGATAATGCAATTTGGCAACCGGCAATGTAATTAGCATGCCGAATATTACTTGGAATGTGAATTGGAACGAAATCGCCAATAGATAAGACCATTTTACAATTTGGGCCCAAGTTAGAAGCAGAGCCTAAGGTGTAAATTATCGATAGTCCATATCTCGGAAACTATAAGAGATAATGCAATTTGGCAAGCGGCAATGTAATTAGCATGCCGAATATTACTTGGAATGTGAATTGGAACGAAATCGCCAATAGATAAGACCATTTTACAATTTGGGCCCAAGTTAGAAGCAGAGCCTAAGGTGTAAATTATTGATAGTCCATATCTCGGAAACTATAAGAGATAATGCAATTTGGCAACCAGCAATGTAATTAGCATGCCGAATATTACTTGGAATGTGAATTGGAACGAAATCGCCAACAGAGAAGACCATTTTACAATTTGGGCCCAAGTTAGAAGCAGAGCCTAAGGTGTAAATTATCGATAGTCCATATCTCGGAAACTATAAGAGATAATGCAATTTGGCAACCGGCAATGTAATTAGCATGCCGAATATTACTTGGAATGTGAATTGGAACGAAATCGCCAATAGATAAGACCATTTTACAATTTGGGCCCAAGTTAGAAGCAGAGCCTAAGGTGTAAATTATCGATAGTCCATATCTCGGAAACTATAAGAGATAATGCAATTTGGCAACCGGCAATGTAATTAGCATGCCGAATATTACTTGGAATGTGAATTGGAACGAAATCGCCAATAGAGAAGACCATTTTACAATTTGGGCCCAAGTTAGAAGCAGAGCCTAAGGTGTAAATTATCGATAGTCCATATCTCGGAAACTATAAGAGATAATGCAATTTGGCAACCGGCAATGTAATTAGCATGCCGAATATTACTTGGAATGTGAATTGGAACGAAATCGCCAATAGATAAGACCATTTTACAATTTGGGCCCAAGTTAGAAGCAGAGCCTAAGGTGTAAATTATCGATAGTCCATATCTCGGAAACTATAAGAGATAATGCAATTTGGCAACCGGCAATGTAATTAGCATGCCGGATATTACTTGGAATGTGAATTGGAACGAAATCGCCAATAGATAAGACCATTTTACAATTTGGGCCCAAGTTAGAAGCAGAGCCTAAGGTGTAAATTATCGATAGTTCATATCTCGGAAACTATAAGAGATAATGCAATTTGGCAACCGGCAATGTAATTAGCATGCCGAATATTACTTGGAATGTGAATTGGAACGAAATCGCCAATAGAGAAGACCATTTTACAATTTGGGCCCAAGTTAGAAGCAGAGCCTAAGGTGTAAATTATCGATAGTCCATATCTCGGAAACTATAAGAGATAATGCAATTTGGCAACCGGCAATGTAATTAGCATGCCGAATATTACTTGGAATGTGAATTGGAACGAAATCGCCAATAGATAAGACCATTTTACAATTTGGGCCCAAGTTAGAAGCAGAGCCTAAGGTGTAAATTATCGATAGTCCATATCTCGGAAACTATAAGAGATAATGCAATTTGGCAACCGGCAATGTAATTAGCATGCCGAATATTACTTGGAATGTGAATTGGAACGAAATCGCCAATAGATAAGACCATTTTACAATTTGGGCCCAAGTTAGAAGCAGAGCCTAAGGTGTAAATTATCGATAGTCCATATCTCGGAAACTATAAGAGATAATGCAATTTGGCAACCGGCAATGTAATTAGCATGCCGAATATTACTTGGAATGTGAATTGGAACGAAATCGCCAATAGATAAGACCATTTTACAATTTGGGCCCAAGTTAGAAGCGGAGCCTAAGGTGTAAATTATCGATAGTCCATATCTCGGAAACTATAAGAGATAATGCAATTTGGCAACCGGCAATGTAATTAGCATGCCGAATATTACTTGGAATGTGAATTGGAACGAAATCGCCAATAGATAAGACCATTTTACAATTTGGGCCCAAGTTAGAAGCAGAGCCTAAGGTGTAAATTATCGATAGTCCATATCTCGGAAACTATAAGAGATAATGCAATTTGGCAACCGGCAATGTAATTAGCATGCCGAATATTACTTGGAATGTGAATTGGAACAAGATCGCCAATAGATAAGACCATTTTACAATTTGGGCCCAAGTTAGAAGCAGAGCCTAAGGTGTAAATTATTGATAGTCCATATCTCGGAAACTATAAGAGATAATGCAATTTCGCAACCGGCAATGTAATTAGCATGCCGAATATTACTTGGAATGTGAATTGGAACGAAATCGCCAATAGATAAGACCATTTTACAATTTGGGCCCAAGTTAGAAGCAGAGCCTAAGGTGTAAATTATCGATAGTCCATATCTCGGAAACTATAAGAGATAATGCAATTTGGCAACCGGCAATGTAATTAGCATGCCGAATATTACTTGGAATGTGAATTGGAACGAAATCGCCAATAGATAAGACCATTTTACAATTTGGGCCCAAGTTAGAAGCAGAGCCTAAGGTGTAAATTATCGATAGTCCATATCTCGGAAACTATAAGAGATAATGCAATTTGGCAACCGGCAATGTAATTAGCATGCCGGATATTACTTGGAATGTGAATTGGAACGAAATCGCCAATAGATAAGACCATTTTACAATTTGGGCCCAAGTTAGAAGCAGAGCCTAAGGTGTAAATTATCGATAGTCCATATCTCGGAAACTATAAGAGATAATGCAATTTGGCAACCGGCAATGTAATTAGCATGCCGAATATTACTTGGAATGTGAATTGGAACGAAATCGCCAATAGAGAAGACCATTTTACAATTTGGGCCCAAGTTAGAAGCAGAGCCTAAGGTGTAAATTATCGATAGTCCATATCTCGGAAACTATAAGAGATAATGCAATTTGGCAACCGGCAATGTAATTAGCATGCCGAATATTACTTGGAATGTGAATTGGAACGAAAATCGCCAATAGATAAGACCATTTTACAATTTGGGCCCAAGTTAGAAGCAGAGCCTAAGGTGTAAATTATCGATAGTCCATATCTCGGAAACTATAAGAGATAATGCAATTTGGCAACCGGCAATGTAATTAGCATGCCGAATATTACTTGGAATGTGAATTGGAACGAAATCGCCAATAGATAAGACCATTTTACAATTTGGGCCCAAGTTAGAAGCAGAGCCTAAGGTGTAAATTATCGATAGTCCATATCTCGGAAACTATAAGAGATAATGCAATTTGGCAACCGGCAATGTAATTAGCATGCCGAATATTACTTGGAATGTGAATTGGAACGAAATCGCCAATAGATAAGACCATTTTACAATTTGGGCCCAAGTTAGAAGCGGAGCCTAAGGTGTAAATTATCGATAGTCCATATCTCGGAAACTATAAGAGATAATGCAATTTGGCAACCGGCAATGTAATTAGCATGCCGAATATTACTTGGAATGTGAATTGGAACAAAATCGCCAATAGATAAGACCATTTTACAATTTGGGCCCAAGTTAGAAGCAGAGCCTAAGGTGTAAATTATTGATAGTCCATATCTCGGAAACTATAAGAGATAATGCAATTTCGCAACCGGCAATGTAATTAGCATGCCGAATATTACTTGGAATGTGAATTGGAACGAAATCGCCAATAGATAAGACCATTTTACAATTTGGGCCCAAGTTAGAAGCAGAGCCTAAGGTGTAAATTATCGATAGTCCATATCTCGGAAACTATAAGAGATAATGCAATTTGGCAACCGGCAATGTAATTAGCATGCCGAATATTACTTGGAATGTGAATTGGAACGAAATCGCCAATAGATAAGACCATTTTACAATTTGGGCCCAAGTTAGAAGCAGAGCCTAAGGTGTAAATTATCGATAGTCCATATCTCGGAAACTATAAGAGATAATGCAATTTGGCAACCGGCAATGTAATTAGCATACCGAATATTACTTGGAATGTGAATTGGAACGAAATCGCCAATAGATAAGACCATTTTACAATTTGGGCCCAAGTTAGAAGCAGAGCCTAAGGTGTAAATTATCGATAGTCCATATCTCGGAAACTATAATAGATAATGCAATTTGACAACCGGCAATGTAATTAGCATGCCGAATATTACTTGGAATGTGAATTGGAACGAAATCGCCAATAGATAAGACCATTTTACAATTTGGGCCCAAGTTAGAAGCAGAGCCTAAGGTGTAAATTATCGATAGTCCATATCTCGGAAACTATAAGAGATAATGTAATTTGGCAACCGGCAATGTAATTAGCATGCCGAATATTAATTGGAATGTGAATTGGAACGAAATCGCCAATAGATAAGACCATTTTACAATTTGGGCCCAAGTTAGAAGCAGAGCCTAAGGTGTAAATGATCGATAGTCCATATCTCGGAAACTATAAGAGATAATGCAATTTGGCAACCGGCAATGTAATTAGCATGCCGAATAATACTTGGAATGTGAATTGGAACGAAATCGCCAATAGGTAAGACCATTTTACAATTTGGGCCCAAGTTAGAAGCAGAGCCTAAGGTGTAAATGATCGATAGTCCATATCTCGGAAACTATAAGAGATAATGCAATTTGGCAACCGGCAATATATTTAGCATGCCGAATATTACTTGGAATGTGAATTGGAACGAAATCGCCAATAGGTAAGACCATTTTACAATTTGGGCCCAAGTTAGAAGCAGAGCCTAAGGTGTAAATTATCGATAGTCCATATCTCGGAAACTATAAGAGATAATGCAATTTGGCAACCGGCAATGAAATTAGCATGCCGAATATTACTTGGAATGTGAATTGGAACGAAATCGCCAATAGATAAGACCATTTTACAATTTGGGCCCAAGTTAGAAGCAGAGCCTAAGGTGTAAATTATCGATAGTCCATATCTCGGAAACTATAAGAGATAATGCAATTTGGCAACCGGCAATGTAATTAGCATGCCGGATATTACTTGGAATGTGAATTGGAACGAAATCGCCAATAGATAAGACCATTTTACAATTTGGGCCCAAGTTAGAAGCAGAGCCTAAGGTGTAAGTTATCGATAGTCCATATCTCGGAAACTATAAGAGATAATGCAATTTGGCAACCGGCAATGTAATTAGCATGCCGAATATTACTTGGAATGTGAATTGGAACGAAATCGCCAATAGAGAAGACCATTTTACAATTTGGGCCCAAGTTAGAAGCAGAGCCTAAGGTGTAAATTATCGATAGTCCATATCTCGGAAACTATAAGAGATAATGCAATTTGGCAACCGGCTATGTAATTAGCATGCCGAATATTACTTGGAATGTGAATTGGAACGAAATCGCCAATAGATAAGACCATTTTACAATTTGGGCCCAAGTTAGAAGCAGAGTCTAAGGTGTAAATTATCGATAGTCCATATCTCGGAAACTATAAGAGATAATGCAATTTGGCAACCGGCAATGTAATTAGCATGCCGAATATAACTTGGAATGTGAATTGGAACGAAATCGCCAATAGATAAGACCATTTTACAATTTGGGCCCAAGTTAGAAGCAGAGCCTAAGGTGTAAATTATCGATAGTCCATATCTCGGAAACTATAAGAGATAATGCAATTTGGCAACCGGCAATGTAATTAGCATGCCGAATATTACTTGGAATGTGAATTGGAACGAAATCGCCAATAGGTAAGACCATTTTACAATTTGGGCCCAAGTTAGAAGCAGAGCCTAAGGTGTAAATTATCGATAGTCCATATCTCGGAAACTATAAGAGATAATTCAATTTGGCAACCGGCAATGTAATTAGCATGCCGAATATTACTTGGAATGTGAATTGGAACGAAATCGCCAACAGAGAAGACCATTTTACAATTTGGGCCCAAGTTAGAAGCAGAGCCTAAGGTGTAAATTATCGATAGTCCATATCTCGGAAACTATAAGAGATAATGCAATTTGGAACCGGCAATGTAATTAGCATGCCGAATATTACTTGGAATGTGAATTGGAACGAAATCGCCAATAGATAAGACCATTTTACAATTTGGGCCCAAGTTAGAAGCAGAACCTAAGGTGTAAATTATCGATAGTCCATATCTCGGAAACTATAAGAGATAATGCAATTTGGCAACCGGCAATGTAATTAGCATGCCGAATATTACTTGGAATGTGAATTGGAACGAAATCGCCAATAGATAAGACCATTATACAATTTGGGCCCAAGTTAGAAGCAGAGCCTAAGGTGTAAATTATTGATAGTCCATATCTCGGAAACTATAAGAGATAATGCAATTTGGCAACCAGCAATGTAATTAGCATGCCGAATATTACTTGGAATGTGAATTGGAACGAAATCGCCAACAGAGAAGACCATTTTACAATTTGGGCCCAAGTTAGAAGCAGAGCCTAAGGTGTAAATTATCGATAGTCCATATCTCGTAAACTATAAGAGATAATGCAATTTGGCAACCGGCAATGTAATTAGCATGCCGAATATTACTTGGAATGTGAATTGGAACGAAATCGCCAATAGAGAAGACCATTTTACAATTTGGGCCCAAGTTAGAAGCAGAGCCTAAGGTGTAAATTATCGATAGTCCATATCTCGGAAACTATAAGAGATAATGCAATTTGGCAACCGGCAATGTAATTAGCATGCCGAATATTACTTGGAATGTGAATTGGAACGAAATCGCCAATAGATAAGACCATTTTACAATTTGGGCCCAAGTTAGAAGCAGAGCCTAAGGTGTAAATTATCGATAGTCCATATCTCGGAAACTATAAGAGATAATGCAATTTGGCAACCGGCAATGTAATTAGCATGCCGGATATTACTTGGAATGTGAATTGGAACGAAATCGCCAATAGATAAGACCATTTTACAATTTGGGCCCAAGTTAGAAGCAGAGCCTAAGGTGTAAATTATCGATAGTCCATATCTCGGAAACTATAAGAGATAATGCAATTTGGCAACCGGCAATGTAATTAGCATGCCGAATATTACTTGGAATGTGAATTGGAACGAAATCGCCAATAGAGAAGACCATTTTACAATTTGGGCCCAAGTTAGAAGCAGAGCCTAAGGTGTAAATTATCGATAGTCCATATCTCGGAAACTATAAGAGATAATGCAATTTGGCAACCGGCAATGTAATTAGCATGCCGAATATTACTTGGAATGTGAATTGGAACGAAATCGCCAATAGATAAGACCATTTTACAATTTGGGCCCAAGTTAGAAGCAGAGCCTAAGGTGTAAATTATCGATAGTCCATATCTCGTAAACTATAAGAGATAATGCAATTTGGCAACCGGCAATGTAATTAGCATGCCGAATATTACTTGGAATGTGAATTGGAACGAAATCGCCAATAGAGAAGACCATTTTACAATTTGGGCCCAAGTTAGAAGCAGAGCCTAAGGTGTAAATTATCGATAGTCCATATCTCGGAAACTATAAGAGATAATGCAATTTGACAACCGGCAATGTAATTAGCATGCCGAATATTACTTGGAATGTGAATTGGAACGAAATCGCCAATAGATAAGACCATTTTACAATTTGGGCCCAAGTTAGAAGCAGAGCCTAAGGTGTAAATTATCGATAGTCCATATCTCGGAAACTATAAGAGATAATGCAATTTGGCAACCGGCAATGTAATTAGCATGCCGGATATTACTTGGAATGTGAATTGGAACGAAATCGCCAATAGATAAGACCATTTTACAATTTGGGCCCAAGTTAGAAGCAGAGCCTAAGGTGTAAATTATCGATAGTCCATATCTCGGAAACTATAAGAGATAATGCAATTTGGCAACCGGCAATGTAATTAGCATGCCGAATATTACTTGGAATGTGAATTGGAACGAAATCGCCAATAGAGAAGACCATTTTACAATTTGGGCCCAAGTTAGAAGCAGAGCCTAAGGTGTAAATTATCGATAGTCCATATCTCGGAAACTATAAGAGATAATGCAATTTGGCAACCGGCAATGTAATTAGCATGCCGAATATTACTTGGAATGTGAATTGGAACGAAATCGCCAATAGATAAGACCATTTTACAATTTGGGCCCAAGTTAGAAGCAGAGCCTAAGGTGTAAATTATCGATAGTCCATATCTCGGAAACTATAAGAGATAATGCAATTTGGCAACCGGCAATGTAATTAGCATGCCGAATATTACTTGGAATGTGAATTGGAACGAAATCGCCAATAGATAAGACCATTTTACAATTTGGGCCCAAGTTAGAAGCAGAGTCTAAGGTGTAAATTATCGATAGTCCATATCTCGGAAACTATAAGAGATAATGCAATTTGGCAACCGGCAATGTAATTAGCATGCCGAATATTACTTGGAATGTGAATTGGAACGAAATTGCCAATAGATAAGACCATTTTACAATTTGGACCCAAGTTAGAAGCGGAGCCTAAGGTGTAAATTATCGATAGTCCATATCTCGGAAACTATAAGAGATAATGCAATTTGGCAACCGGCAATGTAATTAGCATGCCGAATATTACTTGGAATGTGAATTGGAACGAAATCGCCAATAGATAAGACCATTTTACAATTTGGGCCCAAGTTAGAAGCAGAGCCTAAGGTGTAAATAATCGATAGTCCATATCTCGGAAACTATAAGAGATAATGCAATTTGGCAACCGGCAATGTAATTAGCATGCCGAATATTACTTGGAATGTGAATTGGAACGAAATCGCCAATAGATAAGACCATTCTACAATTTGGGCCCAAGTTAGAAGCAGAGCCTAAGGTGTAAATGATCGATAGTCCATATCTCGGAAACTATAAGAGATAATGCAATTTCGCAACCGGCAATGTAATTAGCATGCCGAATATTACTTGGAATGTGAATTGGAACGAAATCGCCAATAGATAAGACCATTTTACAATTTGGGCCCAAGTTAGAAGCAGAGCCTAAGGTGTAAATTATCGATAGTCCATATCTCGGAAACTATAAGAGATAATGCAATTTGGCAACCGGCAATGTAATTAGCATGCCGAATATTACTTGGAATGTGAATTGGAACGAAATCGCCAATAGATAAGACCATTTTACAATTTGGGCCCAAGTTAGAAGCAGAGCCTAAGGTGTAAATTATCGATAGTCCATATCTCGGAAACTATAAGAGATAATGCAATTTGGCAACCGGCAATGTAATTAGCATGCCGGATATTACTTGGAATGTGAATTGGAACGAAATCGCCAATAGATAAGACCATTTTACAATTTGGGCCCAAGTTAGAAGCAGAGCCTAAGGTGTAGATTATCGATAGTCCATATCTCGGAAACTATAAGAGATAATGCAATTTGGCAACCGGCAATGTAATTAGCATGCCGAATATTACTTGGAATGTGAATTGGAACGAAATCGCCAATAGAGAAGACCATTTTACTATTTGGGCCCAAGTTAGAAGCAGAGCCTAAGGTGTAAATTATCGATAGCCCATATCTCGGAAACTATAAGAGATAATGCAATTTGGCAACCGGCAATGTAATTAGCATGCCGAATATTACTTGGAATGTGAATTGGAACGAAATCGCCAATAGATAAGACCATTTTACAATTTGGGCCCAAGTTAGAAGCAGAGCCTAAGGTGTAAATTATCGATAGTCCATATCTCGGAAACTATAAGAGATAATGCAATTTGGCAACCGGCAATGTAATTAGCATGCCGAATATAACTTGGAATGTGAATTGGAACGAAATCGCCAATAGATAAGACCATTTTACAATTTGGGCCCAAGTTAGAAGCAGAGCCTAAGGTGTAAATTATCGATAGTCCATATCTCGGAAACTATAAGAGATAATGCAATTTGGCAACCGGCAATGTAATTAGCATGCCGAATATTACTTGGAATGTGAATTGGAACGAAATCGCCAATAGATAAGACCATTTTACAATTTGGGCCCAAGTTAGAAGCAGAGCCTAAGGTGTAAATTATCGATAGTCCATATCTCGGAAACTATAAGAGATAATGCAATTTGGCAACCGGCAATGTAATTAGCATGCCGAATATTACTTGGAATGTGAATTGGAACGAAATCGCCAATAGATAAGACCATTTTACAATTTGGGCCCAAGTTAGAAGCGGAGCCTAAGGTGTAAATTATCGATAGTCCATATCTCGGAAACTATAAGAGATAATGCAATTTGGCAACCGGAAATGTAATTAGCATGCCGAATATTACTTGGAATGTGAATTGGAACGAAATCGCCAATAGATAAGACCATTTTACAATTTGGGCCCAAGTTAGAAGCAGAGCCTAAGGTGTAAATTATCGATAGTCCATATCTCGGAAACTATAAGAGATAATGCAATTTGGCAACCGGCAATGTAATTAGCATGCCGAATATTACTTGGAATGTGAATTGGAACGAAATCGCCAATAGATAAGACCATTTTACAATTTGGGCCCAAGTTAGAAGCAGAGCCTAAGGTGTAAATTATTGATAGTCCATATCTCGGAATCTATAAGAGATAATGCAATTTCGCAACCGGCAATGTAATTAGCATGCCGAATATTACTTGGAATGTGAATTGGAACGAAATCGCCAATAGATAAGACCATTTTACAATTTGGGCCCAAGTTAGAAGCAGAGCCTAAAGTGTAAATTATCGATAGTCCATATCTCGGAAACTATAAGAGATAATGCAATTTGGCAACCGGCAATGTAATTAGCATGCCGAATATTATTTGGAATGTGAATTGGAACGAAATCGCCAATAGATAAGACCATTTTACAATTTGGGCCCAAGTTAGAAGCAGAGCCTAAGGTGTAAATTATCGATAGTCCATATCTCGGAAACTATAAGAGATAATGCAATTTGGCAACCGGCAATGTAATTAGCATGCCGAATATTAATTGGAATGTGAATTGGAACGAAATCGCCAATAGATAAGACCATTTTACAATTTGGGCCCAAGTTAGAAGCAGAGCCTAAGGTGTAAATGATCGATAGTCCATATCTCGGAAACTATAAGAGATAATGCAATTTGGCAACCGGCAATGTAATTAGCATGCCGAATATTACTTGATATGTGAATTGGAACGAAATCGCCAATAGGTAAGACCATTTTACAATTTGGGCCCAAGTTAGAAGCAGAGCCTAAGGTGTAAATGATCGATAGTCCATATCTCGGAAACTATAAGAGATAATGCAATTTGGCAACCGGCAATGTAATTAGCATGCCGAATATTACTTGGAATGTGAATTGGAACGAAATCGCCAATAGGTAAGACCATTTTACAATTTGGGCCCAAGTTAGAAGCAGAGCCTAAGGTGTAAATTATCGATAGTCCATATCTCGGAAACTATAAGAGATAATGCAATTTGGCAACCGGCAATGTAATTAGCATGCCGAATATTACTTGGAATGTGAATTGGAACGAAATCGCCAATAGGTAAGACCATTTTACAATTTGGGCCCAAGTTAGAAGCAGAGCCTAAGGTGTAAATTATCGATAGTCCATATCTCGGACACTATAAGAGATAATTCAATTAGGCAACCGGCAATGTAATTAGCATGCCGAATATTACTTGGAATGTGAATTGGAACGAAATCGCCAATAGATAAGACCATTTTACAATTTGGGCCCAAGTTAGAAGCAGAGCCTAAGGTGTAAATTATTGATAGTCCATATCTCGGAAACTATAAGAGATAATGCAATTTGGCAACCGGCAATGTAATTAGCATGCCGAATATTACTTGGAATGTGAATTGGAACGAAATCGCCAACAGAGAAGACCATTTTACAATTTGGGCCCAAGTTAGAAGCAGAGCCTAAGGTGTAAATTATCGATAGTCCATATCTCGGAAACTATAAGAGATAATGCAATTTGGCAACCGGCAATGTAATTAGCATGCCGAATATTACTTGGAATGTGAATTGGAACGAAATCGCCAATAGATAAGACCATTTTACAATTTGGGCCCAAGTTAGAAGCAGAGCCTAAGGTGTAAATTATCGATAGTCCATATCTCGGAAACTATAAGAGATAATGCAATTTGGCAACCGGCAATGTAATTAGCATGCCGAATATTACTTGGAATGTGAATTGGAACGAAATCGCCAATAGAGAAGACCATTTAACAATTTGGGCCCAAGTTAGAAGCAGAGCCTAAGGTGTAAATTATCGAGAGTCCATATCTCGGAAACTATAAGAGATAATGCAATTTGGCAACCGGCAATGTAATTAGCATGCCGAATATTACTTGGAATGTGAATTGGAACGAAATCGCCAATAGATAAGACCATTTTACAATTTGGGCCCAAGTTAGAAGCAGAGCCTAAGGTGTAAATTATCGATAGTCCATATCTCGGAAACTATAAGAGATAATGCAATTTGGCAACCGGCAATGTAATTAGCATGCCGAATATTACTTGGAATGTGAATTGGAACGAAATCGCCAATAGAGAAGACCATTTTACTATTTGGGCCCAAGTTAGAAGCAGAGCCTAAGGTGTAAATTATCGATAGCCCATATCTCGGAAACTATAAGAGATAATGCAATTTGGCAACCGGCAATGTAATTAGCATGCCGAATATTACTTGGAATGTGAATTGGAACGAAATCGCCAATAGATAAGACCATTTTACAATTTGGGCCCAAGTTAGAAGCAGAGCCTAAGGTGTAAATTATCGATAGTCCATATCTCGGAAACTATAAGAGATAATGCAATTTGGCAACCGGCAATGTAATTAGAATGCCGAATATAACTTGGAATGTGAATTGGAACGAAATCGCCAATAGATAAGACCATTTTACAATTTGGGCCCAAGTTAGAAGCAGAGCCTAAGGTGTAAATTATCGATAGTCCATATCTCGGAAACTATAAGAGATAATGCAATTTGGCAACCGGCAATGTAATTAGCATGCCGAATATTACTTGGAATGTGAATTGGAACGAAATCGCCAATAGAGAAGACCATTTAACAATTTGGGCCCAAGTTAGAAGCAGAGCCTAAGGTGTAGATTATCGATAGTCCATATCTCGGAAACTATAAGAGATAATGCAATTTGGCAACCGGCAATGTAATTAGCATGCCGAATATTACTTGGAATGTGAATTGGAACGAAATCGCCAATAGAGAAGACCATTTTACTATTTGGGCCCAAGTTAGAAGCAGAGCCTAAGGTGTAAATTATCGATAGCCCATATCTCGGAAACTATAAGAGATAATGCAATTTGGCAACCGGCAATGTAATTAGCATGCCGAATATTACTTGGAATGTGAATTGGAACGAAATCGCCAATAGATAAGACCATTTTACAATTTGGGCCCAAGTTAGAAGCAGAGCCTAAGGTGTAAATTATCGATAGTCCATATCTCGGAAACTATAAGAGATAATGCAATTTGGCAACCGGCAATGTAATTAGCATGCCGAATATAACTTGGAATGTGAATTGGAACGAAATCGCCAATAGATAAGACCATTTTACAATTTGGGCCCAAGTTAGAAGCAGAGCCTAAGGTGTAAATTATCGATAGTCCATATCTCGGAAACTATAAGAGATAATGCAATTTGGCAACCGGCAATGTAATTAGCATGCCAAATATTACTTGGAATGTGAATTGGAACGAAATCGCCAATAGATAAGACCATTTTACAATTTGGGCCCAAGTTAGAAGCAGAGCCTAAGGTGTAAATTATCGATAGTCCATATCTCGGAAACTATAAGAGATAATGCAATTTGGCAACCGGCAATGTAATTAGCATGCCGAATATTACTTAGAATGTGAATTGGAACGAAATCGCCAATAGATAAGACCATTTTACAATTTGGGCCCAAGTTAGAAGCGGAGCCTAAGGTGTAAATTATCGATAGTCCATATCTCGGAAACTATAAGAGATAATGCAATTTGGCAACCGGAAATGTAATTAGCATGCCGAATATTACTTGGAATGTGAATTGGAACGAAATCGCCAATAGATAAGACCATTTTACAATTTGGGCCCAAGTTAGAAGCAGAGCCTAAGGTGTAAATTATCGATAGTCCATATCTCGGAAACTATAAGAGATAATGCAATTTGGCAACCGGCAATGTAATTAGCATGCCGAATATTACTTGGAATGTGAATTGGAACGAAATCGCCAATAGATAAGACCATTTTACAATTTGGGCCCAAGTTAGAAGCAGAGCCTAAGGTGTAAATTATTGATAGTCCATATCTCGGAATCTATAAGAGATAATGCAATTTCGCAACCGGCAATGTAATTAGCATGCCGAATATTACTTGGAATGTGAATTGGAACGAAATCGCCAATAGATAAGACCATTTTACAATTTGGGCCCAAGTTAGAAGCAGAGCCTAAAGTGTAAATTATCGATAGTCCATATCTCGGAAACTATAAGAGATAATGCAATTTGGCAACCGGCAATGTAATTAGCATGCCGAATATTATTTGGAATGTGAATTGGAACGAAATCGCCAATAGATAAGACCATTTTACAATTTGGGCCCAAGTTAGAAGCAGAGCCTAAGGTGTAAATTATCGATAGTCCATATCTCGGAAACTATAAGAGATAATGCAATTTGGCAACCGGCAATGTAATTAGCATGCCGAATATTAATTGGAATGTGAATTGGAACGAAATCGCCAATAGATAAGACCATTTTACAATTTGGGCCCAAGTTAGAAGCAGAGCCTAAGGTGTAAATGATCGATAGTCCATATCTCGGAAACTATAAGAGATAATGCAATTTGGCAACCGGCAATGTAATTAGCATGCCGAATATTACTTGATATGTGAATTGGAACGAAATCGCCAATAGGTAAGACCATTTTACAATTTGGGCCCAAGTTAGAAGCAGAGCCTAAGGTGTAAATGATCGATAGTCCATATCTCGGAAACTATAAGAGATAATGCAATTTGGCAACCGGCAATGTAATTAGCATGCCGAATATTACTTGGAATGTGAATTGGAACGAAATCGCCAATAGGTAAGACCATTTTACAATTTGGGCCCAAGTTAGAAGCAGAGCCTAAGGTGTAAATTATCGATAGTCCATATCTCGGAAACTATAAGAGATAATGCAATTTGGCAACCGGCAATGTAATTAGCATGCCGAATATTACTTGGAATGTGAATTGGAACGAAATCGCCAATAGGTAAGACCATTTTACAATTTGGGCCCAAGTTAGAAGCAGAGCCTAAGGTGTAAATTATCGATAGTCCATATCTCGGACACTATAAGAGATAATTCAATTTGGCAACCGGCAATGTAATTAGCATGCCGAATATTACTTGGAATGTGAATTGGAACGAAATCGCCAATAGATAAGACCATTTTACAATTTGGGCCCAAGTTAGAAGCAGAGCCTAAGGTGTAAATTATTGATAGTCCATATCTCGGAAACTATAAGAGATAATGCAATTTGGCAACCGGCAATGTAATTAGCATGCCGAGTATTACTTGGAATGTGAATTGGAACGAAATCGCCAACAGAGAAGACCATTTTACAATTTGGGCCCAAGTTAGAAGCAGAGCCTAAGGTGTAAATTATCGATAGTCCATATCTCGGAAACTATAAGAGATAATGCAATTTGGCAACCGGCAATGTAATTAGCATGCCGAATATTACTTGGAATGTGAATTGGAACGAAATCGCCAATAGATAAGACCATTTTACAATTTGGGCCCAAGTTAGAAGCAGAGCCTAAGGTGTAAATTATCGATAGTCCATATCTCGGAAACTATAAGAGATAATGCAATTTGGCAACCGGCAATGTAATTAGCATGCCGAATATTACTTGGAATGTGAATTGGAACGAAATCGCCAATAGAGAAGACCATTTAACAATTTGGGCCCAAGTTAGAAGCAGAGCCTAAGGTGTAAATTATCGAGAGTCCATATCTCGGAAACTATAAGAGATAATGCAATTTGGCAACCGGCAATGTAATTAGCATGCCGAATATTACTTGGAATGTGAATTGGAACGAAATCGCCAATAGATAAGACCATTTTACAATTTGGGCCCAAGTTAGAAGCAGAGCCTAAGGTGTAAATTATCGATAGTCCATATCTCGGAAACTATAAGAGATAATGCAATTTGGCAACCGGCAATGTAATTAGCATGCCAAATATTACTTGGAATGTGAATTGGAACGAAATCGCCAATAGATAAGACCATTTTACAATTTGGGCCCAAGTTAGAAGCAGAGCCTAAGGTGTAAATTATCGATAGTCCATATCTCGGAAACTATAAGAGATAATGCAATTTGGCAACCGGCAATGTAATTAGCATGCCGAATATTACTTGGAATGTGAATTGGAACGAAATCGCCAATAGATAAGACCATTTTACAATTTGGGCCCAAGTTAGAAGCAGAGCCTAAGGTGTAAATTATTGATAGTCCATATCTCGGAAACTATAAGAGATAATGCAATTTCGCAACCGGCAATGTAATTAGCATGCCGAATATTACTTGGAGTGTGAATTGGAACGAAATCGCCAATAGATAAGACCATTTTACAATTTGGGCCCAAGTTAGAAGCAGAGCCTAAGGTGTAAATTATCGATAGTCCATATCTCGGAAACTATAAGAGATAATGCAATTTGGCAACCGGCAATGTAATTAGCATGCCGAATATTACTTGGAATGTGAATTGGAACGAAATCGCCAATAGATAAGACCATTTTACAATTTGGGCCCAAGTTAGAAGCAGAGCCTAAGGTGTAAATTATCGATAGTCCATATCTCGGAAACTATAAGAGATAATGCAATTTGGCAACCGGCAATGTAATTAGCATGCCGAATATTACTTGGAATGTGAATTGGAACGAAATCGCCAATAGAAAAGACCATTTTACAATTTGGGCCCAAGTTAGAAGCAGAGTTTAAGGTGTAAATTATCGATAGTCCATATCTCGGAAATTATAAGAGATAATGCAATTTGGCAACCGGTAATGTAATTAGCATGCCGAATATTACTTGGAATGTGAATTGGAACGAAATCGCCAATAGATAAGACCATTTTACAATTTGGGCCCAAGTTAGAAGCAGAGCCTAAGGTGTAAATTATCGATAGTCCATATCTCGGAAACTATAAGAGATAATGCAATTTGGCAACCGGCAATGTAATTAGCATGCCGAATATTACTTGGAATGTGAATTGGAACGAAATCGCCAATAGAGAAGACCATTTTACAATTTGGGCCCAAGTTAGAAGCAGAGCCTAAGGTGTAAATTATCGATAGTCCATATCTCGGAAACTATAAGAGATAATGCAATTTGGCAACCGGCAATGTAATTAGCATGCCGAATATTACTTGGAATGTGAATTGGAACGAAATCGCCAATAGATAAGACCATTTTACAATTTGGGCCCAAGTTAGAAGCAGAGCCTAAGGTGTAAATTATCGATAGTCCATATCTCGGAAACTATAAGAGATAATGCAATTTGGCAACCGGCAATGTAATTAGCATGCCGAATATTACTTGGAATGTGAATTGGAACGAAATCGCCAATAGATAAGACCATTTTACAATTTGGGCCCAAGTTAGAAGCAGAGCCTAAGGTGTAAATTATCGATAGTCCATATCTCGGAAACTATAAGAGATAATGCAATTTGGCAACCGGCAATGTAATTAGCATGCCGAATATTACTTGGAATGTGAATTGGAACGAAATCGCCAATAGATAAGACCATTTTACAATTTGGGCCCAAGTTAGAAGCAGAGCCTAAGGTGTAAATTATCGATAGTCCATATCTCGGAAACTATAAGAGATAATGCAATTTGGCAACCGGCAATGTAATTAGCATGCCGAATATTACTTGGAATGTGAATTGGAACGAAATCGCCAATAGATAAGACCATTTTACAATTTGGGCCCAAGTTAGAAGCAGAGCCTAAGGTGTAAATTATTGATAGTCCATATCTCGGAAACTATAAGAGATAATGCAATTTCGCAACCGGCAATGTAATTAGCATGCCGAATATTACTTGGAATGTGAATTGGAACGAAATCGCCAATAGATAAGACCATTTTACAATTTGGGCCCAAGTTAGAAGCAGAGCCTAAGGTGTAAATTATCGATAGTCCATATCTCGGAAACTATAAGAGATAATGCAATTTGGCAACCGGCAATGTAATTAGCATGCCAAATATTACTTGGAATATGAATTGGAACGAAATCGCCAATAGATAAGACCATTTTACAATTTGGGCACAAGTTAGAAGCAGAGCCTAAGGTGAAATTATCGATAGTCCATATCTCGGAAACTATAAGAGATAATGCAATTTGGCAACCGGCAATGTAATTAGCATGCCGAATATTACTTGGAATGTGAATTGGAACGAAATCGCCAATAGATAAGACCATTTTACAATTTGGGCCCAAGTTAGAAGCAGAGCCTAAGGTGTAAATTATTGATAGTCCATATCTCGGAAACTATAAGAGATAATGAAATTTCGCAACCGGCAATGTAATTAGCATGCCGAATATTACTTGGAATGTGAATTGGAACGAAATCGCCAATAGATAAGACCATTTTACAATTTGGGCCCAAGTTAGAAGCAGAGCCTAAGGTGTAAATTATCGATAGTCCATATCTCGGAAACTATAAGAGATAATGCAATTTGGCAACCGGCAATGTAATTAGCATGCCGAATATTACTTGGAATGTGAATTGGAACGAAATCGCCAATAGATAAGACCATTTTACAATTTGGGCCCAAGTTAGAAGCAGAGCCTAAGGTGTAAATTATCGATAGTCCATATCCCGGAAACTATAAGAGATAATGCAATTTGGCAACCGGCAATGTAATTAGCATGCCGAATATTACTTAGAATGTGAATTGGAACGAAATCGCCAATAGATAAGACCATTTTACAATTTGGGCCCAAGTTAGAAGCAGAGCCTAAGGTGTAAATTATCGATAGTCCATATCTCGGAAACTATAAGAGATAATGCAATTTGACAACCGGCAATGTAATTAGCATGCCGAATATTACTTGGAATGTGAATTGGAACGAAATCGCCAATAGATAAGACCATTTTACAATTTGGGCCCAAGTTAGAAGCAGAGCCTAAGGTGTAAATTATTGATAGTCCATATCTCGGAAACTATAAGAGATAATGCAATTTGGCAACCGGCAATGTAATTAGCATGCCGAATATTAATTGGAATGTGAATTGGAACGAAATCGCCAATAGATAAGACCATTTTACAATTTGGGCCCAAGTTAGAAGCAGAGCCTAAGGTGTAAATGATCGATAGTCCATATCACGGAAACTATAAGAGATAATGCAATTTGGCAACCGGCAATGTAATTAGCATGCCGAATATTACTTGGAATGTGAATTGGAACGAAATCGCCAATAGGTAAGACCATTTTACAATTTGGGCCCAAGTTAGAAGCAGAGCCTAAGGTGTAAATGATCGATAGTCCATATCTCGGAAACTATAAGAGATAATGCAATTTGGCAACCGGCAATGTAATTAGCATGCCGAATATTACTTGGAATGTGAATTGGAACGAAATCGCCAATAGGTAAGACCATTTTACAATTTGGGCACAAGTTAGAAGCAGAGCCTAAGGTGTAAATTATCGATAGTCCATATCTCGGAAACTATAAGAGATAATGCAATTTGGCAACCGGCAATGTAATTAGCATGCCGAATATTACTTGGAATGTGAATTGGAACGAAATCGCCAATAGGTAAGACCATTTTACAATTTGGGCCCAAGTTAGAAGCAGAGCGTAAGGTGTAAATTATCGATAGTCCATATCTCGGAAACTATAAGAGATAATTCAATTTGGCAACCGGCAATGTAATTAGCATGCCGAATATTACTTGGAATGTGAATTGGAACGAAATCGCCAATAGATAAGACCATTTTACAATTTGGGCCCAAATTAGAAGCAGAGCCTAAGGTGTAAATTATTGATAGTCCATATCTCGGAAACTATAAGAGATAATGCAATTTGGCAACCGGCAATGTAATTAGCATGCCGAATATTACTTGGAATGTGAATTGGAACGAAATCGCCAACAGAGAAGACCATTTTACAATTTGGGCCCAAGTTAGAAGCAGAGCCTAAGGTGTAAATTATCGATAGTCCATATCTCGGAAACTATAAGAGATAATGCAATTTGGCAACCGGCAATGTAATTAGCATGCCGAATATTACTTGGAATGTGAATTGGAACGAAATCGCCAATAGATAAGACCATTTTACAATTTGGGCCCAAGTTAGAAGCAGAGCCTAAGGTGTAAATTATCGATAGTCCATATCTCGGAAACTATAAGAGATAATGCAATTTGGCAACCGGCAATGTAATTAGCATGCCGAATATTACTTGGAATGTGAATTGGAACGAAATCGCCAATAGAGAAGACCATTTTACAATTTGGGCCCAAGATAGAAGCAGAGCCTAAGGTGTAAATTATCGATAGTCCATATCTCGGAAACTATAAGAGATAATGCAATTTGGCAACCGGCAATGTAATTAGCATGCCGAATATTACTTGGAATGTGAATTGGAACGAAATCGCCAATAGATAAGACCATTTTACAATTTGGGCCCAAGTTAGAAGCAGAGCCTAAGGTGTAAATTATCGATAGTCCATATCTCGGAAACTATAAGAGATAATGCAATTTGGCAACCGGCAATGTAATTAGCATGCCGAATATTACTTGGAATGTGAATTGGAACGAAATCGCCAATAGATAAGACCATTTTACAATTTGGGCCCAAGTTAGAAGCAGAGCCTAAGGTGTAAATTATCGATAGTCCATATCTCGGAAACTATAAGAGATAATGCAATTTGGCAACCGGCAATGTAATTAGCATGCCGAATATTACTTGGAATGTGAATTGGAACGAAATCGCCAATAGATAAGACCATTTTACAATTTGGGCCCAAGTTAGAAGCAGAGCCTAAGGTGTAAATTATTGATAGTCCATATCTCGGAAACTATAAGAGATAATGCAATTTCGCAACCGGCAATGTAATTAGCATGCCGAATATTACTTGGAGTGTGAATTGGAACGAAATCGCCAATAGATAAGACCATTTTACAATTTGGGCCCAAGTTAGAAGCAGAGCCTAAGGTGTAAATTATCGATAGTCCATATCTCGGAAACTATAAGGGATAATGCAATTTGGCAACCGGCAATGCAATTAGCATGCCGAATATTACTTGGAATGTGAATTGGAACGAAATCGCCAATAGATAAGACCATTTTACAATTTGGGCCCAAGTTAGAAGCAGAGCCTAAGGTGTAAATTATCGATAGTCCATATCTCGGAAACTATAAGAGATAATGCAATTTGGCAACCGGCAATGTAATTAGCATGCCGAATATTACTTGGAATGTGAATTGGAACGAAATCGCCAATATAAAAGACCATTTTACAATTTGGGCCCAAGTTAGAAGCAGAGCTTAAGGTGTAAATTATCGATAGTCCATATCTCGGAAATTATAAGAGATAATGCAATTTGGCAACCGCTAATGTAATTAGCATGCCGAATATTACTTGGAATGTGAATTGGAACGAAATCGCCAATAGATAAGACCATTTTACAATTTGGGCCCAAGTTAGAAGCAGAGCCTAAGGTGTAAATTATCGATAGTCCATATCTCGGAAACTATAAGAGATAATGCAATTTGGCAACCGGCAATGTAATTAGCATGCCGAATATTACTTGGAATGTGAATTGGAACGAAATCGCCAATAGATAAGACCATTTCACAATTTGGGCCCAAGTTAGAAGCAGAGCCTAAGGTGTAAATAATTGATAGTCCATATCTCGGAAACTATAAGAGATAAAGCAATTTCGCAACCGGCAATGTAATTAGCATGCCGAATATCACTTGGAATGTGAATTGGGACGAAATCGCCAATAGATAAGACCATTTTACAATTTGGGCCCAAGTTAGAAGCAGAGCCTAAGGTGTAAATTATCGATAGTCCATATCTCGGAAACTATAAGAGATAATGCAATTTGGCAACCGGCAATGTAATTAGCATGCCGAATATTACTTGGAATGTGAATTGGAACGAAATCGCCAATAAATAAGACCATTTTACAATTTGGGCCCAAGTTAGAAGCAGAGCCTAAGATGTAAATTATCGATAGTCCATATCTCGGAAACTATAAGAGATAATGCAATTTGGCAACCGGCAATGAAATTAGCATGCCGAATATTACTTGGAATGTGAATTGGAACGAAATCGCCAATAGATAAGACCATTTTACAATTTGGGCCCAAGTTAGAAGCAGAGCCTAAGGTGTAAATTATCGATAGTCCATATCTCGGAAACTATAAGAGATAATGCAATTTGGCAACCGGCAATGTAATTAGCATGCCGAATATTACTTGGAATGTGAATTGGAACGAAATCGCCAATAGAGAAGACCATTTTACAATTTGGGCCCAAGTTAGAAGCAGAGCCTAAGGTGTAAATTATCGATAGTCCATATCTCGGAAACTATAAGAGATAATGCAATTTGGCAACCGGCAATGTAATTAGCATGCCGAATATTACTTGGAAAGTGAATTGGAACGAAATCGCCAATAGATAAGACCATTTTACAATTTGGGCCCAAGTTAGAAGCAGAGCCTAAGGTGTAAATTATCGATAGTCCATATCACGGAAACTATAAGAGATAATGCAATTTGGCAACCGGCAATATAATTAGCATGCCGAATATTACTTGGAATGTGAATTGGAACGAAATCGCCAATAGATAAGACCATTTTACAATTTGGGCCCAAGTTAGAAGCAGAGCTAAGGTGTAAATTATTGATAGTCCATATCTCGGAAACTATAAGAGATAATGCAATTTCGCAACCGGCAATGTAATTAGCATGCCGAATATTACTTGGAATGTGAATTGGCACGAAATCGCCAATAGATAAGACCATTTTACAATTTGGGCCCAAGTTAGAAGCAGAGCCTAAGGTGTAAATTATCGATAGTCCATATCTCGGAAACTATAAGAGATAATGCAATTTGGCAACCGGCAATGTAATTAGCATGCCGAATATTACTTGGAATGTGAATTGGAACGAAATCGCCAATAGATAAGACCATTTTACAATTTGGGCCCAAGTTAGAAGCAGAGCCTAAGGTGTAAATTATCGATAGTCCATATCTCGGAAACTATAAGAGATAATGCAATTTGGCAACCGGCAATGTAATAGCATGCCGAATATTACTTGGAATGTGAATTGGAACGAAATCGCCAACAGAGAAGGCCATTTTACAATTTGGGCCCAAGTTAGAAGCAGAGCCTAAGGTGTAAATTATCGATAGTCCATATCTCGGAAACTATAAGAGATAATGCAATTTGGCAACCGGCAATGTAATTAGCATGCCGAATATTACTTGGAATGTGAATTGGAACGAAATCGCCAATAGATAAGACCATTTTACAATTTGGGCCCAAGTTAGAAGCAGAGCCTAAGGTGTAAATTATCGATAGTCCATATCTCGGAAACTATAAGAGATAATGCAATTTGGCAACCGGCAATGTAATTAGCATGCCGAATATTACTTGGAATGTGAATTGGAACGAAATCGCCAATAGATAAGACCATTTTACAATTTGGGCCCAAGTTAGAAGCAGAGCCTAAGGTGTAAATTATCGATAGTCCATATCTCGGAAACTATAAGAGATAATGCAATTTGGCAACCGGCAATGTAATTAGCATGCCGAATATTACTTGGAATGTGAATTGGAACGAAATCGCCAATAGATAAGACCATTTTACAATTTGGGTCCAAGTTAGAAGCAGAGCCTAAGGTGTAAATTATCGATAGTCCATATCTCGGAAACTATAATAGATAATGCAATTTGGCAACCGGCAATGTAATTAGCATGCCGAATATTACTTGGAATGTGAATTGGAACGGAATCGCCAATAGATAAGACCATTTTACAATTTGGGCCCAAGTTAGAAGCAGAGCCTAAGGTGTAAATTATCGATAGTCCATATCTCGGAAACTATAAGAGATAATGCAATTTGGCAACCGGCAATGTAATTAGCATGCCGAATATTACTTGGAATGTGAATTGGAACGAAATCGCCAATAGATAAGACCATTTTACAATTTGGGCCCAAGTTAGAAGCAGAGCCTAAGGTGTAAATTGTCGATAGTCCATATCTCGGAAACTATAAGAGATAATGCAATTTGGCAACCGGCAATGTAATTAGCATGCCGAATATTACTTGGAATGTGAATTGGAACGAAATCGCCAATAGATAAGACCATTTTACAATTTGGGCCCAAGTTAGAAGCAGAGCCTAAGGTGTAAATTATTGATAGTCCATATCTCGGAAACTATAAGAGATAATGCAATTTCGCAACCGGCAATGTAATTAGCATGCCGAATATTACTTGGAATGTGAATTGGAAAGAAATCGCCAATAGATAAGGCCATTTTACAATTTGGGCCCAAGTTAGAAGCAGAGCCTAAGGTGTAAATTATCGATAGTCCATATCTCGGAAACTATAAGAGATAATGCAATTTGGCAACCGGCAATGTAATTAGCAGGCCGAATATTACTTGGAATGTGAATTGGAACGAAATCGCCAATAGATAAGACCATTTTACAATTTGGGCCCAAGTTAGAAGCAGAGCCTAAGGTGTAAATTATCGATAGTCCATATCTCGGAAACTATAAGAGATAATGCAATTTGGCAACCGGCAATGTAATTAGCATGCCGAATATTACTTGGAATGTGAATTGGAACGAAATCGCCAATAGATAAGACCATTTTACAATTTGGGCCCAAGTTAGAAGCAGAGACTAAGGTGTAAATTATCGATAGTCCATATCTCGGAAACTATAAGAGATAATGCAATTTGACAACCGGCAATGTAATTAGCATGCCGAATATTACTTGGAATGTGAATTGGAACGAAATCGCCAATAGAGAAGACCATTTTACAATTTGGGCCCAAGTTAGAAGCAGAGCCTAAGGTGTAAATTATCGATAGTCCATATCTCGGAAACTATAAGAGATAATGCAATTTGGCAACCGGCAATGTAATTACCATGCCGAATATTACTTGGAATGTGAATTGGAACGAAATCGCCAATAGATAAGACAATTTTACAATTTGGGCCCAAGTTAGAAGCAGAGCCTAAGGTGTAAATTATCGATAGTCCATATCTCGGAAACTATAAGAGATAATGCAATTTGGCAACCGGCAATGTAATTAGCATGCCGAATATTACTTGGAATGTGAATTGGAACGAAATCGCCAATAGATAAGACCATTTTACAATTTGGGCCCAAGTTAGAAGCAGAGCCTAAGGTGTAAATTATCGATAGTCCATATCTCGGAAACTATAAGAGATAATGCAATTTGGCAACCGGCAATGTAATTAGCATGCCGAATATTACTTGGAATGTGAATTGGAACGAAATCGCCAATAGATAAGACCATTTTACAATTTGGGCCCAAGTTAGAAGCAGAGCCTAAGGTGTAAATTATCGATAGTCCATATCTCGGAAACTATAAGAGATAATGCAATTTGGCAACCGGCAATGTAATTAGCATGCCGAATATTACTTGGAATGTGAATTGGAACGAAATCGTCAATAGATAAGACCATTTTACAATTTGGGCCCAAGTTAGAAGCAGAGCCTAAGATGTAAATTATCGATAGTCCATATCTCGGAAACTATAAGAGATAATGCAATTTGGCAACCGGCAATGTAATTAGCATGCCGAATATTACTTGGAATGTGAATTGGAACGAAATCGCCAATAGATAAGACCATTTTACAATTTGGGCCCAAGTTAGAAGCAGAGCTAAGGTGTAAATTATTGATAGTCCATATCTCGGAAACTATAAGAGATAATGCAATTTCGCAACCGGCAATGTAATTAGCATGCCGAATATTACTTGGAATGTGAATTGGCACGAAATCGCCAATAGATAAGATCATTTTACAATTTGGGCCCAAGTTAGAAGCAGAGCCTAAGGTGTAAATTATCGATAGTCCATATCTCGGAAACTATAAGAGATAATGCAATTTGGCAACCGGCAATGTAATTAGCATGCCGAATATTACTTGGAATGTGAATTGGAACGAAATCGCCAATAGATAAGACCATTTTACAATTTGGGCCCAAGTTAGAAGCAGAGCCTAAGGTGTAAATTATCGATAGTCCATATCTCGGAAACTATAAGAGGTAATGCAATTTGGCAACCGGCAATGTAATTAGCATGCCGAATATTACTAGGAATGTGAATTGGAACGAAATCGCCAATAGAGAAGACCATTTTACAATTTGGGCCCAAGTTAGAAGCAGAGCCTAAGGTGTAAATTATCGATAGTCCATATCTCGGAAACTATAAGAGATAATGCAATTTGGCAACCGGCAATGTAATTAGCATGCCGAATATTACTTGGAATGTGAATTGGAACGAAATCGCCAATAGATAAGACCATTTTACAATTTGGGCCCAAGTTAGAAGCAGAGCCTAAGGTGTAAATTATCGATAGTCCATATCTCGGAAACTATAAGAGATAATGCAATTTGGCAACCGGCAATGTAATTAGCATGCCGAATATTACTTGGAATGTGAATTGGAACGAAATCGCCAATAGATAAGACCATTTTACAATTTGGGCCCAAGTTAGAAGCAGAGCCTAAGGTGTAAATAATCGATAGTCCATATCTCGGAAACTATAAGAGATAATGCAATTTGGCAACCGGCAATGTAATTAGCATGCCGAATATTACTTGGAATGTGAATTGGAACGAAATCGCCAATAGATAAGACCATTTTACAATTTGGGCCCAAGTTAGAAGCAGAGCCTAAGGTGTAAATTATCGATAGTCCATATCTCGGAAACTATAAGAGATAATGCAATTTGGCAACCGGCAATGTAATTAGCATGCCGAATATTACTTGGAATGTGAATTGGAACGGAATCGCCAATAGATAAGACCATTTTACAATTTGGGTCCAAGTTAGAAGCAGAGCCTAAGGTGTAAATTATCGATAGTCCATATCTCGGAAACTATAAGAGATAATGCAATTTGGCAACCGGCAATGTAATTAGCATGCCGAATATTACTTGGAATGTGAATTGGAACGAAATCGCCAATAGATAAGACCATTTTACAATTTGGGCCCAAGTTAGAAGCAGAGCCTAAGGTGTAAATTATCGATAGTCCATATCTCGGAAACTATAAGAGATAATGCAATTTGGCAACCGGCAATGTAATTAGCATGCCGAATATTACTTGGAATGTGAATTGGAACGAAATCGCCAATAGATAAGACCATTTTACAATTTGGGCCCAAGTTAGAAGCAGAGCCTAAGGTGTAAATTATTGATAGTCCATATCTCGGAAACTATAAGAGATAATGCAATTTCGCAACCGGCAATGTAATTAGCATGCCGAATATTACTTGGAATGTGAATTGGAAAGAAATCGCCAATAGATAAGACCATTTTACAATTTGGGCCCAAGTTAGAAGCAGAGCCTAAGGTGTAAATTATCGATAGTCCATATCTCGGAAACTATAAGAGATAATGCAATTTGGCAACCGGCAATGTAATTAGCATGCCGAATATTACTTGGAATGTGAATTGGAACGAAATCGCCAATAGATAAGACCATTTTACAATTTGGGCCCAAGTTAGAAGCAGAGCCTAAGGTGTAAATTATCGATAGTCCATATCTCGGAAACTATAAGAGATAATGCAATTTGGCAACCGGCAATGTAATTAGCATGCCGAATATTACTTGGAATGTGAATTGGAACGAAATCGCCAATAGATAAGACCATTTTACAATTTGGGCCCAAGTTAGAAGCAGAGCCTAAGGTGTAAATTATCGATAGTCCATATCTCGGAAACTATAAGAGATAATGCAATTTGACAACCGGCAATGTAATTAGCATGCCGAATATTACTTGGAATGTGAATTGGAACGAAATCGCCAATAGATAAGACCATTTTACAATTTGGGCCCAAGTTAGAAGCAGAGCCTAAGGTGTAAATTATCGATAGTCCATATCTCGGAAACTATAAGAGATAATGCAATTTGGCAACCGGCAATGTAATTAGCATGCCGAATATTAATTGGAATGTGAATTGGAACGAAATCGCCAATAGATAAGTCCTTTTTACAATTTGGGCCCAAGTTAGAAGCAGAGCCTAAGGTGTAAATGATCGATAGTCCATATCTCGGAAACTATAAGAGATAATGCAATTTGGCAACCGGCAATGTAATTAGCATGCCGAATATTACTTGGAATGTGAATTGGAACGAAATCGCCAATAGGTAAGACCATTTTACAATTTGGGCCCAAGTTAGAAGCAGAGCCTAAGGTGTAAATGATCGATAGTCCATATCTCGGAAACTATAAGAGATAATGCAATTTGGCAACCGGCAATGTAATTAGCATGCCGAATATTACTTGGAATGTGAATTGGAACGAAATCGCCAATAGGTAAGACCATTTTACAATTTGGGCCCAAGTTAGAAGCAGAGCCTAAGGTGTAAATTATCGATAGTCCATATCTCGGAAACTATAAGAGATAATGCAATTTGGCAACCGGCAATGTAATTAGCATGCCGAATATTACTTGGAATGTGAATTGGAACGAAATCGCCAATAGGTAAGACCATTTTACAATTTGGGCCCAAGTTAGAAGCAGAGCCTAAGGTGTAAATTATCGATAGTCCATATCTCGGAAACTATAAGAGATAATTCAATTTGGCAACCGGCAATGTAATTAGCATGCCGAATATTACTTGGAATGTGAATTGGAACGAAATCGCCAATAGATAAGACCATTTTACAATTTGGGCCCAAGTTAGAAGCAGAGCCTAAGGTGTAAATTATTGATAGTCCATATCTCGGAAACTATAAGAGATGATGCAATTTGGCAACCGGCAATGTAATTAGCATGCCGAATATTACTTGGAATGTGAATTGGAACGAAATCGCCAACAGAGAAGACCATTTTACAATTTGGGCCCAAGTTAGAAGCAGAGCCTAAGGTGTAAATTATCGATAGTCCATATCTCGGAAACTATAAGAGATAATGCAATTTGGCAACCGGCAATGTAATTAGCATGCCGAATATTACTTGGAATGTGAATTGGAACGAAATCGCCAATAGATAAGACCATTTTACAATTTGGGCCCAAGTTAGAAGCAGAGCCTAAGGTGTAAATTATCGATAGTCCATATCTCGGAAACTATAAGAGATAATGCAATTTGGCAACCGGCAATGTAATTAGCATGCCGAATATTACTTGGAATGTGAATTGGAACGAAATCGCCAATAGAGAAGACCATTTTACAATTTGGGCCCAAGTTAGAAGCAGAGCCTAAGGTGTAAATTATCGATAGTCCATATCTCGGAAACAATAAGAGATAATGCAATTTGGCAACCGGCAATGTAATTAGCATGCCGAATATTACTTGGAATGTGAATTGGAACGAAATCGCCAATAGATAAGACCATTTTACAATTTGGGCCCAAGTTAGAAGCAGAGCCTAAGGTGTAAATTATCGATAGTCCATATCTCGGAAACTATAAGAGATAATGCAATTTGGCAACCGGCAATGTAATTAGCATGCCGAATATTACTTGGAATGTGAATTGGAACGAAATCGCCAATAGATAAGACCATTTTACAATTTGGGCCCAAGTTAGAAGCAGAGCCTAAGGTGTAAATTATCGATAGTCCATATCTCGGAAACTATAAGAGATAATGCAATTTGGCAACCGGCAATGTAATTAGCATGCCGAATATTACTTGGAATGTGAATTGGAACGAAATCGCCAATAGATAAGACCATTTTACAATTTGGGCCCAAGTTAGAAGCAGAGCCTAAGGTGTAAATTATTGATAGTCCATATCTCGGAAACTATAAGAGATAATGCAATTTCGCAACCGGCAATGTAATTAGCATGCCGAATATTACTTGGAGTGTGAATTGGAACGAAATCGCCAATAGATAAGACCATTTTACAATTTGGGCCCAAGTTAGAAGCAGAGCCTAAGGTGTAAATTATCGATAGTCCATATCTCGGAAACTATAAGGGATAATGCAATTTGGCAACCGGCAATGCAATTAGCATGCCGAATATTACTTGGAATGTGAATTGGAACGAAATCGCCAATAGATAAGACCATTTTACAATTTGGGCCCAAGTTAGAAGCAGAGCCTAAGGTGTAAATTATCGATAGTCCATATCTCGGAAACTATAAGAGATAATGCAATTTGGCAACCGGCAATGTAATTAGCATGCCGAATATTACTTGGAATGTGAATTGGAACGAAATCGCCAATATAAAAGACCATTTTACAATTTGGGCCCAAGTTAGAAGCAGAGCTTAAGGTGTAAATTATCGATAGTCCATATCTCGGAAATTATAAGAGATAATGCAATTTGGCAACCGCTAATGTAATTAGCATGCCGAATATTACTTGGAATGTGAATTGGAACGAAATCGCCAATAGATAAGACCATTTTACAATTTGGGCCCAAGTTAGAAGCAGAGCCTAAGGTGTAAATTATCGATAGTCCATATCTCGGAAACTATAAGAGATAATGCAATTTGGCAACCGGCAATGTAATTAGCATGCCGAATATTACTTGGAATGTGAATTGGAACGAAATCGCCAATAGATAAGACCATTTCACAATTTGGGCCCAAGTTAGAAGCAGAGCCTAAGGTGTAAATAATTGATAGTCCATATCTCGGAAACTATAAGAGATAAAGCAATTTCGCAACCGGCAATGTAATTAGCATGCCGAATATCACTTGGAATGTGAATTGGGACGAAATCGCCAATAGATAAGACCATTTTACAATTTGGGCCCAAGTTAGAAGCAGAGCCTAAGGTGTAAATTATCGATAGTCCATATCTCGGAAACTATAAGAGATAATGCAATTTGGCAACCGGCAATGTAATTAGCATGCCGAATATTACTTGGAATGTGAATTGGAACGAAATCGCCAATAAATAAGACCATTTTACAATTTGGGCCCAAGTTAGAAGCAGAGCCTAAGATGTAAATTATCGATAGTCCATATCTCGGAAACTATAAGAGATAATGCAATTTGGCAACCGGCAATGAAATTAGCATGCCGAATATTACTTGGAATGTGAATTGGAACGAAATCGCCAATAGATAAGACCATTTTACAATTTGGGCCCAAGTTAGAAGCAGAGCCTGAGGTGTAAATTATCGATAGTCCATATCTCGGAAACTATAAGAGATAATGCAATTTGGCAACCGGCAATGTAATTAGCATGCCGAATATTACTTGGAATGTGAATTGGAACGAAATCGCCAATAGAGAAGACCATTTTACAATTTGGGCCCAAGTTAGAAGCAGAGCCTAAGGTGTAAATTATCGATAGTCCATATCTCGGAAACTATAAGAGATAATGCAATTTGGCAACCGGCAATGTAATTAGCATGCCGAATATTACTTGGAAAGTGAATTGGAACGAAATCGCCAATAGATAAGACCATTTTACAATTTGGGCCCAAGTTAGAAGCAGAGCCTAAGGTGTAAATTATCGATAGTCCATATCTCGGAAACTATAAGAGATAATGCAATTTGGCAACCGGCAATGTAATTAGCATGCCGAATATTACTTGGAATGTGAATTGGAACGAAATCGCCAATAGATAAGACCATTTTACAATTTGGGCCCAAGTTAGAAGCAGAGCTAAGGTGTAAATTATTGATAGTCCATATCTCGGAAACTATAAGAGATAATGCAATTTCGCAACCGGCAATGTAATTAGCATGCCGAATATTACTTGGAATGTGAATTGGCACGAAATCGCCAATAGATAAGACCATTTTACAATTTGGGCCCAAGTTAGAAGCAGAGCCTAAGGTGTAAATTATCGATAGTCCATATCTCGGAAACTATAAGAAATAATGCAATTTGGCAACCGGCAATGTAATTAGCATGCCGAATATTACTTGGAATGTGAATTGGAACGAAATCGCCAATAGATAAGACCATTTTACAATTTGGGCCCAAGTTAGAAGCAGAGCCTAAGGTGTAAATTATCGATAGTCCATATCTCGGAAACTATAAGAGATAATGCAATTTGGCAACCGGCAATGTAATAGCATGCCGAATATTACTTGGAATGTGAATTGGAACGAAATCGCCAACAGAGAAGGCCATTTTACAATTTGGGCCCAAGTTAGAAGCAGAGCCTAAGGTGTAAATTATCGATAGTCCATATCTCGGAAACTATAAGAGATAATGCAATTTGGCAACCGGCAATGTAATTAGCATGCCGAATATTACTTGGAATGTGAATTGGAACGAAATCGCCAATAGATAAGACCATTTTACAATTTGGGCCCAAGTTAGAAGCAGAGCCTAAGGTGTAAATTATCGATAGTCCATATCTCGGAAACTATAAGAGATAATGCAATTTGGCAACCGGCAATGTAATTAGCATGCCGAATATTACTTGGAATGTGAATTGGAACGAAATCGCCAATAGATAAGACCATTTTACAATTTGGGCCCAAGTTAGAAGCAGAGCCTAAGGTGTAAATTATCGATAGTCCATATCTCGGAAACTATAAGAGATAATGCAATTTGGCAACCGGCAATGTAATTAGCATGCCGAATATTACTTGGAATGTGAATTGGAACGAAATCGCCAATAGATAAGACCATTTTACAATTTGGGTCCAAGTTAGAAGCAGAGCCTAAGGTGTAAATTATCGATAGTCCATATCTCGGAAACTATAATAGATAATGCAATTTGGCAACCGGCAATGTAATTAGCATGCCGAATATTACTTGGAATGTGAATTGGAACGGAATCGCCAATAGATAAGACCATTTTACAATTTGGGCCCAAGTTAGAAGCAGAGCCTAAGGTGTAAATTATCGATAGTCCATATCTCGGAAACTATAAGAGATAATGCAATTTGGCAACCGGCAATGTAATTAGCATGCCGAATATTACTTGGAATGTGAATTGGAACGAAATCGCCAATAGATAAGACCATTTTACAATTTGGGCCCAAGTTAGAAGCAGAGCCTAAGGTGTAAATTGTCGATAGTCCATATCTCGGAAACTATAAGAGATAATGCAATTTGGCAACCGGCAATGTAATTAGCATGCCGAATATTACTTGGAATGTGAATTGGAACGAAATCGCCAATAGATAAGACCATTTTACAATTTGGGCCCAAGTTAGAAGCAGAGCCTAAGGTGTAAATTATTGATAGTCCATATCTCGGAAACTATAAGAGATAATGCAATTTCGCAACCGGCAATGTAATTAGCATGCCGAATATTACTTGGAATGTGAATTGGAAAGAAATCGCCAATAGATAAGGCCATTTTACAATTTGGGCCCAAGTTAGAAGCAGAGCCTAAGGTGTAAATTATCGATAGTCCATATCTCGGAAACTATAAGAGATAATGCAATTTGGCAACCGGCAATGTAATTAGCAGGCCGAATATTACTTGGAATGTGAATTGGAACGAAATCGCCAATAGATAAGACCATTTTACAATTTGGGCCCAAGTTAGAAGCAGAGCCTAAGGTGTAAATTATCGATAGTCCATATCTCGGAAACTATAAGAGATAATGCAATTTGGCAACCGGCAATGTAATTAGCATGCCGAATATTACTTGGAATGTGAATTGGAACGAAATCGCCAATAGATAAGACCATTTTACAATTTGGGCCCAAGTTAGAAGCAGAGCCTAAGGTGTAAATTATCGATAGTCCATATCTCGGAAACTATAAGAGATAATGCAATTTGACAACCGGCAATGTAATTAGCATGCCGAATATTACTTGGAATGTGAATTGGAACGAAATCGCCAATAGAGAAGACCATTTTACAATTTGGGCCCAAGTTAGAAGCAGAGCCTAAGGTGTAAATTATCGATAGTCCATATCTCGGAAACTATAAGAGATAATGCAATTTGGCAACCGGCAATGTAATTACCATGCCGAATATTACTTGGAATGTGAATTGGAACGAAATCGCCAATAGATAAGACCATTTTACAATTTGGGCCCAAGTTAGAAGCAGAGCCTAAGGTGTAAATTATCGATAGTCCATATCTCGGAAACTATAAGAGATAATGCAATTTGGCAACCGGCAATGTAATTAGCATGCCGAATATTACTTGGAATGTGAATTGGAACGAAATCGCCAATAGATAAGACCATTTTACAATTTGGGCCCAAGTTAGAAGCAGAGCCTAAGGTGTAAATTATCGATAGTCCATATCTCGGAAACTATAAGAGATAATGCAATTTGGCAACCGGCAATGTAATTAGCATGCCGAATATTACTTGGAATGTGAATTGGAACGAAATCGCCAATAGATAAGACCATTTTACAATTTGGGCCCAAGTTAGAAGCAGAGCCTAAGGTGTAAATTATCGATAGTCCATATCTCGGAAACTATAAGAGATAATGCAATTTGGCAACCGGCAATGTAATTAGCATGCCGAATATTACTTGGAATGTGAATTGGAACGAAATCGTCAATAGATAAGACCATTTTACAATTTGGGCCCAAGTTAGAAGCAGAGCCTAAGATGTAAATTATCGATAGTCCATATCTCGGAAACTATAAGAGATAATGCAATTTGGCAACCGGCAATGTAATTAGCATGCCGAATATTACTTGGAATGTGAATTGGAACGAAATCGCCAATAGATAAGACCATTTTACAATTTGGGCCCAAGTTAGAAGCAGAGCTAAGGTGTAAATTATTGATAGTCCATATCTCGGAAACTATAAGAGATAATGCAATTTCGCAACCGGCAATGTAATTAGCATGCCGAATATTACTTGGAATGTGAATTGGCACGAAATCGCCAATAGATAAGATCATTTTACAATTTGGGCCCAAGTTAGAAGCAGAGCCTAAGGTGTAAATTATCGATAGTCCATATCTCGGAAACTATAAGAGATAATGCAATTTGGCAACCGGCAATGTAATTAGCATGCCGAATATTACTTGGAATGTGAATTGGAACGAAATCGCCAATAGATAAGACCATTTTACAATTTGGGCCCAAGTTAGAAGCAGAGCCTAAGGTGTAAATTATCGATAGTCCATATCTCGGAAACTATAAGAGGTAATGCAATTTGGCAACCGGCAATGTAATTAGCATGCCGAATATTACTTGGAATGTGAATTGGAACGAAATCGCCAATAGAGAAGACCATTTTACAATTTGGGCCCAAGTTAGAAGCAGAGCCTAAGGTGTAAATTATCGATAGTCCATATCTCGGAAACTATAAGAGATAATGCAATTTGGCAACCGGCAATGTAATTAGCATGCCGAATATTACTTGGAATGTGAATTGGAACGAAATCGCCAATAGATAAGACCATTTTACAATTTGGGCCCAAGTTAGAAGCAGAGCCTAAGGTGTAAATTATCGATAGTCCATATCTCGGAAACTATAAGAGATAATGCAATTTGGCAACCGGCAATGTAATTAGCATGCCGAATATTACTTGGAATGTGAATTGGAACGAAATCGCCAATAGATAAGACCATTTTACAATTTGGGCCCAAGTTAGAAGCAGAGCCTAAGGTGTAAATTATCGATAGTCCATATCTCGGAAACTATAAGAGATAATGCAATTTGGCAACCGGCAATGTAATTAGCATGCCGAATATTACTTGGAATGTGAATTGGAACGGAATCGCCAATAGATAAGACCATTTTACAATTTGGGCCCAAGTTAGAAGCAGAGCCTAAGGTGTAAATTATCGATAGTCCATATCTCGGAAACTATAAGAGATAATGCAATTTGGCAACCGGCAATGTAATTAGCATGCCGAATATTACTTGGAATGTGAATTGGAACGAAATCGCCAATAGATAAGACCATTTTACAATTTGGGCCCAAGTTAGAAGCACAGCCTAAGGTGTAAATTATCGATAGTCCATATCTCGGAAACTATAAGAGATAATGCAATTTGGCAACCGGCAATGTAATTAGCATGCCGAATATTACTTGGAATGTGAATTGGAACGAAATCGCCAATAGATAAGACCATTTTACAATTTGGGCCCAAGTTAGAAGCAGAGCCTAAGGTGTAAATTATTGATAGTCCATATCTCGGAAACTATAAGAGATAATGCAATTTCGCAACCGGCAATGTAATTAGCATGCCGAATATTACTTGGAATGTGAATTGGAAAGAAATCGCCAATAGATAAGACCATTTTACAATTTGGGCCCAAGTTAGAAGCAGAGCCTAAGGTGTAAATTATCGATAGTCCATATCTCGGAAACTATAAGAGATAATGCAATTTGGCAACCGGCAATGTAATTAGCATGCCGAATATTACTTGGAATGTGAATTGGAACGAAATCGCCAATAGATAAGACCATTTTACAATTTGGGCCCAAGTTAGAAGCAGAGCCTAAGGTGTAAATTATCGATAGTCCATATCTCGGAAACTATAAGAGATAATGCAATTTGGCAACCGGCAATGTAATTAGCATGCCGAATATTACTTGGAATGTGAATTGGAACGAAATCGCCAATAGATAAGACCATTTTACAATTTGGGCCCAAGTTAGAAGCAGAGCCTAAGGTGTAAATTATCGATAGTCCATATCTCGGAAACTATAAGAGATAATGCAATTTGACAACCGGCAATGTAATTAGCATGCCGAATATTACTTGGAATGTGAATTGGAACGAAATCGCCAATAGATAAGACCATTTTACAATTTGGGCCCAAGTTAGAAGCAGAGCCTAAGGTGTAAATTATCGATAGTCCATATCTCGGAAACTATAAGAGATAATGCAATTTGGCAACCGGCAATGTAATTAGCATGCCGAATATTAATTGGAATGTGAATTGGAACGAAATCGCCAATAGATAAGTCCATTTTACAATTTGGGCCCAAGTTAGAAGCAGAGCCTAAGGTGTAAATGATCGATAGTCCATATCTCGGAAACTATAAGAGATAATGCAATTTGGCAACCGGCAATGTAATTAGCATGCCGAATATTACTTGGAATGTGAATTGGAACGAAATCGCCAATAGGTAAGACCATTTTACAATTTGGGCCCAAGTTAGAAGCAGAGCCTAAGGTGTAAATGATCGATAGTCCATATCTCGGAAACTATAAGAGATAATGCAATTTGGCAACCGGCAATGTAATTAGCATGCCGAATATTACTTGGAATGTGAATTGGAACGAAATCGCCAATAGGTAAGACCATTTTACAATTTGGGCCCAAGTTAGAAGCAGAGCCTAAGGTGTAAATTATCGATAGTCCATATCTCGGAAACTATAAGAGATAATGCAATTTGGCAACCGGCAATGTAATTAGCATGCCGAATATTACTTGGAATGTGAATTGGAACGAAATCGCCAATAGGTAAGACCATTTTACAATTTGGGCCCAAGTTAGAAGCAGAGCCTAAGGTGTAAATTATCGATAGTCCATATCTCGGAAACTATAAGAGATAATTCAATTTGGCAACCGGCAATGTAATTAGCATGCCGAATATTACTTGGAATGTGAATTGGAACGAAATCGCCAATAGATAAGACCATTTTACAATTTGGGCCCAAGTTAGAAGCAGAGCCTAAGGTGTAAATTATTGATAGTCCATATCTCGGAAACTATAAGAGATAATGCAATTTGGCAACCGGCAATGTAATTAGCATGCCGAATATTACTTGGAATGTGAATTGGAACGAAATCGCCAACAGAGAAGACCATTTTACAATTTGGGCCCAAGTTAGAAGCAGAGCCTAAGGTGTAAATTATCGATAGTCCATATCTCGGAAACTATAAGAGATAATGCAATTTGGCAACCGGCAATGTAATTAGCATGCCGAATATTACTTGGAATGTGAATTGGAACGAAATCGCCAATAGATAAGACCATTTTACAATTTGGGCCCAAGTTAGAAGCAGAGCCTAAGGTGTAAATTATCGATAGTCCATATCTCGGAAACTATAAGAGATAATGCAATTTGGCAACCGGCAATGTAATTAGCATGCCGAATATTACTTGGAATGTGAATTGGAACGAAATCGCCAATAGAGAAGACCATTTTACAATTTGGGCCCAAGTTAGAAGCAGAGCCTAAGGTGTAAATTATCGATAGTCCATATCTCGGAAACAATAAGAGATAATGCAATTTGGCAACCGGCAATGTAATTAGCATGCCGAATATTACTTGGAATGTGAATTGGAACGAAATCGCCAATAGATAAGACCATTTTACAATTTGGGCCCAAGTTAGAAGCAGAGCCTAAGGTGTAAATTATCGATAGTCCATATCTCGGAAACTATAAGAGATAATGCAATTTGGCAACCGGCAATGTAATTAGCATGCCGAATATTACTTGGAATGTGAATTGGAACGAAATCGCCAATAGATAAGACCATTTTACAATTTGGGCCCAAGTTAGAAGCAGAGCCTAAGGTGTAAATTATCGATAGTCCATATCTCGGAAACTATAAGAGATAATGCAATTTGGCAACCGGCAATGTAATTAGCATGCCGAATATTACTTGGAATGTGAATTGGAAGGAAATCGCCAATAGATAAGACCATTTTACAATTTGGGCCCAAGTTAGAAGCAGAGCCTAAGGTGTAAATTATCGATAGTCCATATCTCGGAAACTATAAGAGATAATGCAATTTGGCAACCGGCAATGTAATTAGCATGCCGAATATTACTTGGAATGTGAATTGGAACGAAATCGCCAATAGGTAAGACCATTTTACAATTTGGGCCCAAGTTAGAAGCAGAGCCTAAGGTGTAAATTATCGATAGTCCATATCTCGGAAACTATAAGAGATAATGCAATTTGGCAACCGGCAATGTAATTAGCATGCCGAATATTACTTGGAATGTGAATTGGAACGAAATCGAAAATAGATAAGACCATTTTACAATTTGGGCCCAAGTTAGAAGCAGAGCCTAAGGTGTAAATTATCGATAGTCCATATCTCGGAAACTATAAGAGATAATGCAATTTGGCAACCGGCAATGTAATTAGCATGCCGAATATTACTTGGAATGTGAATTGGAACGAAATCGCCAATAGATAAGACCATTTTACAATTTGGGCCCAAGTTAGAAGCAGAGCCTAAGGTGTAAATTATCGATAGTCCATATCTCGGAAACTATAAGAGATAATGCAATTTGGCAACCGGCAATGTAATTAGCATGCCGAATATTACTTGGAATGTGAATTGGAACGAAATCGCTAATAGATAAGACCATTTTACAATTTGGGCCCAAGTTAGAAGCAGAGCTTAAGGTGTAAATTATCGATAGTCCATATCTCGGAAACTATAAGAGATAATGCAATTTGGCAACCGGTAATGTAATTAGCATGCCGAATATTACTTGGAATGTGAATTGGAACGAAATCGCCAATAGATAAGACCATTTTACAATTTGGGCCCAAGTTAGAAGCAGAGCCTAAGGTGTAAATTATCGATAGTCCGTATCTCGGAAACTATAAGGGATAATGCAATTTGGCAACCGGCAATGTAATTAGCATGCCGAATATTACTTGGAATGTGAATTGGAACGAAATCGCCAATAGATAAGACCATTTTACAATTTGGGCCCAAGATAGAAGCAGAGCCTAAGGTGTAAATTATTGATAGTCCATATCTCGGAAACTATAAGAGATAATGCAATTTCGCAACCGGCAATGTAATTAGCATGCCGAATATCACTTGGAATGTGAATTGGGACGAAATCGCCAATAGATAAGACCATTTTACAATTTGGGCCCAAGTTAGAAGCAGAGCCTAAGGTGTAAATTATCGATAGTCCATATCTCGGAAACTATAAGAGATAATGCAATTTGGCAACCGGCAATGTAATTAGCATGCCGAATATTACTTGGAATGTGAATTGGAACGAAATCGCCAATAAATAAGACCATTTTACAATTTGGGCCCAAGTTAGAAGCAGAGCCTATGATGTAAATTATCGATAGTCCATATCTCGGAAACTATAAGAGATAATGCAATTTGGCAACCGGCAATGTAATTAGCATGCCGAATATTACTTGGAATGTGAATTGGAACGAAATCGCCAATAGATAAGACCATTTTACAATTTGGGCCCAAGTTAGAAGCAGAGCCTAAGGTGTAAATTATCGATAGTCCATATCTCGGAAACTATAAGAGATAATTCAATTTGGCAACCGGCAATGTAATTAGCATGCCGGATATTACTTGGAATGTGAATTGGAACGAAATCGCCAATAGATAAGACCATTTTACAATTTGGGCCCAAGTTAGAAGCAGAGCCTAAGGTGTAAATTATCGATAGCCCATATCTCGGAAACTATAAGAGATAATGCAATTTGGCAACCGGCAATGTAATTAGCATGCCGAATATTACTTGGAATGTGAATTGGAACGAAATCGCCAATAGATAAGACGATTTTACAATTTGGGCCCAAGTTAGAAGCAGAGCCTAAGGTGTAAATTATCGATAGTCCATATCTCGGAAACTATAAGAGATAATGCAATTTGGCAACCGGCAATGTAATTAGCATGCCGAATATTACTTGGAATGTGAATTGGAACGAAATCGGCAATAGATAAGACCATTTTACAATTTGGGCCCAAGTTAGAAGCAGAGCCTAAGGTGTAAATTATCGATAGTCCATATCTCGGAAACTATAAGAGATAATGCAATTTGGCAACCGGCAATGTAATTAGCATGCCGAATATTACTTGGAATGTGAATTGGAACGAAATCGCCAATAGATAAGACCATTTGACAATTTGGGCCCAAGTTAGAAGCAGAGCCTAAGATGTAAATTATCGATAGTCCATATCTCGGAAACTATAAGAGATAATGCAATTTGGCAACCGGCAATGTAATTAGCATGCCGAATATTACTTGGAATGTGAATTGGAACGAAATCGCCAATAGATAAGACCATTTTACAATTTGGGCCCTAGTTAGAAGCAGAGCCTAAGGTGTAAATTATCGATAGTCCATATCTCGGAAACTATAAGAGATAATGCAATTTGGCAACCGGCAATGTAATTAGCATGCCGAATATTACTTGGAATGTGAATTGGAACGAAATTGCCAATAGGTAAGACCATTTTACAATTTGGGCCCAAGTTAGAAGCAGAGCCTAAGGTGTAAATTACCGATAGTCCATATCTCGGAAACTATAAGAGATAATTCAATTTGGCAACCGGCAATGTAATTAGCATGCCGGATATTACTTGGAATGTGAATTGGAATGAAATCGCCAATAGATAAGACGATTTTACAATTTGGGCCCAAGTTAGAAGCAGAGCCTAAGGTGTAAATTACCGATAGTCCATATCTCGGAAACTATAAGAGATAATGCAATTTGGCAACCAGCAATGTAATTAGCATGCCGAATATTACTTGGAATGTGAATTGGAACGAAATCGCCAATAGATAAGACGATTTTACAATTTGGGCCCAAGTTAGAAGCAGAGCCTAAGGTGTAAATTATCGATAGTCCATATCTCGGAAACTATAAGAGATAATGCAATTTGGCAACCGGCAATGTAATTAGCATGCCGAATATTACTTGGAATGTGAATTGGAACGAAATCGCCAATAGAGAAGACCATTTTACAATTTGGGCCCAAGTTAGAAGCAGAGCCTAAGGTGTAAATTATCGATAGTCCATATCTCGGAAACTATAAGAGATAATGCAATTTGGCAATCGGCAACGTAATTAGCATGCCGAATATTACTTGGAATGTGAATTGGAACGAAATCGCCAATAGATAAGACCATTTTACAATTTGGGCCCAAGTTAGAAGCAGAGCCTAAGGTGTAAATTATCGATAGTCCATATCTCGGAAACTATAAGAGATAATGCAATTTGGCAACCGGCAATGTAATTAGCATGCCGAATATTACTTGGAATGTGAATTGGAACGAAATCGCCAATAGATAAGACCATTTTACAATTTGGGCCCAAGTTAGAAGCAGAGCCTAAGGTGTAAATTATCGATAGTCCATATCTCGGAAACTATAAGAGATAATGCAATTTGGCAACCGGCAATATAATTAGCATGCCGAATATTACTTGGAATGTGAATTGGAACGAAATCGCCAATAGATAAGACCATTTTACAATTTGGGCCCAAGTTAGTAGCAGAGCCTAAGGTGTAAATTATTGATAGTCCATATCTCGGAAACTATAAGAGATAATGCCATTTCGCAACCGGCAATGTAATTAGCATGCCGAATATCACTTGGAATGTGAATTGGGACGAAATCGCCAATAGATAAGACCATTTTACAGTTTGGGCCCAAGTTAGAAGCAGAGCCTAAGGTGTAAATTATCGATAGTCCATATCTCGGAAACTATAAGAGATAATGCAATTTGGCAACCGGCAATGTAATTAGCATGCCGAATATTACTTGGAATGTGAATTGGAACGAAATCGCCAATAGATAAGACCATTTTACAATTTGGGCCCAAGTTAGAAGCAGAGCCTAAGGTGTAAATTATTGATAGTCTATATCTCGGAAACTATAAGAGATAATGCAATTTCGCAACCGGCAATGTAATTAGCATGCCGAATATTACTTGGAATGTGAATTGGAACGAAATCGCCAATAGATAAGACCATTTTACAATTTGGGCCCAAGTTAGAAGCAGAGCCTAAGGTGTAAATTATCGATAATCCATATCTCGGAAACTATAAGATATAATGCAATTTGGCAACCGGCAATGTAATTAGCATGCCGAATATTACTTGGAATGTGAATTGGAACGAAATCGCCAATAGATAAGACCATTTTACAATTTGGGCCCAAGTTAGAAGCAGAGCCTAAGGTGTAAATTATCGATAGTCCATATCTCGGAAACTATAAGAGATAATGCAATTTGGCAACCGGCAATGTAATTAGCATGCCGAATATAACTTGGAATGTGAATTGGAACGAAATCGCCAATAGATAAGACCATTTTACAATTTGGGCCCAAGTTAGAAGCAGAGCCTAAGGTGTAAATTATCGATAGTCCATATCTCGGAAACTATAAGAGATAATGCAATTTGGCAACCGGCAATGTAATTAGCATGCCGAATATTACTTGGAATGTGAATTGGAACGAAATCGCCAATAGATAAGACCATTTTACAATTTGGGCCCAAGTTAGAAGCAGAGCCTAAGGTGTAAATTATCGATAGTCCATATCTCGGAAACTATAAGAGATAATGCAATTTGGCAACCGGCAATATAATTAGCATGCCGAATATTACTTGGAATGTGAATTGGAACGAAATCGCCTATAGATAAGACCATTTTACAATTTAGGCCCAAGTTAGTAGCAGAGCCTAAGGTGTAAATTATTGATAGTCCATATCTCGGAAACTATAAGAGATAATGCAATTTCGCAACCGGCAATGTAATTAGCATGCCGAATATCACTTGGAATGTGAATTGGGACGAAATCGCCAATAGATAAGACCATTTTACAATTTGGGCCCAAGTTAGAAGCAGAGCCTAAGGTGTAAATTATCGATAGTCCATATCTCGGAAACTAAAAGAGATAATGCAATTTGGCAACCGGCAATGTAATTAGCATGCCGAATATTACTTGGAATGTGAATTGGAACGAAATCGCCAATAGATAAGACCATTTTACAATTTGGGCCCAAGTTAGAAGCAGAGCCTAAGGTGTAAATTATCGATAGTCCATATCTCGGAAACTATAAGAGATAATGCAATTTGGCAACCGGCAATGTAATTAGCATGCCGAATATTACTTGGAATGTGAATTGGAACGAAATCGCCAATAGATAAGACCATTTTACAATTTGGGCCCAAGTTAGAAGCAGAGCCTAAGGTGTAAATTATTGATAGTCCATATCTCGGAAACTATAAGAGATAATGCAATTTCGCAACCGGCAATGTAATTAGCATGCCGAATATTACTTGGAGTGTGAATTGGAACGAAATCGCCAATAGGTAAGACCATTTTACAATTTGGGCCCAAGTTAGAAGCAGAGCCTAAGGTGTAAATTATCGATAGTCCATATCTCGGAAACTATAAGAGATAATGCAATTTGGCAACCGGCAATGTAATTAGCATGCCGAATATTACTTGGAATGTGAATTGGAACGAAATCGCCAATAGATAAGACCATTTTACAATTTGGGCCCAAGTTAGAAGCAGAGCCTAAGGTGTAAATTATCGATAGTCCATATCTCGGAAACTATAAGAGATAATGCAATTTGGCAACCGGCAATGTAATTAGCATGCCGAATATTACTTGGAATGTGAATTGGAACGAAATCGCCAATAGATAAGACCATTTTACAATTTGGGCCCAAGTTAGAAGCAGAGCCTAAGGTGTAAATTATCGATAGTCCATATCTCGGAAACTATAAGAGATAATGCAATTTGGCAACCGGCAATGTAATTAGCATGCCGAATATTACTTGGAATGTGAATTGCAACGAAATCGCCAATAGATAAGACCATTTTACAATTTGGGCCCAAGTTAGAAGCAGAGCCTAAGGTGTAAATTATCGATAATCCATATCTCGGAAACTATAAGAGATAATGCAATTTGGCAACCGGCAATGTAATTAGCATGCCGAATATTACTTGGAATGTGAATTGGAACGAAATCGCCAATAGATAAGACCATTTTACAATTTGGGCCCAAGTTAGAAGCAGAGCCTAAGGTGTAAATTATTGATAGCCCATATCTCGGAAACTATAAGAGATAATGCAATTTCGAAACCGGCAATGTAATTAGCATGCCGAATATCACTTGGAATGTGAATTGGGACGAAATCGCCAATAGATAAGACCATTTTACAATTTGGGCCCAAGTTAGAAGCAGAGCCTAAGGTGTAAATTATCGATAGTCCATATCTCGGAAACTATAAGAGATAATGCAATTTGGCAACCGGCAATGTAATTAGCATGCCGAATATTACTTGGAATGTGAATTGGAACGAAATCGCCAATAGATAAGACCATTTTACAATTTGGGCCCAAGTTAGAAGCAGAGGTTAAGGTGTAAATTATCGATAGTCCATATCTCGGAAACTATAAGAGATAATGCAATTTGGCAACCGGCAATGTAATTAGCATGCCGAATATTACTTGGAATGTGAATTGGAACGAAATCGCCAATAGGTAAGACCATTTTACAATTTGCGCCCAAGTTAGAAGCAGAGCCTAAGGTGTAAATTATCGATAGTCCATATCTCGGAAACTATAAGAGATAATTCAATTTGGCAACCGGCAATGTAATTAGCATGCCGAATATTACTTGGAATGTGAATTGGAACGAAATCGCCAATAGATAAAACCATTTTACAATTTGGGCCCAAGTTAAAAGCAGAGCCTAAGGTGTAAATTATCGATAGTCCATATCTCGGAAACTATAAGAGATAATGCAATTTGGCAACCGGCAATGTAATTAGCATGCCGAATATTACTTGGAATGTGAATTGGAACGAAATCGCCAATAGATAAGACCATTTTACAATTTGGGAGCAAGTTAGAAGCAGAGCCTAAGGTGTAAATTATCGATAGTCCATATCTCGGAAACTATAAGAGATAATGCAATTTGGCAACCGGCAATGTAATTAGCATGCCGAATATTACTTGGAATGTGAATTGGAACGAAATTGCCAATAGATAAGACCATTTTACAATTTGGGCCCAAGTTAGAAGCAGAGCCTATAGTGTAAATTATCGATAGTCCATATCTCGGAAACTATAAGAAATAATGCAATTTGACAACCGGCAATGTAATTAGCATGCCGAATATTACTTGGAATGTGAATTGGAACGAAATCGCCAATAGATAAGACCATTTTACAATTTGGGCCCAAGTTAGAAGCAGAGCCTAAGGTGTAAATTATCGATAGTCCATATCTCGGAAACTATAAGAGATAATGCAATTTGGCAACCGGCAATGTAATTAGCATGCCGAATATTACTTGGAATGTGAATTGGAACGAAATCGCCAATAGGTAAGACCATTTTACAATTTGGGCCCAAGTTAGAAGCAGAGCCTAAGGTGTAAATTATCGATAGTCCATATCTCGGAAACTATAAGAGATAATTCAATTTGGCAACCGGCAATGTAATTAGCATGCCGAATATTACTTGGAATGTGAATTGGAACGAAATCGCCAATAGATAAGACCATTTTACAATTTGGGCCCAAGTTAGAAGCAGAGCCTAAGGTGTAAATTATAGATAGTCCATATCTCGGAAACTATAAGAGATAATGCAATTTGGCAACCGGCAATGTAATTAGCATGCCGAATATTACTTGGAATGTGAATTGGAACGAAATCGCCAATAGATAAGACCATTTTACAATTTGGGCCCAAGTTAGAAGCAGAGCCTAAGGTGTAAATTATCGATAGTCCATATCTCGGAAACTATAAGAGATAATGCAATTTGGCAACCAGCAATGTAATTAGCATGCCGAATATTACTTGGAATGTGAATTGGAACGAAATCGCCAATAGATAAGACCATTTTACAATTTGGGCCCAAGTTAGAAGCAGAGCCTAAGGTGTAAATTATTGATAGTCCATATCTCGGAAACTATAAGAGATAATGCAATTTCGCAACCGGCAATGTAATTAGCATGCCGAATATCACTTGGAATGTGAATTGGGACGAAATCGCCAATAGATAAGACCATTTTACAATTTGGGCCCAAGTTAGAAGCAGAGCCTAAGGTGTAAATTATCGATAGTCCATATCTCGGAAACTATAAGAGATAATGCAATTTGGCAACCGGCAATGTAATTAGCATGCCGAATATTACTTGGAATGTGAATTGGAACGAAATCGCCAATAGATAAGACCATTTTACAATTTGGGCCCAAGTTAGAAGCAGAGCCTAAGGTGTAAATTATCGATAGTCCATATCTCGGAAACTATAAGAGATAATGCAATTTGGCAACCGGCAATGTAATTAGCATGCCGAATATTACTTGGAATGTGAATTGGAACGAAATCGCCAATAGATAAGACCATTTTACAATTTGGGCCCAAGTTAGAAGCAGAGCCTAAGGTGTAAATTATCGATAGTCCATATCTCGGAAACTATAAGAGATAATGCAATTTGGCAACCGGCAATGTAATTAGCATGCCGAATATTACTTGGAATGTGAATTGGAACGAAATCGCCAATAGGTAAGACCATTTTACAATTTGGGCCCAAGTTAGAAGCAGAGTCTAAGGTGTAAATTATCGATAGTCCATATCTCTGAAACTATAAGAGATAATGCAATTTCGCAAACGGCAATGTAATTAGCATGCCGAATATTACTTGGAATGTGAATTGGGACGAAATCGCCAATAGATAAGGCCATTTTACAATTTGGGCCCAAGTTAGAAGCAGAGCCTAAGGTGTAAATTATCGATAGTCCATATCTCGGAAACTATAAGAGATAATGCAACTTGGCAACCGGCAATGTAATTAGCATGCCGAATATTACTTGGAATGTGAATTGAAACGAAATCGCCAATAGATAAGACCATTTTACAATTTGGGCCCAAGTTAGAAGCAGAGCCTAAGGTTAAAAATAATCGATAGTCCATATCTCGGAAACTATAAGAGATAATGCAATTTGGCAACCGGCAATGTAATTAGCATGCCGAATGTTACTTGGAATGTGAATTGGAACGAAATCGACAATAGATAAGACCATTTTACAATTTGGGCCCAAGTTAGAAGCAGAGCCTAAGGTGTAAATTATCGATAGTCCATATCTCGGAAACTATAAGAGATAATGCAATTTGGCAACCGGCAATGTAATTAGCATGCCGAATATTACTTGGAATGTGAATTGGAACGAAATCGCCAATAGATAAGACCATTTTACAGTTTGGGCCCAAGTTAGAAGCAGAGCCTAAGGTTAAAAATAATCGATAGTCCATATCTCGGAAACTATAAGAGATAATGCAATTTGGCAACCGGCAATGTAATTAGCATGCCGAATGTTACTTGGAATGTGAATTGGAACGAAATCGCCAATAGATAAGACCATTTTACAATTTGGGCCCAAGTTAGAAGCAGAGCCTAAGGTGTAAATTATCGATAGTCCATATCTCGGAAACTATAAGAGATAATTCAATTTGGCAACCGGCAATGTAATTAGCATGCCGAATATTACTTGGAATGTGAATTGGAACGAAATCGCCAATAGATAAGACCATTTTACAATTTGGGCCCAAGTTAGAAGCAGAGCCTAAGGTGTAAATTATCGATAGTCCATATCTCGGAAACTATAAGAGATAATGCAATTTGGCAACCGGCAATGTAATTAGCATGCCGAATATTACTTGGAATGTGAATTGGAACGAAATCGCCAATAGATAAGACCATTTTACAATTTGGGCCCAAGTTAGAAGCAGAGCCTAAGGTGTAAATTATCGATAGTCCATATCTCGGAAACTATAAGAGATAATGCAATTTGGCAACCGGCAATGTAATTAGCATGCCGAATATTACTTGGAATGTGAATTGGAACGAAATCGCCAATAGATAAGACCATTTTACAATTTGGGCCCAAGTTAGAAGCAGAGCCTAAGGTGTAAATTATTGATAGTCCATATCTCGGAAACTATAAGTGATAATGCAATTTCGCAACCGGCAATGTAATTAGCATGCCGAATATTACTTGGAGTGTGAATTGGAACGAAATCGCCAATAGATAAGACCATTTTACAATTTGGGCCCAAGTTAGAAGCAGAGCCTAAGGTGTAAATTATCGATAGTCCATATCTCGGAAACTATAAGAGATAATGCAATTTGGCAACCGGCAATGTAATTAGCATGCCGAATATTACTTGGAATGTGAATTGGAACGAAATCGACAATAGATAAGACCATTTTACAATTTGGGCCCAAGTTAGAAGCAGAGCCTAAGGTGTAAATTATCGATAGTCCCTATCTCGGAAACTATAAGAGATAATGCAATTTGGCAACCGGCAATGTAATTAGCATGCCGAATATTACTTGGAATGTGAATTGGAATGAAATCGCCAATAGATAAGACCATTTTACAATTTGGGCCCAAGTTAGAAGCAGGGCCTAAGGTGTAAATTATCGATAGTCCATATCTCGGAAACTATAAGAGATAATGCAATTTGGCAACCGGCAATGTAATTAGCATGCCGAATATTACTTGGAATGTGAATTGCAACGAAATTGCCAATAGATAAGACCATTTAACAATTTGGGCCCAAGTTAGAAGCAGAGCCTAAGGTGTAAATTATCGATAGTCCATATCTCGGAAACTATAAGAGATAATGCAATTTGGCAACCGGCAATGTAATTAGCATGCCGAATATTACTTGGAATGTGAATTGGAACAATATCGCCAATAGATAAGACCATTTTACAATTTGGGCAAAAGTTAGAAGCAGAGCCTAAGGTGTAAATTATTGATAGTCCATATCTCGGAAACTATAAGAGATAATGCAATTTCGCAACCGGCAATGTAATTAGCATGCCGAATATTACTTGGAGTGTGAATTGGAACGAAATCGCCAATAGATAAGACCATTTTACAATTTGGACCCAAGTTAGAAGCAGAGCCTAAGGTGTAAATTATCGATAGTCCATATCTCGGAAACTATAAGAGATAATGCAATTTGGCAACCGGCAATGTAATTAGCATGCCGAATATTACTTGGAATGTGAATTGGAACGAAATCGCCAATAGATAAGACCATTTTACAATTTGGGCCCAAGTTAGAAGCAGAGCCTAAGGTGTAAATTATCGATAGTCCATATCTCGGAAACTATAAGAGATAATGCAATTTGGCAACCGGCAATGTAATTAGCATGCCGAATATTACTTGGAATGTGAATTGGAACGAAATCGCCAATAGATAAGACCATTTTACAATTTGGGCCCAAGTTAGAAGCAGAGATTAAGGTGTAAATTATCGATAGTCCATATCTCGGAAACTATAAGAGATAATGCAATTTGGCAACCGGCAATGTTATTAGCATGCCGAATATTACTTGGAATGTGAATTGGAACGAAATCGCCAATTGGTAAGACCATTTTACAATTTGGGCCCAAGTTAGAAGCAGAGTCTAAGGTGTAAATTATCGATAGTCCATATCTCTGAAACTATAAGAGATAATGCAATTTGGCAACCGGCAATGTAATTAGCATGCCGAATGTTACTTGGAATGTGAATTGGAACGAAATCGCCAATAGATAAGACCATTTTACAATTTGGGCCCAAGTTAGAAGCAGAGCCTAAGGTGTAAATTATCGATAGTCCATATCTCGGAAACTATAAGAGATAATGCAATTTGGCAACCGGCAATGTAATTAGCATGCCGAATATTACTTGGAATGTGAATTGGAACGAAATCGCCAATAGATAAGACCATTTTACAGTTTGGGCCCAAGTTGGAAGCAGAGCCTAAGGTTAAAAATAATCGATAGTCCATATCTCGGAAACTATAAGAGATAATGCAATTTGGCAACCGGCAATGTAATTAGCATGCCGAATGTTACTTGGAATGTGAATTGGAACGAAATCGCCAATAGATAAGACCATTTTACAATTTGGTCCCAAGTTAGAAGCAGAGCCTAAGGTGTAAATTATCGATAGTCCATATCTCGGAAACTATAAGAGATAATTCAATTTGGCAACCGGCAATGTAATTAGCATGGCGAATATTACTTGGAATGTGAATTGGAACGAAATCGCCAATAGATAAGACCATTTTACAATTTGGGCCCAAGTTAGAAGCAGAGCCTAAGGTGTAAATTATCGATAGTCCATATCTCGGAAACTATAAGAGATAATGCAATTTGGCAACCGGCAATGTAATTAGCATGCCGAATATTACTTGGAATGTGAATTGGAACGAAATCGCCAATAGATAAGACGATTTTACAATTTGGGCCCAAGTTAGAAGCAGAGCCTAAGGTGTAAATTATCGATAGTCCATATCTCGGAAACTATAAGAGATAATGCAATTTGGCAACCGGCAATGTAATTAGCATGCCGAATATTACTTGGAATGTGAATTGGAACGAAATCGCCAATAGATAAGACCATTTTACAATTTGGGCCCAAGTTAGAAGCAGAGCCTAAGGTGTAAATTATTGATAGTCCATATCTCGGAAACTATAAGAGATAATGCAATTTCGCAACCGGCAATGTAATTAGCATGCCGAATATTACTTGGAGTGTGAATTGGAACGAAATCGCCAATAGATAAGACCATTTTACAATTTGGGCCCAAGTTAGAAGCAGAGCCTAAGGTGTAAATTATCGATAGTCCATATCTCGGAAACTATAAGAGATAATGCAATTTGGCAACCGGCAATGTAATTAGCATGCCGAATATTACTTGGAATGTGAATTGGAACGAAATCGCCAATAGATAAGACCATTTTACAATTTGGGCCCAAGTTAGAAGCAGAGCCTAAGGTGTAAATTATCGATAGTCCATATCTCGGAAACTATAAGAGATAATGCAATTTTACAACCGGCAATGTAATTAGCATGCCGAATATTACTTGGAATGTGAATTGGAACGAAATCGCCAATAGATAAGACCATTTTACAATTTGGGCCCAAGTTAGAAGCAGAGCCTAAGGTGTAAATTATCGATAGTCCATATCTCGGAAACTATAAGAAATAATGCAATTTGGCAACCGGCAATGTAATTAGCATGCCGAATATTACTTGGAATGTTAATTGGAACGAAATCGCCAATAGATAAGACCATTTTACAATTTGGGCCCAAGTTAGAAGCAGAGCCTAAGGTGTAAATTATCGATAGTCCATATCTCGGAAACTATAAGAGATAATGCAATTTCGCAACCGGCAATGTAATTAGCATGCCGAATATTACTTGGAGTGTGAATTGGAACGAAATCGCCAATAGGTAAGGCCATTTTACAATTTGGGCCCAAGTTAGAAGCAGAGCCTAAGGTGTAAATTATCGATAGTCCATATCTCGGAAACTATAAGAGATAATGCAATTTGGCAACCGGCAATGTAATTAGCATGCCGAATATTACTTGGAATGTGAATTGGAACGAAATCGCCAATAGATAAGAATATTTTACAATTTGGGCCCAAGTTAGAAGCAGAGCCTAAGGTGTAAATTATCGATAGTCCCTATCTCGGAAACTATAAGAGATAATGCAATTTGGCAACCGGCAATGTAATTAGCATGCCGAATATTACTTGGAATGTGAATTGGAATGAAATCGCCAATAGATAAGACCATTTTACAATTTGGGCCCAAGTTAGAAGCAGAGCCTAAGGTGTAAATTATCGATAGTCCATATCTCGGAAACTATAAGAGATAATGCAATTTGGCAACCGGCAATGTAATTAGCATGCCGAATATTACTTGGAATGTGAATTGCAACGAAATCGCCAATAGATAAGACCATTTTACAATTTGGGCCCAAGTTAGAAGCAGAGCCTAAGGTGTAAATTATCGATAGTCCATATCTCGGAAACTATAAGAGATAATGCAATTTGGCAACCGGCAATGTGATTAGCATGCCGAATATTACTTGGAATGTGAATTGGAACAAAATCGCCAATAGATAAGACCATTTTACAATTTGGGCCCAAGTTAGTAGCAGAGCCTAAGGTGTAAATTATTGATAGTCCATATCTCGGAAACTATAAGAGATAATGCAATTTCGCAACCGGCAATGTAATTAGCATGCCGAATATTACTTGGAGTGTGAATTGGAACGAAATCGCCAATAGATAAGACCATTTTACAATTTGGGCCCAAGTTAGAAGCAGAGCCTAAGGTGTAAATTATCGATAGTCCATATCTCGGAAACTATAAGAGATAATGCAATTTGGCAACCGGCAATGTAATTAGCATGCCGAATATTACTTGGAATGTGAATTGGAACGAAATCGCCAATAGATAAGACCATTTTACAATTTGGGCCAAAGTTAGAAGCAGAGACTAAGGTGTAAATTATCGATAGTCCATATCTCGGAAACTATAAGAGATAATGCAATTTGGCAACCGGCAATGTAATTAGCATGCCGAATATTACTTGGAATGTGAATTGGAACGAAATCGCCAATAGATAAGACCATTTTCAATTTGGGCCCAAGTTAGAAGCAGAGCCTAAGGTGTAAATTATCGATAGTCCATATCTCGGAAACTATAAGAGATAATGCAATTTGGCAACCGGCAATGTAATTAGCATGCCGAATATTACTTGGAATGTGAATTGGAACGAAATCGCCAATAGATAAGACCATTTTACAATTTGGGCCCAAGTTAGAAGCAGAGCCTAAGGTGTAAATTATCGATAGTCCATATCTCGGAAACTATAAGAGATAATGCAATTTGGCAACCGGCAATGTAATTAGCATGCCGAATATTACTTGGAATGTGAATTGGAACGAAATCGCCAATTGGTAAGACCATTTTACAATTTGGGCCCAAGTTAGAAGCAGAGTCTAAGGTGTAAATTATCGATAGTCCATATCTCTGAAACTATAAGAGATAATGCAATTTCGCAACCGGCAATGTAATTAGCATGCCGAATATTACTTGGAATGTGAATTGGGACGAAATCGCCAATAGATAAGGCCATTTTACAATTTGGGCCCAAGTTAGAAGCAGAGCCTAAGGTGTAAATTATCGATAGTCCATATCTCGGAAACTATAAGAGATAATGCAATTTGGCAACCGGCAATGTAATTAGCATGCCGAATATTACTTGGAATGTGAATTGAAACGAAATCGCCAATAGATAAGACCATTTTACAATTTGGGCCCAAGTTAGAAGCAGAGCCTAAGGTGTAAATTATCGATAGTCCATATCTCGGAAACTATAAGAGATAATGCAATTTGGCAACCGGCAATGTAATTAGCATGCCGAATATTACTTGGAATGTGAAATGGAACGAAATCGCCAATAGATAAGACCATTTTACAGTTTGGGCCCAAGTTAGAAGCAGAGCCTAAGGTTAAAAATAATCGATAGTCCATATCTCGGAAACTATAAGAAATAATGCAATTTGGCAACCGGCAATGTAATGAGCATGCCGAATATTACTTGGAATGTGAATTGGAACGAAATCGCCAATAGATAAGACCATTTTACAATTTGGGAACAAGTTAGAAGCAGAGCCTAAGGTGTAAATTATCGATAGTCCATATCTCGGAAACTATAAGAGATAATGCAATTTCGCAACCGGCAATGTAATTAGCATGCCGAATATTACTTGGAGTGTGAATTGGAACGAAATCGCCAATAGGTAAGACCATTTTACAATTTGGGCCCAAGTTAGAAGCAGAGCCTAAGGTGTAAATTATCGATAGTCCATATCTCGGAAACTATAAGAGATAATGCAATTTGGCAACCGGCAATGTAATTAGCATGAAGAATATTACTTGGAATGTGAATTGGAACGAAATCGCCAATAGATAAGAATATTTTACATTTTGGGCCCAAGTTAGAAGCAGAGCCTAAGGTGTAAATTATCGATAGTCCCTATCTCGGAAACTATAAGAGATAATGCAATTTGGCAATCGGCAATGTAATTAGCATGCCGAATATTACTTGGAATGTGAATTGGAACGAAATCGCCAATAGATAAGACCATTTTACAATTTGGGCCCAAGTTAGAAGCAGAGCCTAAGGTGTAAATTATCGATAGTCCATATCTCGGAAACTATAAGAGATAATGCAATTTGGCAAACGGCAATGTAATTAGCATGCCGAATATTACTTGGAATGTGAATTGCAACGAAATCGCCAATAGATAAGACCATTTTACAATTTGGGAGCAAGTTAGAAGCAGAGCCTAAGGTGTAAATTATCGATAGTCCATATCTCGGAAACTATAAGAGATAATGCAATTTGGCAACCGGCAATGTAATTAGCATGCCGAATATTACTTGGAATGTGAATTGCAACGAAATCGCCAATAGATAAGACCATTTTACAATTTGGGCCCAAGTTAGAAGCAGAGCCTAAGGTGTAAATTATTGATAGTCCATATCTCGGAAACTATAAGAGATAATGCAATTTCGCAACCGGCAATGTAATTAGCATGCCGAATATCACTTGGAATGTGAATTGGGACGAAATCGCCAATAGATAAGACCATTTTACAATTTGGACACAAGTTAGAAGCAGAGCCTAAGGTGTAAATTATCGATAGTCCATATCTCGGAAACTATAAGAGATAATGCAATTTGGCAACCGGCAATGTAATTAGCATGCCGAATAATACTTGGAATGTGAATTGTAACGAAATCGCCAATAGATAAGACCATTTTACAATTTGGGCCCAAGTTAGAAGCAGAGCCTAAGGTGTAAATTATCGATAGTCCATATCTCGGAAACTATAAGAGATAATGCAATTTGGCAACCGGCAATGTAATTAGCATGCCGAATATTACTTGGAATGTGAATTGGAACGAAATCGCCAATAGGTAAGACCATTTTACAATTTGGGCCCAAGTTAGAAGCAGAGCCTAAGGTGTAAATTATCGATAGTCCATATCTCGGAAACTATAAGAGATAATGCAATTTGGCAACCGGCAATGTAATTAGCATGCCGAATATTACTTGGAATGTGAATTGGAACTAAATCGCCAATAGATAAGACCATTTTACAATTTGGGCCCAAGTTAGAAGCAGAGCCTAAGGTGTAAATTATCGATAGTCCATATCTCGGAAACTATAAGAGATAATGCAATTTGGCAACCGGCAATGTAATTAGCATGCCGAATATTACTTGGAATGTGAATTGGAACGAAATCGCCAATAGATAAGACCATTTTACAATTTGGGCCCAAGTTGGAAGCAGAGCCTAAGGTTAAAAATAATCGATAGTCCATATCTCGGAAACTATAAGAGATAATGCAATTTGGCAACCGACAATGTAATTAGCATGCCGAATGTTACTTGGAATGTGAATTGGAACGAAATCGCCAATAGATAAGACCATTTTACAATTTGGGCCCAAGTTAGAAGCAGAGCCTAAGGTGAAAATTATCGATAGTCCATATCTCGGAAACTATAAGAGATAATTCAATTTGGCAACCGGCAATGTAATTAGCATGCCGAATATTACTTGGAATGTGAATTGGAACGAAATCGCCAATAGATAAGACCATTTTACAATTTGGGCCCAAGTTAGAAGCAGAGCCTAAGGTGTAAATTATCGATAGTCCATATCTTGGAAACTATAAGAGATAATGCAATTTGGCAACCGGCAATGTAATTAGCATGCCGAATATTACTTGGAATGTGAATTGGAACGAAATCGCCAACAGATAAGACGATTTAACAATTTGGGCCCAAGTTAGAAGCAGAGCCTAAGGTGTAAATAATCGATAGTCCATATCTCGGAAACTATAAGAGATAATGCAATTTGGCAACCGGCAATGTAATTAGCATGCCGAATATTACTTGGAGTGTGAATTGGAACGAAATCGCCAATAGATAAGACCATTTTACAATTTGGGCCCAAGTTAGAAGCAGAGCCTAAGGTGTAAATTATCGATAGTCCATATCTCGGAAACTATAAGAGATAATGCAATTTGGCAACCGGCAATGTAATTAGCATGCCGAATATTACTTGGAGTGTGAATTGGAACGAAATCGCCAATAGATAAGACCATTTTACAATTTGGGCCCAAGTTAGAAGCAGAGCCTAAGGTGTAAATTATCGATAGTCCATATCTCGGAAACTATAAGAGATAATGCAATTTGGCAACCGGAAATGTAATTAGCATGCCGAATATTACTTGGAATGTGAATTGGAACGAAATCGCCAATAGATAAGACCATTTTACAATTTGGGCCCAAGTTAGAAGCAGAGCCTAAGGTGTAAATTATCGATAGTCCATATCTCGGAAACTATAAGAGATAATGCAATTTCGCAACCGGCAATGTAATTAGCATGCCGAATATTACTTGGAGTGTGAATTGGAACGAAATCGCCAATAGGTAAGACCATTTTACAATTTGGGCCCAAGTTAGAAGCAGAGCCTAAGGTGTAAATTATCGATAGTCCATATCTCGGAAACTATAAGAGATAATGCAATTTGGCAACCGGCAATGTAATTAGCATGAAGAATATTACTTGGAATGTGAATTGGAACGAAATCGCCAATAGATAAGAATATTTTACATTTTGGGCCCAAGTTAGAAGCAGAGCCTAAGGTGTAAATTATCGATAGTCCCTATCTCGGAAACTATAAGAGATAATGCAATTTGGCAATCGGCAATGTAATTAGCATGCCGAATATTACTTGGAATGTGAATTGGAACGAAATCGCCAATAGATAAGACCATTTTACAATTTGGGCCCAAGTTAGAAGCAGAGCCTAAGGTGTAAATTATCGATAGTCCATATCTCGGAAACTATAAGAGATAATGCAATTTGGCAAACGGCAATGTAATTAGCATGCCGAATATTACTTGGAATGTGAATTGCAACGAAATCGCCAATAGATAAGACCATTTTACAATTTGGGAGCAAGTTAGAAGCAGAGCCTAAGGTGTAAATTATCGATAGTCCATATCTCGGAAACTATAAGAGATAATGCAATTTGGCAACCGGCAATGTAATTAGCATGCCGAATATTACTTGGAATGTGAATTGCAACGAAATCGCCAATAGGTAAGACCATTTTACAATTTGGGCCCAAGTTAGAAGCAGAGCCTAAGGTGTAAATTATCGATAGTCCATATCTCGGAAACTATAAGAGATAATGCAATTTGGCAACCGGCAATGTAATTAGCATGCCGAATATTACTTGGAATGTGAATTGGAACTAAATCGCCAATAGATAAGACCATTTTACAATTTGGGCCCAAGTTAGAAGCAGAGCCTAAGGTGTAAATTATCGATAGTCCATATCTCGGAAACTATAAGAGATAATGCAATTTGGCAACCGGCAATGTAATTAGCATGCCGAATATTACTTGGAATGTGAATTGGAACGAAATCGCCAATAGATAAGACCATTTTACAATTTGGGCCCAAGTTGGAAGCAGAGCCTAAGGTTAAAAATAATCGATAGTCCATATCTCGGAAACTATAAGAGATAATGCAATTTGGCAACCGACAATGTAATTAGCATGCCGAATGTTACTTGGAATGTGAATTGGAACGAAATCGCCAATAGATAAGACCATTTTACAATTTGGGCCCAAGTTAGAAGCAGAGCCTAAGGTGAAAATTATCGATAGTCCATATCTCGGAAACTATAAGAGATAATTCAATTTGGCAACCGGCAATGTAATTAGCATGCCGAATATTACTTGGAATGTGAATTGGAACGAAATCGCCAATAGATAAGACCATTTTACAATTTGGGCCCAAGTTAGAAGCAGAGCCTAAGGTGTAAATTATCGATAGTCCATATCTTGGAAACTATAAGAGATAATGCAATTTGGCAACCGGCAATGTAATTAGCATGCCGAATATTACTTGGAATGTGAATTGGAACGAAATCGCCAACAGATAAGACGATTTAACAATTTGGGCCCAAGTTAGAAGCAGAGCCTAAGGTGTAAATAATCGATAGTCCATATCTCGGAAACTATAAGAGATAATGCAATTTGGCAACCGGCAATGTAATTAGCATGCCGAATATTACTTGGAGTGTGAATTGGAACGAAATCGCCAATAGATAAGACCATTTTACAATTTGGGCCCAAGTTAGAAGCAGAGCCTAAGGTGTAAATTATCGATAGTCCATATCTCGGAAACTATAAGAGATAATGCAATTTGGCAACCGGCAATGTAATTAGCATGCCGAATATTACTTGGAGTGTGAATTGGAACGAAATCGCCAATAGATAAGACCATTTTACAATTTGGGCCCAAGTTAGAAGCAGAGCCTAAGGTGTAAATTATCGATAGTCCATATCTCGGAAACTATAAGAGATAATGCAATTTGGCAACCGGAAATGTAATTAGCATGCCGAATATTACTTGGAATGTGAATTGGAACGAAATCGCCAATAGATAAGACCATTTTACAATTTGGGCCCAAGTTAGAAGCAGAGCCTAAGGTGTAAATTATCGATAGTCCATATCTCGGAAACTATAAGAAATAATGCAATTTGGCAACCGGCAATGTAATTAGCATGCCGAATATTACTTGGAATGTGAATTGGAACTAAATCGCCAATAGATAAGACCATTTTACAATTTGGGAACAAGTTAGAAGCAGAGCCTAAGGTGTAAATTATCGATAGTCCATATCTCGGAAACTATAAGAGATAATGCAATTTCGCAACCGGCAATGTAATTAGCATGCCGAATATTACTTGGAGTGTGAATTGGAACGAAATCGCCAATAGGTAAGACCATTTTACAATTTGGGCCCAAGTTAGAAGCAGAGCCTAAGGTGTAAATTATCGATAGTCCATATCTCGGAAACTATAAGAGATAATGCAATTTGGCAACCGGCAATGTAATTAGCATGAAGAATATTACTTGGAATGTGAATTGGAACGAAATCGCCAATAGATAAGAATATTTTACATTTTGGGCCCAAGTTAGAAGCAGAGCCTAAGGTGTAAATTATCGATAGTCCCTATCTCGGAAACTATAAGAGATAATGCAATTTGGCAATCGGCAATGTAATTAGCATGCCGAATATTACTTGGAATGTGAATTGGAACGAAATCGCCAATAGATAAGACCATTTTACAATTTGGGCCCAAGTTAGAAGCAGAGCCTAAGGTGTAAATTATCGATAGTCCATATCTCGGAAACTATAAGAGATAATGCAATTTGGCAACCGGCAATGTAATTAGCATGCCGAATATTACTTGGAATGTGAATTGCAACGAAATCGCCAATAGATAAGACCATTTTACAATTTGGGAGCAAGTTAGAAGCAGAGCCTAAGGTGTAAATTATCGATAGTCCATATCTCGGAAACTATAAGAGATAATGCAATTTGGCAACCGGCAATGTAATTAGCATGCCGAATATTACTTGGAATGTGAATTGCAACGAAATCGCCAATAGATAAGACCATTTTACAATTTGGGCCCAAGTTAGAAGCAGAGCCTAAGGTGTAAATTATTGATAGTCCATATCTCGGAAACTATAAGAGATAATGCAATTTCGCAACCGGCAATGTAATTAGCATGCCGAATATCACTTGGAATGTGAATTGGGACGAAATCGCCAATAGATAAGACCATTTTACAATTTGGACACAAGTTAGAAGCAGAGCCTAAGGTGTAAATTATCGATAGTCCATATCTCGGAAACTATAAGAGATAATGCAATTTGGCAACCGGCAATGTAATTAGCATGCCGAATAATACTTGGAATGTGAATTGTAACGAAATCGCCAATAGATAAGACCATTTTACAATTTGGGCCCAAGTTAGAAGCAGAGCCTAAGGTGTAAATTATCGATAGTCCATATCTCGGAAACTATAAGAGATAATGCAATTTGGCAACCGGCAATGTAATTAGCATGCCGAATATTACTTGGAATGTGAATTGGAACGAAATCGCCAATAGGTAAGACCATTTTACAATTTGGGCCCAAGTTAGAAGCAGAGCCTAAGGTGTAAATTATCGATAGTCCATATCTCGGAAACTATAAGAGATAATGCAATTTGGCAACCGGCAATGTAATTAGCATGCCGAATATTACTTGGAATGTGAATTGGAACGAAATCGCCAATAGATAAGACCATTTTACAATTTGGGAGCAAGTTAGAAGCAGAGCCTAAGGTGTAAATTATCGATAGTCCATATCTCGGAAACTATAAGAGATAATGCAATTTGGCAACCGGCAATGTAATTAGCATGCCGAATATTACTTGGAATGTGAATTGGGACGAAATCGCCAATAGATAAGGCCATTTTACAATTTGGGCCCAAGTTAGAAGCAGAGCCTAAGGTGTAAATTATCGATAGTCCATATCTCGGAAACTATAAGAGATAATGCAATTTGGCAACCGGCAATGTAATTAGCATGCCGAATATTACTTGGAATGTGAATTGGAACGAAATCGCCAATAGATAAGACCATTTTACAGTTTGGGCCCAAGTTAGAAGCAGAACCTAAGGTTAAAAATAATCGATAGTCCATATCTCGGAAACTATAAGAGATAATGCAATTTGGCAACCGGCAATGTAATTAGCATGCCGAATATTACTTGGAATGTGAATTGGAACGAAATCGCCAATAGGTAAGACCATTTTACAATTTGGGCCCAAGTTAGAAGCAGAGCCTAAGGTGTAAATTATCGATAGTCCATATCTCGGAAACTATAAGAGATAATTCAATTTGGCAACCGGCAATGTAATTAGCATGCCGAATATTACTTGGAATGTGAATAGGAACGAAATCGCCAATAGATAAGACCATTTTACAATTTGGGCCCAAGTTAGAAGCAGAGCCTAAGGTGTAAATTATCGATAGTCCATATCTCGGAAACTATAAGAGATAATGCAATTTGGCAACCGGCAATGTAATTAGCATGCCGAATATTACTTGGAATGTGAATTGGAACGAAATCGCCAATAGATAAGACCATTTTACAATTTGGGCCCAAGTTAGAAGCAGAGCCTAAGGTGTAAATTATCGATAGTCCATATCTCGGAAACTATAAGAGATAATGCAATTTGGCAACCGGCAATGTAATTAGCATGCCGAATATTACTTGGAATGTGAATTGGAACGAAATCGCCAATAGATAAGACCATTTTACAATTTGGGCCCAAGTTAGAAGCAGAGCCTAAGGTGTAAATTATCGATAGTCCATATCTCGGAAACTATAAGAGATAATGCAATTTGGCAACCGGCAATGTAATTAGCATGCCGAATATTACTTGGAATGTGAATTGGAACGAAATCGCCAATAGATAAGACCATTTTACAATTTGGGCCCAAGTTAGAAGCAGAGCCTAAGGTGTAAATTATTGATAGTCCATATCTCGGAAACTATAAGAGATAATGCAATTTCGCAACCGGCAATGTAATTAGCATGCCGAATATCACTTGGAATGTGAATTGGGTGAAATCGCCAATAGATAAGACCATTTTACAATTTGGGCCCAAGTTAGAAGCAGAGCCTAAGGTGTAAATTATCGATAGTCCATATCTCGGAAACTATAAGAGATAATGCAATTTGGCAACCGGCAATGTAATTAGCATGCCGAATATTACTTGGAATGTGAATTGGAACGAAATCGCCAATAGACAAGACCATTTTACAATTTGGGCCCAAGTTAGAAGCAGAGCCTAAGGTGTAAATTATCGATAGTCCATATCTCGGAAACTATAAGAGATAATGCAATTTGGCAACCGGCAATGTAATTAGCATGCCGAATATTACTTGGAATGTGAATTGGAACGAAATCGCCAATAGATAAGACCATTTTACAATTTGGGCCCAAATTAGAAGCAGAGCCTAAGGTGTAAATTATTGATAGTCTATATCTCGGAAATTATAAGAGATAATGCAATTTCGCAACCGGCAATGTAATTAGCATGCCGAATATCACTTGGAATGTGAATTGGGACGAAATCGCCAATAGATAAGACCATTTTACAATTTGGGCCCAAGTTAGAAGCAGAGCCTAAGGTGTAAATTATCGATAGTCCATATCTCGGAAACTATAAGAGATAATGCAATTTGGCAACCGGCAATGTAATTAGCATGCCGAATATTACTTGGAATGTGAATTGGAACGAAATCGCCAATAGATAAGACCATTTTACAGTTTGGGCCCAAGTTAGAAGCAGAACCTAAGGTTAAAAATAATCGATAGTCCATATCTCGGAAACTATAAGAGATAATGCAATTTGGCAACCGGCAATGTAATTAGCATGCCGAATATTACTTGGAATGTGAATTGGAACGAAATCGCCAATAGGTAAGACCATTTTACAATTTGGGCCCAAGTTAGAAGCAGAGCCTAAGGTGTAAATTATCGATAGTCCATATCTCGGAAACTATAAGAGATAATTCAATTTGGCAACCGGCAATGTAATTAGCATGCCGAATATTACTTGGAATGTGAATAGGAACGAAATCGCCAATAGATAAGACCATTTTACAATTTGGGCCCAAGTTAGAAGCAGAGCCTAAGGTGTAAATTATCGATAGTCCATATCTCGGAAACTATAAGAGATAATGCAATTTGGCAACCGGCAATGTAATTAGCATGCCGAATATTACTTGGAATGTGAATTGGAACGAAATCGCCAATAGATAAGACCATTTTACAATTTGGGCCCAAGTTAGAAGCAGAGCCTAAGGTGTAAATAATCGATAGTCCATATCTCGGAAACTATAAGAGATAATGCAATTTGGCAACCGGCAATGTAATTAGCATGCCGAATATTACTTGGAATGTGAATTGGAACGAAATCGCCAATAGATAAGACCATTTTACAATTTGGGCCCAAGTTAGAAGCAGAGCCTAAGGTGTAAATTATCGATAGTCCATATCTCGGAAACTATAAGAGATAATGCAATTTGGCAACCGGCAATGTAATTAGCATGCCGAATATTACTTGGAATGTGAATTGGAACGAAATCGCCAATAGATAAGACCATTTTACAATTTGGGCCCAAGTTAGAAGCAGAGCCTAAGGTGTAAATTATTGATAGTCCATATCTCGGAAACTATAAGAGATAATGCAATTTCGCAACCGGCAATGTAATTAGCATGCCGAATATCACTTGGAATGTGAATTGGGCGAAATCGCCAATAGATAAGACCATTTTACAATTTGGGCCCAAGTTAGAAGCAGAGCCTAAGGTGTAAATTATCGATAGTCCATATCTCGGAAACTATAAGAGATAATGCAATTTGGCAACCGGCAATGTAATTAGCATGCCGAATATTACTTGGAATGTGAATTGGAACGAAATCGCCAATAGATAAGACCATTTTACAATTTGGGCCCAAGTTAGAAGCAGAGCCTAAGGTGTAAATTATCGATAGTCCATATCTCGGAAACTATAAGAGATAATGCAATTTGGCAACCGGCAATGTAATTAGCATGCCGAATATTACTTGGAATGTGAATTGGAACGAAATCGCCAATAGATAAGACCATTTTACAATTTGGGCCCAAATTAGAAGCAGAGCCTAAGGTGTAAATTATTGATAGTCTATATCTCGGAAATTATAAGAGATAATGCAATTTCGCAACCGGCAATGTAATTAGCATGCCGAATATCACTTGGAATGTGAATTGGGACGAAATCGCCAATAGATAAGACCATTTTACAATTTGGGCCCAAGTTAGAAGCAGAGCCTAAGGTGTAAATTATCGATAGTCCATATCTCGGAAACTATAAGAGATAATGCAATTTGGCAACCGGCAATGTAATTAGCATGCCGAATATTACTTGGAATGTGAATTGGAACGAAATCGCCAATAGATAAGACCATTTTACAATTTGGGTCCAAGTTAGAAGCAGAGCCTAAGGTGTAAATTATCGATAGTCCATATCTCGGAAACTATAAGAGATAATGCAATTTGGCAACCGGCAATGTAATTAGCATGCCGAATATTACTTGGAATGTGAATTGGAACGAAATCGCCAATAGATAAGACCATTTTACAATTTGGGCCCAAGTTAGAAGCAGAGCCTATGGTGTAAATTATCGATAGTCCATATCTCGGAAACTATAAGAGATAATGCAATTTGGCAACCGGCAATGTAATTAGCATGCCGAATATTACTTGTAATGTGAATTGGAACGAAATCGCCAATAGATAAGACCATTTTACAATTTGGGCCCAAGTTAGAAGCAGAGCCTAAGGTGTAAATTATCGATAGTCCATATCTCGGAAACTATAAGAGATAATGCAATTTGGCAACCGGCAATGTAATTAGCATGCCGAATATTACTTGGAATGTGAATTGGAACTAAATCGCCAATAGATAAGACCATTTTACAATTTGGGCCCAAGTTAGAAGCAGAGCCTAAGGTGTAAATTATCGATAGTCCATATCTCGGAAACTATAAGAGATAATGCAATTTGGCAACCGGCAATGTAATTAGCATGCCGAATATTACTTGGAATGTGAATTGGAACGAAATCGCCAATAGATAAGACCATTTTACAATTTGGGCCCAAGTTAGAAGCAGAGCCTAAGGTGTAAATTATCGATAGTCCATATCTCTGAAACTATAAGAGATAATGCAATTTCGCAACCGGCAATGTAATTAGCATGCCGAATATTACTTGGAATGTGAATTGGGACGAAATCGCCAATAGATAAGGCCATTTTACAATTTGGGCCCAAGTTAGAAGCAGAGCCTAAGGTGTAAATTATCGATAGTCCATATCTCGGAAACTATAAGAGATAATGCAATTTGGCAACCGGCAATGTAATTAGCATGCCGAATATTACTTGGAATGTGAATTGGAACGAAATCGCCAATAGATAAGACCATTTTACAATTTGGGCCCAAGTTAGAAGCAGAGCCTAAGGTGTAAATTATCGATAGTCCATATCTCGGAAACTATAAGAGATAATGCAATTTGGCAACCGGCAATGTAATTAGCATGCCGAATATTACTTGGAATGTGAATTGGAACGAAATCGCCAATAGATAAGACCATTTTACAGTTTGGGCCCAAGTTAGAAGCAGAACCTAAGGTTAAAAATAATCGATAGTCCATATCTCGGAAACTATAAGAGATAATGCAATTTGGCAACCGGCAATGTAATTAGCATGCCGAATATTACTTGGAATGTGAATTGGAACGAAATCGCCAATAGGTAAGACCATTTTACAATTTGGGCCCAAGTTAGAAGCAGAGCCTAAGGTGTAAATTATCGATAGTCCATATCTCGGAAACTATAAGAGATAATTCAATTTGGCAACCGGCAATGTAATTAGCATGCCGAATATTACTTGGAATGTGAATAGGAACGAAATCGCCAATAGATAAGACCATTTTACAATTTGGGCCCAAGTTAGAAGCAGAGCCTAAGGTGTAAATTATCGATAGTCCATATCTCGGAAACTATAAGAGATAATGCAATTTGGCAACCGGCAATGTAATTAGCATGCCGAATATTACTTGGAATGTGAATTGGAACGAAATCGCCAATAGATAAGACCATTTTACAATTTGGGCCCAAGTTAGAAGCAGAGCCTAAGGTGTAAATTATCGATAGTCCATATCTCGGAAACTATAAGAGATAATGCAATTTGGCAACCGGCAATGTAATTAGCATGCCGAATATTACTTGGAATGTGAATTGGAACGAAATCGCCAATAGATAAGACCATTTTACAATTTGGGCCCAAGTTAGAAACAGAGCCTAAGGTGTAAATTATCGATAGTCCATATCTCGGAAACTATAAGAGATAATGCAATTTGGCAACCGGCAATGTAATTAGCATGCCGAATATTACTTGGAATGTGAATTGGAACGAAATCGCCAATAGATAAGACCATTTTACAATTTGGGCCCAAGTTAGAAGCAGAGCCTAAGGTGTAAATTATTGATAGTCCATATCTCGGAAACTATAAGAGATAATGCAATTTCGCAACCGGCAATGTAATTAGCATGCCGAATATCACTTGGAATGTGAATTGGGCGAAATCGCCAATAGATAAGACCATTTTACAATTTGGGCCCAAGTTAGAAGCAGAGCCTAAGGTGTAAATTATCGATAGTCCATATCTCGGAAACTATAAGAGATAATGCAATTTGGCAACCGGCAATGTAATTAGCATGCCGAATATTACTTGGAATGTGAATTGGAACGAAATCGCCAATAGATAAGACCATTTTACAATTTGGGCCCAAGTTAGAAGCAGAGCCTAAGGTGTAAATTATCGATAGTCCATATCTCGGAAACTATAAGAGATAATGCAATTTGGCAACCGGCAATGTAATTAGCATGCCGAATATTACTTGGAATGTGAATTGGAACGAAATCGCCAATAGATAAGACCATTTTACAATTTGGGCCCAAATTAGAAGCAGAGCCTAAGGTGTAAATTATTGATAGTCTATATCTCGGAAATTATAAGAGATAATGCAATTTCGCAACCGGCAATGTAATTAGCATGCCGAATATCACTTGGAATGTGAATTGGGACGAAATCGCCAATAGATAAGACCATTTTACAATTTGGGCCCAAGTTAGAAGCAGAGCCTAAGGTGTAAATTATCGATAGTCCATATCTCGGAAACTATAAGAGATAATGCAATTTGGCAACCGGCAATGTAATTAGCATGCCGAATATTACTTGGAATGTGAATTGGAACGAAATCGCCAATAGATAAGACCATTTTACAGTTTGGGCCCAAGTTAGAAGCAGAACCTAAGGTTAAAAATAATCGATAGTCCATATCTCGGAAACTATAAGAGATAATGCAATTTGGCAACCGGCAATGTAATTAGCATGCCGAATATTACTTGGAATGTGAATTGGAACGAAATCGCCAATAGGTAAGACCATTTTACAATTTGGGCCCAAGTTAGAAGCAGAGCCTAAGGTGTAAATTATCGATAGTCCATATCTCGGAAACTATAAGAGATAATTCAATTTGGCAACCGGCAATGTAATTAGCATGCCGAATATTACTTGGAATGTGAATAGGAACGAAATCGCCAATAGATAAGACCATTTTACAATTTGGGCCCAAGTTAGAAGCAGAGCCTAAGGTGTAAATTATCGATAGTCCATATCTCGGAAACTATAAGAGATAATGCAATTTGGCAACCGGCAATGTAATTAGCATGCCGAATATTACTTGGAATGTGAATTGGAACGAAATCGCCAATAGATAAGACCATTTTACAATTTGGGCCCAAGTTAGAAGCAGAGCCTAAGGTGTAAATTATCGATAGTCCATATCTCGGAAACTATAAGAGATAATGCAATTTGGCAACCGGCAATGTAATTAGCATGCCGAATATTACTTGGAATGTGAATTGGAACGAAATCGCCAATAGATAAGACCATTTTACAATTTGGGCCCAAGTTAGAAGCAGAGCCTAAGGTGTAAATTATCGATAGTCCATATCTCGGAAACTATAAGAGATAATGCAATTTGGCAACCGGCAATGTAATTAGCATGCCGAATATTACTTGGAATGTGAATTGGAACGAAATCGCCAATAGATAAGACCATTTTACAATTTGGGCCCAAGTTAGAAGCAGAGCCTAAGGTGTAAATTATTGATAGTCCATATCTCGGAAACTATAAGAGATAATGCAATTTCGCAACCGGCAATGTAATTAGCATGCCGAATATCACTTGGAATGTGAATTGGGCGAAATCGCCAATAGATAAGACCATTTTACAATTTGGGCCCAAGTTAGAAGCAGAGCCTAAGGTGTAAATTATCGATAGTCCATATCTCGGAAACTATAAGAGATAATGCAATTTGGCAACCGGCAATGTAATTAGCATGCCGAATATTACTTGGAGTGTGAATTGGAACGAAATCGCCAATAGATAAGACCATTTTACAATTTGGGCCCAAGTTGGAAGCAGAGCCTAAGGTGTAAATTATCGATAGTCCATATCTCGGAAACTATAAGAGATAATGCAATTTGGCAACCGGCAATGTAATTAGCATGCCGAATATTACTTGGAATGTGAATTGGAACGAAATCGCCAATAGATAAGACCATTTAACAATTTGGGCCCAAATTAGAAGCAGAGCCTAAGGTGTAAATTATTGATAGTCTATATCTCGGAAATTATAAGAGATAATGCAATTTCGCAACCGGCAATGTAATTAGCATGCCGAATATCACTTGGAATGTGAATTGGGACGAAATCGCCAATAGATAAGACCATTTTACAATTTGGGCCCAAGTTAGAAGCAGAGCCTAAGGTGTAAATTATCGATAGTCCATATCTCGGAAACTATAAGAGATAATGCAATTTGGCAACCGGCAATGTAATTAGCATGCCGAATATTACTTGGAATGTGAATTGGAACGAAATCGCCAATAGATAAGACCATTTTACAATTTGGGCCCAAGTTAGAAGCAGAGCCTAAGGTGTAAATTATCGATAGTCCATATCTCGGAAACTATAAGAGATAATGCAATTTGGCAACCGGCAATGTAATTAGCATGCCGAATATTACTTGGAATGTGAATTGGAACGAAATCGCCAATAGATAAGACCATTTTACAATTTGGGCCCAAGTTAGAAGCAGAGCCTAAGGTGTAAATTATTGATAGTCCATATCTCGGAAACTATAAGAGATAATGCAATTTCGCAACCGGCAATGTAATTAGCATGCCGAATATTACTTGGAGTGTGAATTGGAACGAAATCGCCAATAGGTAAGACCATTTTACAATTTGGGCCCAAGTTAGAAGCAGAGCCTAAGGTGTAAATTATCGATAGTCCATATCTCGGAAACTATAAGAGATAATGCAATTTGGCAACCGGCAATGTAATTAGCATGCCGAATATTACTTGGAATGTGAATTGGAACGAAATCGCCAATAGATAAGACCATTTTACAATTTGGGCCCAAGTTAGAAGCAGAGCCTAAGGTGTAAATTATCGATAGTCCATATCTCGGAAACTATAAGAGATAATGCAATTTGGCAACCGGCAATGTAATTAGCATGCCGAATATTACTTGGAATGTGAATTGGAACGAAATCGCCAATAGATAAGACCATTTTACAATTTGGGCCCAAGTTAGAAGCAGAGCCTAAGGTGTAAATTATCGATAGTCCATATCTCGGAAACTATAAGAGATAATGCAATTTGGCAACCGGCAATGTAATTAGCATGCCGAATATTACTTGGAATGTGAATTGCAACGAAATCGATAATAGATAAGACCATTTTACAGTTTGGGCCCAAGTTAGAAGCAGAACCTAAGGTTAAAAATAATCGATAGTCCATATCTCGGAAACTATAAGAGATAATGCAATTTGGCAACCGGCAATGTAATTAGCATGCCGAATATTACTTGGAATGTGAATTGGAACGAAATCGCCAATAGATAAGACCATTTTACAATTTGGGCCCAAGTTAGAAGCAGAGCCTAAGGTGTAAATTAACGATAGTCCATATCTCGGAAACTATAAGAGATAATGCAACTTGGCCACCGGCAATGTAATTAGCATGCCGAATATTACTTGGAATGTGAATTGGAACGAAATCGCCAATAGGTAAGACCATTTTACAATTTGGGCCCAAGTTAGAAGCAGAGCCTAAGGTGTAAATTATCGATAGTCCATATCTCGGAAACTATAAGAGATAATTCAATTTGGCAACCGGCAATGTAATTAGCATGCCGAATATTACTTGGAATGTGAATTGGAACGAAATCGCCAATAGATAAGACCATTTTACAATTTGGGCCCAAGTTAGAAGCAGAGCCTAAGGTGTAAATTATCGATAGTCCATATCTTGGAAACTATAAGAGATAATGCAATTTGGCAACCGGCAATGTAATTAGCATGCCGAATATTACTTGGAATGTGAATTGGAACGAAATCGCCAATAGATAAGACCATTTTACAATTTGGGCCCAAGTTAGAAGCAGAGCCTAAGGTGTAAATTATCGATAGTCCATATCTCGGAAACTATAAGAGATAATGCAATTTGGCAACCGGCAATGTAATTAGCATGCCGAATATTACTTGGAATGTGAATTGGAACGAAATCGCCAATAGATAAGACCATTTTACAATTTGGGCCCAAGTTAGAAGCAGAGCCTAAGGTGTAAATTATCGATAGTCCATATCTCGGAAACTATAAGAGATAATGCAATTTGGCAACCGGCAATGTAATTAGCATGCCGAATATTACTTGGAATGTGAATTGGAACGAAATCGCCAATAGATAAGACCATTTTACAATTTGGGCCCAAGTTAGAAGCAGAGCCTAAGGTGTAAATTATTGATAGTCCATATCTCGGAAACTATAAGAGATAATGCAATTTCGCAACCGGCAATGTAATTAGCATGCCGAATATCACTTGGAATGTGAATTGGGCGAAATCGCCAATAGATAAGACCATTTTACAATTTGGGCCCAAGTTAAAAGCAGAGCCTAAGGTGTAAATTATCGATAGTCTATATCTCGGAAACTATAAGAGATAATGCAATTTGGCAACCGGCAATGTAATTAGCATGCCGAATATTACTTGGAATGTGAATTGGAACGAAATCGCCAATAGATAAGGCCATTTTACAATTTGGGCCCAAGTTAGAAGCAGAGCCTAAGGTGTAAATTATCGATAGTCCATATCTCGGAAACTATAAGAGATAATGCAATTTGGCAACCGGCAATGTAATTAGCATGCCGAATATTACTTGGAATGTGAATTGGAACGAAATCGCCAATAGATAAGACCATTTTACAATTTGGGCCCAAGTTAGAAGCAGAGCCTAAGGTGTAAATTATTGATAGTCCATATCTCGGAAACTATAAGAGATAATGCAATTTCGCAACCGGCAATGTAATTAGCATGCCGAATATTACTTGGAGTGTGAATTGGAACGAAATCGCCAATAGGTAAGACCATTTTACAATTTGGGCCCAAGTTAGAAGCAGAGCCTAAGGTGTAAATTATCGATAGTCCATATCTCGGAAACTATAAGAGATAATGCAATTTGGCAACCGGCAATGTAATTAGCATGCCGAATATTACTTGGAATGTGAATTGGAACGAAATCGCCAATAGATAAGACCATTTTACAATTTTGGCCCAAGTTAGAAGCAGAGCCCAAGGTGTAAATTATCGATAGTCCATATCTCGGAAACTATAAGAGATAATGCAATTTGGCAACCGGCAATGTAATTAGCATGCCGAATATTACTTGGAATGTGAATTGGAACGAAATCGCCAATAGATAAGACCATTTTACAATTTGGGCCCAAGTTAGAAGCAGAGCCTAAGGTGTAAATTATTGATAGTCTATATCTCGGAAACTATAAGAGATAATGCAATTTCGCAACCGGCAATGTAATTAGCATGCCGAATATCACTTGGAGTGTGAATTGGGACGAAATCGCCAATAGATAAGACCATTTTACAATTTGGGCCCAAGTTAGAAGCAGAGCCTAAGGTGTAAATTATCGATAGTGCATATCTCGGAAACTATAAGAGGTAATGCAATTTGGCAACCGGCAATGTAATTAGCATGCCGAATATTACTTGGAATGTGAATTGGAACGAAATCGCCAATAGATAAGACCATTTTACAATTTGGGCCCAAGTTAGAAGCAGAGCCTAAGGTGTAAATTATCGATAGTCCATATCTCGGAAACTATAAGAGATAATGCAATTTGGCAACCGGCAATGTAATTAGCATGCCGAATATTACTTGGAATGTGAATTGGAACGAAATCGCCAGTAGATAAGACCATTTTACAATTTGGGCCCAAGTTAGAAGCAGAGCCTAAGGTGTAAATTATTGATAGTCCATATCTCGGAAACTATAAGAGATAATGCAATTTCGCAACCGGCAATGTAATTAGCATGCCGAATATTACTTGGAGTGTGAATTGGAACGAAATCGCCAATAGGTAAGACCATTTTACAATTTGGGCCCAAGTTAGAAGCAGAGCCTAAGGTGTAAATTATCGATAGTCCATATCTCGGAAACTATAGGAGATAATGCAATTTGGCAACCGGCAATGTAATTAGCATGCCGAATATTACTTGGAATGTGAATTGGAACGAAATCGCCAATAGATAAGACCATTTTACAATTTGGGCCCAAGTTAGAAGCAGAGCCTAAGGTGTAAATTATCGATAGTCCATATCTCGGAAACTATAAGAGATAATGCAATTTGGCAACCGGCAATGTAATTAGCATGCCGAATATTACTTGGAATGTGAATTGGAACGAAATCGCCAATAGATAAGACCATTTTACAATTTGGGCCCAAGTTAGAAGCAGAGCCTAAGGTGTAAATTATCGATAGTCCATATCTCGGAAACTATAAGAGATAATGCAATTTGGCAACCGGCAATGTAATTAGCATGCCGAATATTACTTGGAATGTGAATTGCAACGAAATCGCCAATAGATAAGACCATTTTACAATTTGGGCCCAAGTTAGAAGCAGAGCCTAAGGTGTAAATTATCGATAGTCCATATCTCGGAAACTATAAGAGATAATGCAATTTGGCAACCGGCAATGTAATTAGCATGCCGAATATTACTTGGAATGTGAATTGGAACAAAATCGCCAATAGATAAGACCATTTTACAATTTGGGCCCAAGTTAGAAGCAGAGCCTAAGGTGTAAATTATTGATAGTCCATATCTCGGAAACTATAAGAGATAATGCAATTTCGCAACCGGCAATGTAATTAGCATGCCGAATATCACTTGGAATGTGAATTGGGACGAAATCGCCAATAGATAAGACCATTTTACAATTTGGGCCCAAGTTAGAAGCAGAGCCTAAGGTGTAAATTATCGATAGTCCATATCTCGGAAACTATAAGAGATAATGCAATTTGGCAACCGGCAATGTAATTAGCATGCCGAATATTACTTATAATGTGAATTGTAAAGAAATCGCCAATAGATAAGACCATTTTACAATTTGGGCCCAAGTTAGAAGCAGAGCCTAAGGTGTAAATTATCGATAGTCCATATCTCGGAAACTATAAGAGATAATGCAATTTGGCAACCGGCAATGTAATTAGCATGCCGAATATTACTTGGAATGTGAATTGGAACGAAATCGCCAATAGGTAAGACCATTTTACAATTTGGGCCCAAGTTAGAAGCAGAGCCTAAGGTGTAAATTATCGATAGTCCATATCTCGGAAACTATAAGAGATAATTCAATTTGGCAACCGGCAATGTAATTAGCATGCCGAATATTACTTGGAATGTGAATTGGAACGAAATCGCCAATAGATAAGACCATTTTACAATTTGGGCCCAAGTTAGAAGCAGAGCCTAAGGTGTAAATTATCGATAGTCCATATCTCGGAAACTATAAGAGATAATGCAATTTGGCAACCGGCAATGTAATTAGCATGCCGAATATTACCTGGAATGTGAATTGGAACGAAATCGCCAATAGATAAGACCATTTTACAATTTGGGAGCAAGTTAGAAGCAGAGCCTAAGGTGTAAATTATCGATAGTCCATATCTCGGAAACTATAAGAGATAATGCAATTTGGCAACCGGCAATGTAATTAGCATGCCGAATATTACTTGGAATGTGAATTGGAACGAAATCGCCAATAGATAAGACCATTTTACAATTTGGGCCCAAGTTAGAAGCAGAGCCTATGGTGTAAATTATCGATAGTCCATATCTCGGAAACTATAAGAGATAATGCAATTTGGCAACCGGCTATGTAATTAGCATGCCGAATATTACTTTGAATGTGAATTGGAACGAAATCGCCAATAGATAAGACCATTTTACAATTTGACACCAAGTTAGAAGCAGAGCCTATGGTGTAAATTATCGATAGTCCATATCTCGGAAACTATAAGAGATAATGCAATTTGGCAACCGGCAATGTAATTAGCATGCCGAATATTATTTGGAATGTGAATTGGAACGAAATCGCCAATAGATAAGACCATTTTACAATCTGGGCCCAAGTTAGAAGCAGAGCCTAAGGTGTAAATTATCGATAGTCCATATCTCGGAAACTATAAGAGATAATGCAATTTGGCAACCGGCAATGTAATTAGCATGCCGAATATTACTTGGAATGTGAATTGGAACGAAATCGCCAATAGATAAGACCATTTTACAATTTGGGCCCAAGTTAGAAGCAGAGCCTAAGGTGTAAATTATCGATAGTCCATATCTCGGAAACTATAAGAGATAATGCAATTTGGCAACCGGCAATGTAATTAGCATGCCGAATATTACTTGGAATGTGAATTGGAACGAAATCGCCAATAGATAAGACCATTTTACAATTTGGGCCCAAGTTAGAAGCAGAGCCTAAGGTGTAAATTATCGATAGTCCATATCTCGGAAACTATAAGAGATAATGCAATTTGGCAACCGGCAATGGAATTAGCATGCCGAATATTACTTGGAATGTGAATTGGAACGAAATCGCCAATAGATAAGACCATTTTACAGTTTGGGCCCAAGTTAGAAGCAGAGCCTAAGGTTAAAAATAATCGATAGTCCATATCTCGGAAACTATAAGAGATAATGCAATTTGGCAACCGGCAATGTAATTAGCATGCCGAATATTACTTGGAATGTGAATTGGAACGAAATCGCCAATAGATAAGACCATTTTACAATTTGGGCCCAAGTTAGAAGCAGAGCCTAAGGTGTAAATTATCGATAGTCCATATCTCGGAAACTATAAGAGATAATGCAATTTGGCAACCGGCAATTTAATTAGCATGCCGAATATTACTTGGAATGTGAATTGGAACGAAATCGCCAATAGATAAGACCATTTTACAATTTGGGCCCAAGTTAGAAGCAGAGCCTAAGGTGTAAATTATCGATAGTCCATATCTCGGAAACTATAAGAGATAATGCAATTTGGCAACCGGCAATGTAATTAGCATGCCGAATATTACTTGGAATGTGAATTGGAACGAAATCGCCAATAGATGAGACCATTTTACAATTTGGGCCCAAGTTAGAAGCAGAGCCTAAGGTGTAAATTATCGATAGTCCATATCTCGGAAACTATAAGAGATAGTGCAATTTGGCAACCGGCAATGTAATCAGCATGCCGAATATTACTTGGAATGTGAATTGGAACGAAATCGCCAATAGATAAGGCCATTTTACAATTTGGGCCCAAATTAGAAGCAGAGCCTAAGGTGTAAATTATCGATAGTCCATATCTCGGAAACTATAAGAGATAATGCAATTTCGCAACCGGCAATGTAATTAGCATGCCGAATATCACTTGGAATGTGAATTGGGACGAAATCGCCAATAGATAAGACCATTTTACAATTTGGGCCCAAGTTAGAAGCAGAGCCTAAGGTGTAAATTATCGATAGTCCATATCTCGGAAACTATAAGAGATAATGCAATTCGGCAACCGGCAATGTAATTAGCATGCCGAATATTACTTGGAATGTGAATTGGAACGAAATCGCCAATAGATAAGACCATTTTACAATTTGGGCCCAAGTTAGAAGCAGAGCCTAAGGTGTAAATTATCGATAGTCCATATCTCGGAAACTATAAGAGATAATGCAATTTGGCAACCGGCAATGTAATTAGCATGCCGAATATTACTTGGAATGTGAATTGGAACGAAATCGCCAATAGATAAGACCATTTTACAGTTTGGGCCCAAGTTAGAAGCAGAGCCTAAGGTTAAAAATAATCGATAGTCCATATCTCGGAAACTATAAGAGATAATGCAATTTGGCAACCGGCAATGTAATTAGCATGCCGAATATTACTTGGAATGTGAATTGGAACGAAATCGCCAATAGATAAGACCATTTTACAATTTGGGCCCAAGTTAGAAGTAAAGCCTAAGGTGTAAATAATCGATAGTCCATATCTCGGAAACTATAAGAGATAATGCAATTTGGCAACCGGCAATGTAATTAGCATGCCGAATATTACTTGGAATGTGAATTGGAACGAAATCGCCAATAGATAAGACGATTTTACAATTTGGGCCCAAGTTAGAAGCAGAGCCTAAGGTGTAAATTATCGATAGTCCATATCTCGGAAACTATAAGAGATAATGCAATTTGGCAACCGGCAATGTAATTAGCATGCCGAATATTACTTGGAATGTGAATTGGAACGAAATCGCCAATAGATAAGACGATTTTACAATTTGGGCCCAAGTTAGAAGCAGAGCCTAAGGTGTAAATTATCGATAGTCCATATCTCGGAAACTATAAGAGATAATGCAATTTGGCAACCGGCAATGTAATTAGCATGCCGAATATTACTTGGAATGTGAATTGGAACGAAATCGCCAATAGATAAGACCATTTTACAATTTGGGCCCAAGTTAGAAGCAGAGCCTAAGGTGTAAATTATCGATAGTCCATATCTCGGAAACTACAAGAGATAATGCAATTTGGCAACCGGCAATGTAATTAGCATGCCGAATATTACTTGGAAGGTGAAATGGAACGAAATCGCCAATAGATAAGACCATTTTACAATTTGGGCCCAAGTTAGAAGCAGAGCCTAAGGTGTAAATTATCGATAGTCCATATCTCGGAAACTATAAGAGATAATGCAATTTGGCAACCGGCAATGTAATTAGCATGCCGAATATTACTTGGAATGTGAATTGGAACGAAATCGCCAATAGATAAGACGATTTTACAATTTAGGCCCAAGTTAGAAGCAGAGCCTAAGGTGTAAATTATCGATAGTCCATATCTCGGAAACTATAAGAGATAATGCAATTTGGCAACCGGCAATGTAATTAGCATGCCGAATATTACTTGGAATGTGAATTGGAACGAAATCGCCAATAGATAAGACCATTTTACAATTTGGGCCCAAGTTAGAAGCAGAGCCTAAGGTGTAAATTATCGATAGTCCATATCTCGGAAACTATAAGAGATAATGCAATTTGGCAACCGGCAATGTAATTAGCATGCCGAATATTACTTGGAATGTGAATTGGAACAAAATCGCCAATAGATAAGACCATTTTACAATTTGGGCCCAAGTTAGAAGCAGAGCCTACGGTGTAAATTATTGATAGTCCATATCTCGGAAACTATAAGAGATAATGCAATTTCGCAACCGGCAATGTAATTAGCATGCCGAATATCACTTGGAATGTGAATTGGGACGAAATCGCCAATAGATAAGACCATTTTACAATTTGGGCCCAAGTTAGAAGCAGAGCCTAAGGTGTAAATTATCGATAGTCCATATCTCGGAAACTATAAGAGATAATGCAATTTGGCAACCGGCAATGTAATTAGCATGCCGAATATTACTTGGAATGTGAATTGTAACGAAATCGCCAATAGATAAGACCATTTTACAATTTGGGCCCAAGTTAGAAGCAGAGCCTAAGGTGTAAATTATCGATAGTCCATATCTCGGAAACTATAAGAGATAATGCAATTTGGCAACCGGCAATGTAATTAGCAAGCCGAATATTACTTGGAATGTGAATTGGAACGAAATCGCCAATAGGTAAGACCATTTTACAATTTGGGCCCAAGTTAGAAGCAGAGCCTAAGGTGTAAATTATCGATAGTCCATATCTCGGAAACTATAAGAGATAATTCAATTTGGCAACCGGCAATGTAATTAGCATGCCGAATATTACTTGGAATGTGAATTGGAACGAAATCGCCAATAGATAAGACCATTTTACAATTTGGGCCCAAGTTAGAAGCAGAGCCTAAGGTGTAAATTATCGATAGTCCATATCTCGGAAACTATAAGAGATAATGCAATTTGGCAACCCGCAATGTAATTAGCATGCCGAATATTACCTGGAATGTGAATTGGACCGAAATCGCCAATAGATAAGACCATTTTACAATTTGGGAGCAAGTTAGAAGCAGAGCCTAAGGTGTAAATTATCGATAGTTAATATCTCGGAAACTATAAGAGATAATGCAATTTGGCAACCGGCAATGTAATTAGCATGCCGAATATTACTTGGAATGTGAATTGGAACGAAATCGCCAATAGATAAAACCATTTTACAATTTGACACCAAGTTAGAAGCAGAGCCTATGGTGTAAATTATCGATAGTCCATATCTCGGAAACTATAAGAGATAATGCAATTTGGCAACCGGCAATGTAATTAGCATGCCGAATATTATTTGGAATGTGAATTGGAACGAAATCGCCAATAGATAAGACCATTTTACAATCTGGGCCCAAGTTAGAAGCAGAGCCTAAGGTGTAAATTATCGATAGTCCATATCTCGGAAACTATAAGAGATAATGCAATTTGGCAACCGGCAATGTAATTAGCATGCCGAATATTACTTGGAATGTGAATTGGAACGAAATCGCCAATAGATAAGACCATTTTACAATTTGGGCCCAAGTTAGAAGCAGAGCCTAAGGTGTAAATTATCGATAGTCCATATCTCGGAAACTATAAGAGATAATGCAATTTGGCAACCGGCAATTTAATTAGCATGCCGAATATTACTTGGAATGTGAATTGGAACGAAATCGCCAATAGATAAGACCATTTTACAATTTGGGCCCAAGTTAGAAGCAGAGCCTAAGGTGTAAATTATCGATAGTCCATATCTCGGAAACTATAAGAGATAATGCAATTTGGCAACCGGCAATGTAATTAGCATGCCGAATATTACTTGGAATGTGAATTGGAACGAAATCGCCAATAGATAAGACCATTTTACAGTTTGGGCCCAAGTTAGAAGCAGAGCCTAAGGTTAAAAATAATCGATAGTCCATATCTCGGAAACTATAAGAGATAATGCAATTTGGCAACCGGCAATGTAATTTGCATGCCGAATATTACTTGGAATGTGAATTGGAACGAAATCGCCAATAGATAAGACCATTTTACAATTTGGGCCCAAGTTAGAAGCAGAGCCTAAGGTGTAAATTATCGATAGTCCATATCTCGGAAACTATAAGAGATAATGCAATTTGGCAACCGGCAATTTAATTAGCATGCCGAATATTACTTGGAATGTGAATTGGAACGAAATCGCCAATAGATAAGACCATTTTACAATTTGGGCCCAAGTTAGAAGCAGAGCCTAAGGTGTAAATTATCGATAGTCCATATCTCGGAAACTATAAGAGATAATGCAATTTGGCAACCGGCAATGTAATTAGCATGCCGAATATTACTTGGAATGTGAATTGGAACGAAATCGCCAATAGATGAGACCATTTTACAATTTGGGCCCAAGTTAGAAGCAGAGCCTAAGGTGTAAATTATCGATAGTCCATATCTCGGAAACTATAAGAGATAGTGCAATTTGGCAACCGGCAATGTAATCAGCATGCCGAATATTACTTGGAATGTGAATTGGAACGAAATCGCCAATAGATAAGGCCATTTTACAATTTGGGCCCAAGTTAGAAGCAGAGCCTAAGGTGTAAATTATCGATAGTCCATATCTCGGAAACTATAAGAGATAATGCAATTTGGCAACCGGCAATGTAATTAGCATGCCGAATATTACTTGGAATGTGAATTGGAACGAAATCGCCAATAGATAAGACCATTTTACAATTTGGGCCCAAGTTAGAAGCAGAGCCTAAGGTGTAAATTATCGATAGTCCATATCTCGGAAACTATAAGAGATAATGCAACTTGGCCACCGGCAATGTAATTAGCATGCCGAATATTACTTGGAATGTGAATTGGAACGAAATCGCCAATAGATAAGACCATTTTACAATTTGGGCCCAAGTTAGAAGCAGAGCCTAAGGTGTAAATTATCGATAGTCCATATCTCGGAAACTATAAGAGATAATGCAATTTGGCAACCGGCAATGTAATTAGCATGCCGAATATAACTTGGAATGTGAATTGGAACGAAATCGCCAATAGATGAGACCATTTTACAATTTGGGCCCAAGTTAGAAGCAGAGCCTAAGGTGTAAATTATCGATAGTCCATATCTCGGAAACTATAAGAGATAGTGCAATTTGGCAACCGGCAATGTAATCAGCATGCCGAATATTACTTGGAATGTGAATTGGAACGAAATCGCCAATAGATAAGGCCATTTTACAATTTGGGCCCAAGTTAGAAGCAGAGCCTAAGGTGTAAATTATCGATAGTCCATATCTCGGAAACTATAAGAGATAATGCAATTTGGCAACCGGCAATGTAATTAGCATGCCGAATATTACTTGGAATGTGAATTGGAACGAAATCGCCAATAGATAAGACCATTTTACAATTTGGGCCCAAGTTAGAAGCAGAGCCTAAGGTGTAAATTATCGATAGTCCATATCTCGGAAACTATAAGAGATAATGCAACTTGGCCACCGGCAATGTAATTAGCATGCCGAATATTACTTGGAATGTGAATTGGAACGAAATCGCCAATAGATAAGACCATTTTACAATTTGGGCCCAAGTTAGAAGCAGAGCCTAAGGTGTAAATTATCGATAGTCCATATCTCGGAAACTATAAGAGATAATGCAATTTGGCAACCGGCAATGTAATTAGCATGCCGAATATTACTTGGAATGTGAATTGGAACGAAATCGCCAATAGATAAGATGATTTTACAATTTGGGCCCAAGTTAGAAGCAGAGCCTAAGGTGTAAATTATCGATAGTCCATATCTCGGAAACTATAAGAGATAATGCAATTTGGCAACCGGCAATGTAATTAGCATGCCGAATATTACTTGGAATGTGAATTGGAACGAAATCGCCAATAGATAAGACCATTTTACAATTTGGGCCCAAGTTAGAAGCAGAGCCTAAGGTGTAAATTATCGATAGTCCATATCTCGGAAACTATAAGAGATAATGCAATTTGGCAACCGGCAATGTAATTAGCATGCCGAATATTACCTGGAATGTGAATTGGAACGAAATCGCCAATAGATAAGACCATTTTACAATTTGGGAGCAAGTTAGAAGCAGAGCCTAAGGTGTAAATTATCGATAGTTAATATCTCGGAAACTATAAGAGATAATGCAATTTGGCAACCGGCAATGTAATTAGCATGCCGAATATTACTTGGAATGTGAATTGGAACGAAATCGCCAATAGATAAGACCATTTTACAATTTGGGCCCAAGTTAGAAGCAGAGCCTATGGTGTAAATTATCGATAGTCCATATCTCGGAAACTATAAGAGATAATGCAATTTGGCAACCGGCTATGTAATTAGTATGCCGAATATTACTTTGAATGTGAATTGGAACGAAATCGCCAATAGATAAGACCATTTTACAATTTGACACCAAGTTAGAAGCAGAGCCTATGGTGTAAATTATCGATAGTCCATATCTCGGAAACTATAAGAGATAATGCAATTTGGCAACCGGCAATGTAATTAGCATGCCGAATATTATTTGGAATGTGAATTGGAACGAAATCGCCAATAGATAAGACCATTTTACAATCTGGGCCCAAGTTAGAAGCAGAGCCTAAGGTGTAAATTATCGATAGTCCATATCTCGGAAACTATAAGAGATAATGCAATTTGGCAACCGGCAATGTAATTAGCATGCCGAATATTACTTGGAATGTGAATTGGAACGAAATCGCCAATAGATAAGACCATTTTACAATTTGGGCCCAAGTTAGAAGCAGAGCCTAAGGTGTAAATTATCGATAGTCCATATCTCGGAAACTATAAGAGATAATGCAATTTGGCAACCGGCAATGTAATTAGCATGCCGAATATTACTTGGAATGTGAATTGGAACGAAATCGCCAATAGATAAGACCATTTTACAATTTGGGCCCAAGTTAGAAGCAGAGCCTAAGGTGTAAATTATCGATAGTCCATATCTCGGAAACTATAAGAGATAATGCAATTTGGCAACCGGCAATGTAATTAGAATGCCGAATATTACTTGGAATGTGAATTGGAACGAAATCGCCAATAGATAAGACCATTTTACAGTTTGGGCCCAAGTTAGAAGCAGAGCCTAAGGTTAAAAATAATCGATAGTCCATATCTCGGAAACTATAAGAGATAATGCAATTTGGCAACCGGCAATGTAATTAGCATGCCGAATATTACTTGGAATGTGAATTGGAACGAAATCGCCAATAGATAAGACCATTTTACAATTTGGGCCCAAGTTAGAAGCAGAGCCTAAGGTGTAAATTATCGATAGTCCATATCTCGGAAACTATAAGAGATAATGCAATTTGGCAACCGGCAATTTAATTAGCATGCCGAATATTACTTGGAATGTGAATTGGAACGAAATCGCCAATAGATAAGACCATTTTACAATTTGGGCCCAAGTTAGAAGCAGAGCCTAAGGTGTAAATTATCGATAGTCCATATCTCGGAAACTATAAGAGATAATGCAATTTGGCAACCGGCAATGTAATTAGCATGCCGAATATTACTTGGAATGTGAATTGGAACGAAATCGCCAATAGATGAGACCATTTTACAATTTGGGCCCAAGTTAGAAGCAGAGCCTAAGGTGTAAATTATCGATAGTCCATATCTCGGAAACTATAAGAGATAGTGCAATTTGGCAACCGGCAATGTAATCAGCATGCCGAATATTACTTGGAATGTGAATTGGAACGAAATCGCCAATAGATAAGGCCATTTTACAATTTGGGCCCAAGTTAGAAGCAGAGCCTAAGGTGTAAATTATCGATAGTCCATATCTCGGAAACTATCAGAGATAATGCAATTTGGCAACCGGCAATGTAATTAGCATGCCGAATATTACTTGGAATGTGAATTGGAACGAAATCGCCAATAGATAAGACCATTTTACAATTTGGGCCCAAGTTAGAAGCAGAGCCTAAGGTGTAAATTATTGATAGTCCATATCTCGGAAACTATAAGAGATAATGCAATTTCGCAACCGGCAATGTAATTAGCATGCCGAATATTACTTGGAGTGTGAATTGGAACGAAATCGCCAATAGATAAGACCATTTTACAATTTGGGCCCAAGTTAGAAGCAGAGCCTAAGGTGTAAATTATCGATAGTCCATATCTCGGAAACTATAAGAGATAATGCAATTTGGCAACCGGCAATGTAATTAGCATGCCGAATATTACTTGGAATGTGAAATGGAACGAAATCGCCAATAGATAAGACCATTTTACAATTTGGGCCCAAGTTAGAAGCAGAGCCTAAGGTGTAAATTATCGATAGTCCATATCTCGGAAACTATAAGAGATAATGCAATTTGGCAACCGGCAATGTAATTAGCATGCCGAATATTACTTGGAATGTGAATTGGAACGAAATCGCCAATAGATAAGGCCATTTTACAATTTGGGCCCAAGTTAGAAGCAGAGCCTAAGGTGTAAATTATCGATAGTCCATATCTCGGAAACTATAAGAGATAATGCAATTTGGCAACCGGCAATGTAATTAGCATGCCGAATATTACTTGGAATGTGAATGGGAACGAAATCGCCAATAGATAAGACCATTTTACAATTTGGGCCCAAGTTAGAAGCAGAGCCTAAGGTGTAAATTATTGATAGTCAATATCTCGGAAACTATAAGAGATAATGCAATTTCGCAACCGGCAATGTAATTAGCATGCCGAATATCACTTGGAATGTGAATTGGGACGAAATCGCCAATAGATAAGACCATTTTACAATTTGGGCCCAAGTTAGAAGCAGAGCCTAAGGTGTAAATTATCGATAGTCCATATCTCGGAAACTATAAGAGATAATGCAATTTGGCAACCGGCAATGTAATTAGCATGCCGAATATTACTTGGAATGTGAATTGGAACGAAATCGCCAATAGATAAGACCATTTTACAGTTTGGGCCCAAGTTAGAAGCAGAGCCTAAGGTTAAAAATAATCGATAGTCCATATCTCGGAAACTATAAGAGATAATGCAATTTGGCAACCGGCAATGTAATTAGCATGCCGAATATTACTTGGAATGTGAATTGGAACGAAATCGCCAATAGATAAGACCATTTTATAATTTGGGCCTAAGTTAGAAGCAGAGCCTAAGGTGTAAATTATCGATAGTCCATATCTCGGAAACTATAAGAGATAATGCAATTTGGCAACCGGCAATGTAATTAGCATGCCGAATATTACTTGGAATGTGAATTGGAACGAAATCGCCAATAGATAAGACGATTTTACAATTTGGGCCCAAGTTAGAAGCAGAGCCTAAGGTGTAAATTATCGATAGTCCATATCTCGGAAACTATAAGAGATAATGCAATTTGGCATCCGGCAATGTAATTAGCATGCCGAATATTACTTGGAATGTGAATTGGAACGAAATCGCCAATAGATAAGACGATTTTACAATTTGGGCCCAAGTTAGAAGCAGAGCCTAAGGTGTAAATTATCGATAGTCCATATCTCGGAAACTATAAGAGATAATGCAATTTGGCAACCGGCAATGTAATTAGCATGCCGAATATTACTTGGAATGTGAATTGGAACGAAATCGCCAATAGATAAGACCATTTTACAGTTTGGGCCCAAGTTAGAAGCAGAGCCTAAGGTTAAAAATAATCGATAGTCCATATCTCGGAAACTATAAGAGATAATGCAATTTGGCAACCGGCAATGTAATTAGCATGCCGAATATTACTTGGAATGTGAATTGGAACGAAATCGCCAATAGATAAGACCATTTTACAATTTGGGCCTAAGTTAGAAGCAGAGCCTAAGGTGTAAATTATCGATAGTCCATATCTCGGAAACTATAAGAGATAATGCAATTTGGCAACCGGCAATGTAATTAGCATGCCGAATATTACTTGGAATGTGAATTGGAACGAAATCGCCAATAGATAAGACCATTTTACAGTTTGGGCCCAAGTTAGAAGCAGAGCCTAAGGTTAAAATTAATCGATAGTCCATATCTCGGAAACTATAAGAGATAATGCAATTTGGCAACCGGAAATGTAATTAGCATGCCGAATATTACTTGGAATGTGAATTGGAACGAAATCGCCAATAGATAAGACCATTTTACAATTTGGGCCTAAGTTAGAAGCAGAGCCTAAGGTGTAAATTATCGATAGTCCATATCTCGGAAACTATAAGAGATAATGCAATTTGGCAACCGGCAATGTAATTAGCATGCCGAATATTACTTGGAATGTGAATTGGAACGAAATCGCCAATAGATAAGACGATTTTACAATTTGGGCCCAAGTTAGAAGCAGAGCCTAAGGTGTAAATTATCGATAGTCCATATCTCGGAAACTATAAGAGATAATGCAATTTGGCAACCGGCAATGTAATTAGCATGCCGAATATTACTTGGAATGTGAATTGGAACGAAATCGCCAATAGATAAGACGATTTTACAATTTGGGCCCAAGTTAGAAGCAGAGCCTAAGGTGTAAATTATCGATAGTCCATATCTCGGAAACTATAAGAGATAATGCAATTTGGCAACCGGCAATGTAATTAGCATGCCGAATATTACTTGGAATGTGAATTGGAACGAAATCGCCAATAGATAAGACCATTTTACAATTTGGGCCCAAGTTAGAAGCAGAGCCTAAGGTGTAAATTATCGATAGTCCATATCTCGGAAACTATAAGAGATAATGCAATTTGGCAACCGGCAATGTAATTAGCATGCCGAATATTACTTGGAATGTGAATTGGAACGAAATCGCCAATAGATAAGACCATTTTACAGTTTGGGCCCAAGTTAGAAGCAGAGCCTAAGGTTAAAAATAATCGATAGTCCATATCTCGGAAACTATAAGAGATAATGCAATTTGGCAACCGGCAATGTAATTTGCATGCCGAATATTACTTGGAATGTGAATTGGAACGAAATCGCCAATAGATAAGACCATTTTACAATTTGGGCTCAAGTTAGAAGCAGAGCCTAAGGTGTAAATTATCGATAGTCCATATCTCGGAAACTATAAGAGATAATGCAATTTGGCAACCGGCAATTTAATTAGCATGCCGAATATTACTTGGAATGTGAATTGGAACGAAATCGCCAATAGATAAGACCATTTTACAATTTGGGCCCAAGTTAGAAGCAGAGCCTAAGGTGTAAATTATCGATAGTCCATATCTCGGAAACTATAAGAGATAATGCAATTTGGCAACCGGCAATGTAATTAGCATGCCGAATATTACTTGGAATGTGAATTGGAACGAAATCGCCAATAGATGAGACCATTTTACAATTTGGGCCCAAGTTAGAAGCAGAGCCTAAGGTGTAAATTATCGATAGTCCATATCTCGGAAACTATAAGAGATAGTGCAATTTGGCAACCGGCAATGTAATCAGCATGCCGAATATTACTTGGAATGTGAATTGGAACGAAATCGCCAATAGATAAGGCCATTTTACAATTTGGGCCCAAGTTAGAAGCAGAGCCTAAGGTGTAAATTATCGATAGTCCATATCTCGGAAACTATAAGAGATAATGCAATTTGGCAACCGGCAATGTAATTAGCATGCCGAATATTACTTGGAATGTGAATTGGAACGAAATCGCCAATAGATAAGACCATTTTACAATTTGGGCCCAAGTTAGAAGCAGAGCCTAAGGTGTAAATTATCGATAGTCCATATCTCGGAAACTATAAGAGATAATGCAACTTGGCCACCGGCAATGTAATTAGCATGCCGAATATTACTTGGAATGTGAATTGGAACGAAATCGCCAATAGATAAGACCATTTTACAATTTGGGCCCAAGTTAGAAGCAGAGCCTAAGGTGTAAATTATCGATAGTCCATATCTCGGAAACTATAAGAGATAATGCAATTTGGCAACCGGCAATGTAATTAGCATGCCGAATATTACTTGGAATGTGAATTGGAACGAAATCGCCAATAGATGAGACCATTTTACAATTTGGGCCCAAGTTAGAAGCAGAGCCTAAGGTGTAAATTATCGATAGTCCATATCTCGGAAACTATAAGAGATAGTGCAATTTGGCAACCGGCAATGTAATCAGCATGCCGAATATTACTTGGAATGTGAATTGGAACGAAATCGCCAATAGATAAGGCCATTTTACAATTTGGGCCCAAGTTAGAAGCAGAGCCTAAGGTGTAAATTATCGATAGTCCATATCTCGGAAACTATAAGAGATAATGCAATTTGGCAACCGGCAATGTAATTAGCATGCCGAATATTACTTGGAATGTGAATTGGAACGAAATCGCCAATAGATAAGACCATTTTACAATTTGGGCCCAAGTTAGAAGCAGAGCCTAAGGTGTAAATTATCGATAGTCCATATCTCGGAAACTATAAGAGATAATGCAACTTGGCCACCGGCAATGTAATTAGCATGCCGAATATTACTTGGAATGTGAATTGGAACGAAATCGCCAATAGATAAGACCATTTTACAATTTGGGCCCAAGTTAGAAGCAGAGCCTAAGGTGTAAATTATCGATAGTCCATATCTCGGAAACTATAAGAGATAATGCAATTTGGCAACCGGCAATGTAATTAGCATGCCGAATATTACTTGGAATGTGAATTGGAACGAAATCGCCAATAGATAAGATGATTTTACAATTTGGGCCCAAGTTAGAAGCAGAGCCTAAGGTGTAAATTATCGATAGTCCATATCTCGGAAACTATAAGAGATAATGCAATTTGGCAACCGGCAATGTAATTAGCATGCCGAATATTACTTGGAATGTGAATTGGAACGAAATCGCCAATAGATAAGACCATTTTACAATTTGGGCCCAAGTTAGAAGCAGAGCCTAAGGTGTAAATTATCGATAGTCCATATCTCGGAAACTATAAGAGATAATGCAATTTGGCAACCGGCAATGTAATTAGCATGCCGAATATTACCTGGAATGTGAATTGGAACGAAATCGCCAATAGATAAGACCATTTTACAATTTGGGAGCAAGTTAGAAGCAGAGCCTAAGGTGTAAATTATCGATAGTTAATATCTCGGAAACTATAAGAGATAATGCAATTTGGCAACCGGCAATGTAATTAGCATGCCGAATATTACTTGGAATGTGAATTGGAACGAAATCGCCAATAGATAAGACCATTTTACAATTTGGGCCCAAGTTAGAAGCAGAGCCTATGGTGTAAATTATCGATAGTCCATATCTCGGAAACTATAAGAGATAATGCAATTTGGCAACCGGCTATGTAATTAGTATGCCGAATATTACTTTGAATGTGAATTGGAACGAAATCGCCAATAGATAAGACCATTTTACAATTTGACACCAAGTTAGAAGCAGAGCCTATGGTGTAAATTATCGATAGTCCATATCTCGGAAACTATAAGAGATAATGCAATTTGGCAACCGGCAATGTAATTAGCATGCCGAATATTATTTGGAATGTGAATTGGAACGAAATCGCCAATAGATAAGACCATTTTACAATCTGGGCCCAAGTTAGAAGCAGAGCCTAAGGTGTAAATTATCGATAGTCCATATCTCGGAAACTATAAGAGATAATGCAATTTGGCAACCGGCAATGTAATTAGCATGCCGAATATTACTTGGAATGTGAATTGGAACGAAATCGCCAATAGATAAGACCATTTTACAATTTGGGCCCAAGTTAGAAGCAGAGCCTAAGGTGTAAATTATCGATAGTCCATATCTCGGAAACTATAAGAGATAATGCAATTTGGCAACCGGCAATGTAATTAGCATGCCGAATATTACTTGGAATGTGAATTGGAACGAAATCGCCAATAGATAAGACCATTTTACAATTTGGGCCCAAGTTAGAAGCAGAGCCTAAGGTGTAAATTATCGATAGTCCATATCTCGGAAACTATAAGAGATAATGCAATTTGGCAACCGGCAATGTAATTAGAATGCCGAATATTACTTGGAATGTGAATTGGAACGAAATCGCCAATAGATAAGACCATTTTACAGTTTGGGCCCAAGTTAGAAGCAGAGCCTAAGGTTAAAAATAATCGATAGTCCATATCTCGGAAACTATAAGAGATAATGCAATTTGGCAACCGGCAATGTAATTAGCATGCCGAATATTACTTGGAATGTGAATTGGAACGAAATCGCCAATAGATAAGACCATTTTACAATTTGGGCCCAAGTTAGAAGCAGAGCCTAAGGTGTAAATTATCGATAGTCCATATCTCGGAAACTATAAGAGATAATGCAATTTGGCAACCGGCAATTTAATTAGCATGCCGAATATTACTTGGAATGTGAATTGGAACGAAATCGCCAATAGATAAGACCATTTTACAATTTGGGCCCAAGTTAGAAGCAGAGCCTAAGGTGTAAATTATCGATAGTCCATATCTCGGAAACTATAAGAGATAATGCAATTTGGCAACCGGCAATGTAATTAGCATGCCGAATATTACTTGGAATGTGAATTGGAACGAAATCGCCAATAGATGAGACCATTTTACAATTTGGGCCCAAGTTAGAAGCAGAGCCTAAGGTGTAAATTATCGATAGTCCATATCTCGGAAACTATAAGAGATAGTGCAATTTGGCAACCGGCAATGTAATCAGCATGCCGAATATTACTTGGAATGTGAATTGGAACGAAATCGCCAATAGATAAGGCCATTTTACAATTTGGGCCCAAGTTAGAAGCAGAGCCTAAGGTGTAAATTATCGATAGTCCATATCTCGGAAACTATCAGAGATAATGCAATTTGGCAACCGGCAATGTAATTAACATGCCGAATATTACTTGGAATGTGAATTGGAACGAAATCGCCAATAGATAAGACCATTTTACAATTTGGGCCCAAGTTAGAAGCAGAGCCTAAGGTGTAAATTATTGATAGTCCATATCTCGGAAACTATAAGAGATAATGCAATTTCGCAACCGGCAATGTAATTAGCATGCCGAATATTACTTGGAGTGTGAATTGGAACGAAATCGCCAATAGATAAGACCATTTTACAATTTGGGCCCAAGTTAGAAGCAGAGCCTAAGGTGTAAATTATCGATAGTCCATATCTCGGAAACTATAAGAGATAATGCAATTTGGCAACCGGCAATGTAATTAGCATGCCGAATATTACTTGGAATGTGAAATGGAACGAAATCGCCAATAGATAAGACCATTTTACAATTTGGGCCCAAGTTAGAAGCAGAGCCTAAGGTGTAAATTATCGATAGTCCATATCTCGGAAACTATAAGAGATAATGCAATTTGGCAACCGGCAATGTAATTAGCATGCCGAATATTACTTGGAATGTGAATTGGAACGAAATCGCCAATAGATAAGGCCATTTTACAATTTGGGCCCAAGTTAGAAGCAGAGCCTAAGGTGTAAATTATCGATAGTCCATATCTCGGAAACTATAAGAGATAATGCAATTTGGCAACCGGCAATGTAATTAGCATGCCGAATATTACTTGGAATGTGAATGGGAACGAAATCGCCAATAGATAAGACCATTTTACAATTTGGGCCCAAGTTAGAAGCAGAGCCTAAGGTGTAAATTATTGATAGTCAATATCTCGGAAACTATAAGAGATAATGCAATTTCGCAACCGGCAATGTAATTAGCATGCCGAATATCACTTGGAATGTGAATTGGGACGAAATCGCCAATAGATAAGACCATTTTACAATTTGGGCCCAAGTTAGAAGCAGAGCCTAAGGTGTAAATTATCGATAGTCCATATCTCGGAAACTATAAGAGATAATGCAATTTGGCAACCGGCAATGTAATTAGCATGCCGAATATTACTTGGAATGTGAATTGGAACGAAATCGCCAATAGATAAGACCATTTTACAGTTTGGGCCCAAGTTAGAAGCAGAGCCTAAGGTTAAAAATAATCGATAGTCCATATCTCGGAAACTATAAGAGATAATGCAATTTGGCAACCGGCAATGTAATTAGCATGCCGAATATTACTTGGAATGTGAATTGGAACGAAATCGCCAATAGATAAGACCATTTTACAATTTGGGCCTAAGTTAGAAGCAGAGCCTAAGGTGTAAATTATCGATAGTCCATATCTCGGAAACTATAAGAGATAATGCAATTTGGCAACCGGCAATGTAATTAGCATGCCGAATATTACTTGGAATGTGAATTGGAACGAAATCGCCAATAGATAAGACGATTTTACAATTTGGGCCCAAGTTAGAAGCAGAGCCTAAGGTGTAAATTATCGATAGTCCATATCTCGGAAACTATAAGAGATAATGCAATTTGGCATCCGGCAATGTAATTAGCATGCCGAATATTACTTGGAATGTGAATTGGAACGAAATCGCCAATAGATAAGACGATTTTACAATTTGGGCCCAAGTTAGAAGCAGAGCCTAAGGTGTAAATTATCGATAGTCCATATCTCGGAAACTATAAGAGATAATGCAATTTGGCAACCGGCAATGTAATTAGCATGCCGAATATTACTTGGAATGTGAATTGGAACGAAATCGCCAATAGATAAGACCATTTTACAGTTTGGGCCCAAGTTAGAAGCAGAGCCTAAGGTTAAAAATAATCGATAGTCCATATCTCGGAAACTATAAGAGATAATGCAATTTGGCAACCGGCAATGTAATTAGCATGCCGAATATTACTTGGAATGTGAATTGGAACGAAATCGCCAATAGATAAGACCATTTTACAATTTGGGCCTAAGTTAGAAGCAGAGCCTAAGGTGTAAATTATCGATAGTCCATATCTCGGAAACTATAAGAGATAATGCAATTTGGCAACCGGCAATGTAATTAGCATGCCGAATATTACTTGGAATGTGAATTGGAACGAAATCGCCAATAGATAAGACGATTTTACAATTTGGGCCCAAGTTAGAAGCAGAGCCTAAGGTGTAAATTATCGATAGTCCATATCTCGGAAACTATAAGAGATAATGCAATTTGGCAACCGGCAATGTAATTAGCATGCCGAATATTACTTGGAATGTGAATTGGAACGAAATCGCCAATAGATAAGACGATTTTACAATTTGGGCCCAAGTTAGAAGCAGAGCCTAAGGTGTAAATTATCGATAGTCCATATCTCGGAAACTATAAGAGATAATGCAATTTGGCAACCGGCAATGTAATTAGCATGCCGAATATTACTTGGAATGTGAATTGGAACGAAATCGCCAATAGATAAGACCATTTTACAATTTGGGCCCAGGTTAGAAGCAGAGCCTAAGGTGTAAATTATTGATAGTCCATATCTCGGAAACTATAAGAGATAATGCAATTTCGCAACCGGCAATGTAATTAGCATGCCGAATATTACTTGGAGTGTGAATTGGAACGAAATCGCCAATAGATAAGACCATTTTACAATTTGGGCCCAAGTTAGAAGCAGAGCCTAAGGTGTAAATTATCGATAGTCCATATCTCGGAAACTATAAGAGATAATGCAATTTGGCAACCGGCAATGTAATTAGCATGCCGAATATTACTTGGAATGTGAATTGGAACGAAATCGCCAATAGATAAGACCATTTTACAATTTGGGCCCAAGTTAGAAGCAGAGCCTAAGGTGTAAATTATCGATAGTCCATATCTCGGAAACTATAAGAGATAATGCAATTTGGCAACCGGCAATGTAATTAGCATGCCGAATATTACTTGGAATGTGAAATGGAACGAAATCGCCAATAGATAAGACCATTTTACAATTTGGGCCCAAGTTAGAAGCAGAGCCTAAGGTGTAAATTATCGATAGTCCATATCTCGGAAACTATAAGAGATAATGCAATTTGGCAACCGGCAATGTAATTAGCATGCCGAATATTACTTGGAATGTGAATTGGAACGAAATCGCCAATAGATAAGACGATTTTACAATTTGGGCCCAAGTTAGAAGCAGAGCCTAAGGTGTAAATTATCGATAGTCCATATCTCGGAAACTATAAGAGATAATGCAATTTGGCAACCGGCAATGTAATTAGCATGCCGAATATTACTTGGAATGTGAATTGGAACGAAATCGCCAATAGATAAGACCATTTTACAATTTGGGCCCAAGTTAGAAGCAGAGCCTAAGGTGTAAATTATCGATAGTCCATATCTCGGAAACTATAAGAGATAATGCAATTTGGCAACCGGCAATGTAATTAGCATGCCGAATATTACCTGGAATGTGAATTGGAACGAAATCGCCAATAGATAAGACCATTTTACAATTTGGGAGCAAGTTAGAAGCAGAGCCTAAGGTGTAAATAATCGATAGTCCATATCTCGGAAACTATAAGAGATAATGCAATTTGGCAACCGGCAATGTAATTAGCATGCCGAATATTACTTGGAATGTGAATTGGAACGAAATCGCCAATAGATAAGACCATTTTACAATTTGGGCCCAAGTTAGAAGCAGAGCCTATGGTGTAAATTATCGATAGTCCATATCTCGGAAACTATAAGAGATAATGCAATTTGGCAACCGGCTATGTAATTAGCATGCCGAATATTACTTTGATTGTGAATTGGAACGAAATCGCCAATAGATAAGACCATTTTACAATTTGACACCAAGTTAGAAGCAGAGCCTATGGTGTAAATTATCGATAGTCCATATCTCGGAAACTATAAGAGATAATGCAATTTGGCAACCGGCAATGTAATTAGCATGCCGAATAGTACTTGGAATGTGAATTGGAACGAAATCGCCAATAGGTAAGACCATTTTACAATTTGGGCCCAAGTTAGAAGCAGAGCCTAAGGTGTAAATTATCGATAGTCCATATCTTGGAAACTATAAGAGATAATGCAATTTGGCAACCGGCAATGTAATTAGCATGCCGAATATTACTTGGAATGTGAATTGGAACGAAATCGCCAATAGATAAGACGATTTTACAATTTGGGCCCAAGTTAGAAGCAGAGCCTAAGGTGTAAATTATCGATAGTCCATATCTCGGAAACTATAAGAGATAATGCAATTTGGCAACCGGCAATGTAATTAGCATGCCGAATATTACTTGGAGTGTGAATTGGAACGAAATCGCCAATAGATAAGACGATTTTACAATTTGGGCCCAAGTTAGAAGCAGAGCCTAAGGTGTAAATTATCGATAGTCCATATCTCGGAAACTATAAGAGATAATGCAATTTGGCAACCGGCAATGTAATTAGCATGCCGAATATTACTTGGAATGTGAATTGGAACGAAATCGCCAATAGATAAGACCATTTTACAGTTTGGGCCCAAGTTAGAAGCAGAGCCTAAGGTTAAAAATAATCGATAGTCCATATCTCGGAAACTATAAGAGATAATGCAATTTGGCAACCGGCAATGTAATTAGCATGCCGAATATTACTTGGAATGTGAATTGGAACGAAATCGCCAATAGATAAGACCATTTTACAATTTGGGCCTAAGTTAGAAGCAGAGCCTAAGGTGTAAATTATCGATAGTCCATATCTCGGAAACTATAAGAGATAATGCAATTTGGCAACCGGCAATGTAATTAGCATGCCGAATATTACTTGGAATGTGAATTGGAACGAAATCGCCAATAGATAAGACGATTTTACAATTTGGGCCCAAGTTAGAAGCAGAGCCTAAGGTGTAAATTATCGATAGTCCATATCTCGGAAACTATAAGAGATAATGCAATTTGGCAACCGGCAATGTAATTAGCATGCCGAATATTACTTGGAATGTGAATTGGAACGAAATCGCCAATAGATAAGACGATTTTACAATTTGGGCCCAAGTTAGAAGCAGAGCCTAAGGTGTAAATTATCGATAGTCCATATCTCGGAAACTATAAGAGATAATGCAATTTGGCAACCGGCAATGTAATTAGCATGCCGAATATTACTTGGAATGTGAATTGGAACGAAATCGCCAATAGATAAGACCATTTTACAATTTGGGCCCAAGTTAGAAGCAGAGCCTAAGGTGTAAATTATCGATAGTCCATATCTCGGAAACTATAAGAGATAATGCAATTTGGCAACCGGCAATGTAATTAGCATGCCGAATATTACTTGGAATGTGAATGGGAACGAAATCGCCAATAGATAAGACCATTTTACAATTTGGGCCCAAGTTAGAAGCAGAGCCTAAGGTGTAAATTATTGATAGTCAATATCTCGGAAACTATAAGAGATAATGCAATTTCGCAACCGGCAATGTAATTAGCATGCCGAATATCACTTCGAATGTGAATTGGGACGAAATCGCCAATAGATAAGACCATTTTACAATTTGGGCCCAAGTTAGAAGCAGAGCCTAAGGTGTAAATTATCGATAGTCCATATCTCGGAAACTATAAGAGATAATGCAATTTGGCAACCGGCAATGTAATTAGCATGCCGAATATTACTTGGAATGTGAATTGGAACGAAATCGCCAATAGATAAGACCATTTTACAATTTGGGCCCAAGTTAGAAGCAGAGCCTAAGGTGTAAATTATCGATAGTCCATATCTCGGAAACTATAAGAGATAATGCAATTTCGCAACCGGCAATGTAATTAGCATGCCGAATATTACTTGGAGTGTGAATTGGAACGAAATCGCCAATAGATAAGACCATTTTACAATTTGGGCCCAAGTTAGAAGCAGAGCCTAAGGTGTAAATTATCGATAGTCCATATCTCGGAAACTATAAGAGATAATGCAATTTGGCAACCGGCAATGTAATTAGCATGCCGAATATTACTTGGAATGTGAATTGGAACGAAATCGCCAATAGATAAGACCATTTTACAATTTGGGCCCAAGTTAGAAGCAGAGCCTAAGGTGTAAATTATCGATAGTCCATATCTCGGAAACTATAAGAGATAATGCAATTTGGCAACCGGCAATGTAATTAGCATGCCGAATATTACTTGGAATGTGAATTGGAACGAAATCGCCAATAGATAAGACCATTTTACAGTTTGGGCCCAAGTTAGAAGCAGAGCCTAAGGTTAAAAATAATCGATAGTCCATATCTCGGAAACTATAAGAGATCATGCAATTTGGCAACCGGCAATGTAATTAGCATGCCGAATATTACTTGGAATGTGAATTGGAACGAAATCGCCAATAGATAAGACCATTTTACAATTTGGGCCTAAGTTAGAAGCAGAGCCTAAGGTGTAAATTATCGATAGTCCATATCTCGGAAACTATAAGAGATAATGCAATTTGGCAACCGGCAATGTAATTAGCATGCCGAATATTACTTGGAATGTGAATTGGAACGAAATCGCCAATAGATAAAACGATTTTACAATTTGGGCCCAAGTTAGAAGCAGAGCCTAAGGTGTAAATTATCGATAGTCCATATCTCGGAAACTATAAGAGATAATGCAATTTGGCAACCGGCAATGTAATTAGCATGCCGAATATTACTTGGAATGTGAAATGGAACGAAATCGCCAATAGATAAGACCATTTTACAATTTGGGCCCAAGTTAGAAGCAGAGCCTAAGGTGTAAATTATCGATAGTCCATATCTCGGAAACTATAAGAGATAATGCAATTTGGCAACCGGCAATGTAATTAGCATGCCGAATATTACTTGGAATGTGAATTGGAACGAAATCGCCAATAGATAAGACCATTTTACAATTTGGGCCCAAGTTAGAAGCAGAGCCTAAGGTGTAAATTATCGATAGTCCATATCTCGGAAACTATAAGAGATAATGCAATTTGGCAACCGGCAATGTAATTAGCATGCCGAATATTACTTGGAATGTGAATGGGAACGAAATCGCCAATAGATAAGACCATTTTACAATTTGGGCCCAAGTTAGAAGCAGAGCCTAAGGTGTAAATTATTGATAGTCAATATCTCGGAAACTATAAGAGATAATGCAATTTCGCAACCGGCAATGTAATTAGCATGCCGAATATCACTTGGAATGTGAATTGGGACGAAATCGCCAATAGATAAGACCATTTTACAATTTGGGCCCAAGTTAGAAGCAGAGCCTAAGGTGTAAATTATCGATAGTCCATATCTCGGAAACTATAAGAGATAATGCAATTTGGCAACCGGCAATGTAATTAGCATGCCGAATATTACTTGGAATGTGAATTGGAACGAAATCGCCAATAGATAAGACCATTTTACAATTTGGGCCCAAGTTAGAAGCAGAGCCTAAGGTGTAAATTATCGATAGTCCATATCTCGGAAACTATAAGAGATAATGCAATTTGGCAACCGGCAATGTAATTAGCATGCCGAATATTACTTGGAATGTGAATTGGAACGAAATCGCCAATAGATAAGACCATTTTACAGTTTGGGCCCAAGTTAGAAGCAGAGCCTAAGGTTAAAAATAATCGATAGTCCATATCTCGGAAACTATAAGAGATAATGCAATTTGGCAACCGGCAATGTAATTAGCATGCCGAATATTACTTGGAATGTGAATTGGAACGAAATCGCCAATAGATAAGACCATTTTACAATTTGGGCCTAAGTTAGAAGCAGAGCCTAAGGTGTAAATTATCGATAGTCCATATCTCGGAAACTATAAGAGATAATGCAATTTGGCAACCGGCAATGTAATTAGCATGCCGAATATTACTTGGAATGTGAATTGGAACGAAATCGCCAATAGATAAGACCATTTTACAATTTGGGCCTAAGTTAGAAGCAGAGCCTAAGGTGTAAATTATCGATAGTCCATATCTCGGAAACTATAAGAGATAATGCAATTTGGCAACCGGCAATGTAATTAGCATGCCGAATATTACTTGGTATGTGAATTGGAACGAAATCGCCAATAGATAAGACCATTTTACAGTTTGGGCCCAAGTTAGAAGCAGAGCCTAAGGTTAAAAATAATCGATAGTCCATATCTCGGAAACTATAAGAGATAATGCAATTTGGCAACCGGCAATGTAATTAGCATGCCGAATATTACTTGGAATGTGAATTGGAACGAAATCGCCAATAGATAAGACCATTTTACAATTTGGGCCCAAGTTAGAAGCAGAGCCTAAGGTGTAAATTATCGATAGTCCATATCTCGGAAACTATAAGAGATAATGCAATTTGGCAACCGGCAATGTAATTAGCATGCCGAATATTACTTGGAATGTGAATTGGAACGAAATCGCCAATAGATAAGACCATTTTACAATTTGGGCCCAAGTTAGAAGCAGAGCCTAAGGTGTAAATTATCGATAGTCCATATCTCGGAAACTATAAGAGATAATGCAATTTGGCAACCGGCAATGTAATTAGCATGCCGAATATTACTTGGAATGTGAATGGGAACGAAATCGCCAATAGATAAGACCATTTTACAATTTGGGCCCAAGTTAGAAGCAGAGCCTAAGGTGTAAATTATTGATAGTCAATATCTCGGAAACTATAAGAGATAATGCAATTTCGCAACCGGCAATGTAATTAGCATGCCGAATATCACTTCGAATGTGAATTGGGACGAAATCGCCAATAGATAAGACCATTTTACAATTTGGGCCCAAGTTAGAAGCAGAGCCTAAGGTGTAAATTATCGATAGTCCATATCTCGGAAACTATAAGAGATAATGCAATTTGGCAACCGGCAATGTAATTAGCATGCCGAATATTACTTGGAATGTGAATTGGAACGAAATCGCCAATAGATAAGACCATTTTACAATTTGGGCCCAAGTTAGAAGCAGAGCCTAAGGTGTAAATTATCGATAGTCCATATCTCGGAAACTATAAGAGATAATGCAATTTCGCAACCGGCAATGTAATTAGCATGCCGAATATTACTTGGAGTGTGAATTGGAACGAAATCGCCAATAGATAAGACCATTTTACAATTTGGGCCCAAGTTAGAAGCAGAGCCTAAGGTGTAAATTATCGATAGTCCATATCTCGGAAACTATAAGAGATAATGCAATTTGGCAACCGGCAATGTAATTAGCATGCCGAATATTACTTGGAATGTGAATTGGAACGAAATCGCCAATAGATAAGACCATTTTACAATTTGGGCCCAAGTTAGAAGCAGAGCCTAAGGTGTAAATTATCGATAGTCCATATCTCGGAAACTATAAGAGATAATGCAATTTGGCAACCGGCAATGTAATTAGCATGCCGAATATTACTTGGAATGTGAATTGGAACGAAATCGCCAATAGATAAGACCATTTTACAGTTTGGGCCCAAGTTAGAAGCAGAGCCTAAGGTTAAAAATAATCGATAGTCCATATCTCGGAAACTATAAGAGATAATGCAATTTGGCAACCGGCAATGTAATTAGCATGCCGAATATTACTTGGAATGTGAATTGGAACGAAATCGCCAATAGATAAGACCATTTTACAATTTGGGCCTAAGTTAGAAGCAGAGCCTAAGGTGTAAATTATCGATAGTCCATATCTCGGAAACTATAAGAGATAATGCAATTTGGCAACCGGCAATGTAATTAGCATGCCGAATATTACTTGGAATGTGAATTGGAACGAAATCGCCAATAGATAAAACGATTTTACAATTTGGGCCCAAGTTAGAAGCAGAGCCTAAGGTGTAAATTATCGATAGTCCATATCTCGGAAACTATAAGAGATAATGCAATTTGGCAACCGGCAATGTAATTAGCATGCCGAATATTACTTGGAATGTGAAATGGAACGAAATCGCCAATAGATAAGACCATTTTACAATTTGGGCCCAAGTTAGAAGCAGAGCCTAAGGTGTAAATTATCGATAGTCCATATCTCGGAAACTATAAGAGATAATGCAATTTGGCAACCGGCAATGTAATTAGCATGCCGAATATTACTTGGAATGTGAATTGGAACGAAATCGCCAATAGATAAGACCATTTTACAATTTGGGCCCAAGTTAGAAGCAGAGCCTAAGGTGTAAATTATCGATAGTCCCTATCTCGGAAACTATAAGAGATAATGCAATTTGGCAACCGGCAATGTAATTAGCATGCCGAATATTACTTGGAATGTGAATGGGAACGAAATCGCCAATAGATAGGACCATTTTACAATTTGGGCCCAAGTTAGAAGCAGAGCCTAAGGTGTAAATTATTGATAGTCAATATCTCGGAAACTATAAGAGATAATGCAATTTCGCAACCGGCAATGTAATTAGCATGCCGAATATCACTTGGAATGTGAATTGGGACGAAATCGCCAATAGATAAGACCATTTTACAATTTGGGCCCAAGTTAGAAGCAGAGCCTAAGGTGTAAATTATCGATAGTCCATATCTCGGAAACTATAAGAGATAATGCAATTTGGCAACCGGCAATGTAATTAGCATGCCGAATATTACTTGGAATGTGAATTGGAACGAAATCGCCAATAGATAAGACCATTTTACAATTTGGGCCCAAGTTAGAAGCAGAGCCTAAGGTGTAAATTATCGATAGTCCATATCTCGGAAACTATAAGAGATAATGCAATTTGGCAACCGGCAATGTAATTAGCATGCCGAATATTACTTGGAATGTGAATTGGAACGAAATCGCCAATAGATAAGACCATTTTACAGTTTGGGCCCAAGTTAGAAGCAGAGCCTAAGGTTAAAAATAATCGATAGTCCATATCTCGGAAACTATAAGAGATAATGCAATTTGGCAACCGGCAATGTAATTAGCATGCCGAATATTACTTGGAATGTGAATTGGAACGAAATCGCCAATAGATAAGACCATTTTACAATTTGGGCCTAAGTTAGAAGCAGAGCCTAAGGTGTAAATTATCGATAGTCCATATCTCGGAAACTATAAGAGATAATGCAATTTGGCAACCGGCAATGTAATTAGCATGCCGAATATTACTTGGAATGTGAATTGGAACGAAATCGCCAATAGATAAGACCATTTTACAATTTGGGCCTAAGTTAGAAGCAGAGCCTAAGGTGTAAATTATCGATAGTCCATATCTCGGAAACTATAAGAGATAATGCAATTTGGCAACCGGCAATGTAATTAGCATGCCGAATATTACTTGGTATGTGAATTGGAACGAAATCGCCAATAGATAAGACCATTTTACAGTTTGGGCCCAAGTTAGAAGCAGAGCCTAAGGTTAAAAATAATCGATAGTTCATATCTCGGAAACTATAAGAGATAATGCAATTTGGCAACCGGCAATGTAATTAGCATGCCGAATATTACTTGGAATGTGAAATGGAACGAAATCGCCAATAGATAAGACCATTTTACAATTTGGGCCCAAGTTAGAAGCAGAGCCTAAGGTGTAAATTATCGATAGTCCATATCTCGGAAACTATAAGAGATAATGCAATTTGGCAACCGGCAATGTAATTAGCATGCCGAATATTACTTGGAATGTGAATTGGAACGAAATCGCCAATAGATAAGACCATTTTACAGTTTGGGCCCAAGTTAGAAGCAGAGCCTAAGGTTAAAAATAATCGATAGTCCATATCTCGGAAACTATAAGAGATAATGCAATTTGGCAACCGGCAATGTAATTAGCATGCCGAATGTTACTTGGAATGTGAATTGGAACGAAATCGCCAATAGATAAGACCATTTTACAATTTGGGCCTAAGTTAGAAGCAGAGCCTAAGGTGTAAATTATCGATAGTCCATATCTCGGAAACTATAAGAGATAATGCAATTTCGCAACCGGCAATGTAATTAGCATGCCGAATATTACTTGGAGTGTGAATTGGAACGAAATCGCCAATAGATAAGACCATTTTACAATTAGGGCCCAAGTTAGAAGCAGAGCCTAAGGTGTAAATTATCGATAGTCCATATCTCGGAAACTATAAGAGATAATGCAATCTGGCAACCGGCAATGTAATTAGCATGCCGAATATTACTTGGAATGTGAATTGGAACGAAATCGCCAATAGATAAGACCATTTTACAGTTTGGGCCCAAGTTAGAAGCAGAGCCTAAGGTTAAAAATAATCGATAGTCCATATCTCGGAAACTATAAGAGGTAATGCAATTTGGCAACCGGCAATGTAATTAGCATGCCGAATATTACTTGGAATGTGAATTGGAACGAAATCGCCAATAGATAAGACCATTTTACAATTTGGGCCTAAGTTAGAAGCAGAGCCTAAGGTGTAAATTATCGATAGTCCATATCTCGGAAACTATAAGAGATAATGCAATTTGGCAACCGGCAATGTAATTAGCATGCCGAATATTACTTGGAATGTGAATTGGAACGAAATCGCCAATAGATAAGACGATTTTACAATTTGGGCCCAAGTTAGAAGCAGAGCCTAAGGTGTAAATTATCGATAGTCCATATCTCGGAAACTATAAGAGATAATGCAATTTGGCAACCGGCAATGTAATTAGCATGCCGAATATTACTTGGAATGTGAATTGGAACGAAATCGCCAATAGATAAGACGATTTTACAATTTGGGCCCAAGTTGGAAGCAGAGCCTAAGGTGTAAATTATCGATAGTCCATATCTCGGAAACTATAAGAGATAATGCAATTTGGCAACCGGCAATGTAATTAGCATGCCGAATATTACTTGGAATGTGAATTGGAACGAAATCGCCAATAGATAAGACCATTTTACAATTTGTGCCCAGGTTAGAAGCAGAGCCTAAGGTGTAAATTATCGATAGTCCATATCTCGGAAACTATAAGAGATAATGCAATTTGGCAACCGGCAATGTAATTAGCATGCCGAATATTACTTGGAATGTGAATTGGAACGAAATCGCCAATAGATAAGACCATTTTACAGTTTGGGCCCAAGTTAGAAGCAGAGCCTAAGGTTAAAAATAATCGATAGTCCATATCTCATAAACTATAAGAGATAATGCAATTTGGCAACCGGCAATGTAATTAGCATGCCGAATATTACTTGGAATGTGAATTGGAACGAAATCGCCAATAGATAAGACCATTTTACAATTTGGGCCTAAGTTAGAAGCAGAGCCTAAGGTGTAAATTATCGATAGTCCATATCTCGGAAACTATAAGAGATAATGCAATTTGGCAACCGGCAATGTAATTAGCATGCCGAATATTACTTGGAATGTGAATTGGAACGAAATCGCCAATAGATAAGACGATTTTACAATTTGGGCCCAAGTTAGAAGCAGAGCCTAAGGTGTAAATTATCGATAGTCCATATCTCGGAAACTATAAGAGATAATGCAATTTGGCAACCGGCAATGTAATTAGCATGCCGAATATTACTTGGAATGTGAATTGGAACGAAATCGCCAATAGATAAGACGATTTTACAATTTGGGCCCAAGTTAGAAGCAGAGCCTAAGGTGTAAATTATCGATAGTCCATATCTCGGAAACTATAAGAGATAATGCAATTTGGCAACCGGCAATGTAATTAGCATGCCGAATATTACTTGGAATGTGAATTGGAACGAAATCGCCAATAGATAAGACGATTTTACAATTTGGGCCCAAGTTAGAAGCAGAGCCTAAGGTGTAAATTATCGATAGTCCATATCTCGGAAACTATAAGAGATAATGCAATTTGGCAACCGGCAATGTAATTAGCATGCCGAATATTACTTGGAATGTGAATTGGAACGAAATCGCCAATAGATAAGACCATTTTACAATTTGGGCCCAGGTTAGAAGCAGAGCCTAAGGTGTAAATTATTGATAGTCCATATCTCGGAAACTATAAGAGATAATGCAATTTCGCAACCGGCAATGTAATTAGCATGCCGAATATTACTTGGAGTGTGAATTGGAACGAAATCGCCAATAGATAAGACCATTTTACAATTAGGGCCCAAGTTAGAAGCAGAGCCTAAGGTGTAAATTATCGATAGTCCATATCTCGGAAACTATAAGAGATAATGCAATCTGGCAACCGGCAATGTAATTAGCATGCCGAATATTACTTGGAATGTGAATTGGAACGAAATCGCCAATAGATAAGACCATTTTACAGTTTGGGCCCAAGTTAGAAGCAGAGCCTAAGGTTAAAAATAATCGATAGTCCATATCTCGGAAACTATAAGAGATAATGCAATTTGGCAACCGGCAATGTAATTAGCATGCCGAATATTACTTGGAATGTGAATTGGAACGAAATCGCCAATAGATAAGACGATTTTACAATTTGGGCCCAAGTTAGAAGCAGAGCCTAAGGTGTAAATTATCGATAGTCCATATCTCGGAAACTATAAGAGATAATGCAATTTGGCAACCGGCAATGTAATTAGCATGCCGAATATTACTTGGAATGTGAATTGGAACGAAATCGCCAATAGATAAGACCATTTTACAATTTGTGCCCAGGTTAGAAGCAGAGCCTAAGGTGTAAATTATCGATAGTCCATATCTCGGAAACTATAAGAGATAATGCAATTTGGCAACCGGCAATGTAATTAGCATGCCGAATATTACTTGGAATGTGAATTGGAACGAAATCGCCAATAGATAAGACCATTTTACAGTTTGGGCCCAAGTTAGAAGCAGAGCCTAAGGTTAAAAATAATCGATAGTCCATATCTCATAAACTATAAGAGATAATGCAATTTGGCAACCGGCAATGTAATTAGCATGCCGAATATTACTTGGAATGTGAATTGGAACGAAATCGCCAATAGATAAGACCATTTTACAATTTGGGGCTAAGTTAGAAGCAGAGCCTAAGGTGTAAATTATCGATAGTCCATATCTCGGAAACTATAAGAGATAATGCAATTTGGCAACCGGCAATGTAATTAGCATGCCGAATATTACTTGGAATGTGAATTGGAACGAAATCGCCAATAGATAAGACGATTTTACAATTTGGGCCCAAGTTAGAAGCAGAGCCTAAGGTGTAAATTATCGATAGTCCATATCTCGGAAACTATAAGAGATAATGCAATTTGGCAACCGGCAATGTAATTAGCATGCCGAATATTACTTGGAATGTGAATTGGAACGAAATCGCCAATAGATAAGACGATTTTACAATTTGGGCCCAAGTTAGAAGCAGAGCCTAAGGTGTAAATTATCGATAGTCCATATCTCGGAAACTATAAGAGATAATGCAATTTCGCAACCGGCAATGTAATTAGCATGCTGAATATTACTTGGAGTGTGAATTGGAACAAAATGGCCAATAGATAAGACCATTTTACAATTTGGGCCCAAGTTAGAAGCAGAGCCTAAGGTGTAAATTATCGATAGTCCATATCTCGGAAACTATAAGAGATAATGCAATTTGGCAACCGGCAATGTAATTAGCATGCCGAATATTACTTGGAATGTGAATTGGAACGAAATCGCCAATAGATAAGACCATTTTACAATTTGGGCCTAAGTTAGAAGCAGAGCCTAAGGTGTAAATTATCGATAGTCCATATCTCGGAAACTATAAGAGATAATGCAATTTCGCAACCGGCAATGTAATTAGCATGCCGAATATTACTTGGAGTGTGAATTGGAACGAAATCGCCAATAGATAAGACCATTTTACAATTAGGGCCCAAGTTAGAAGCAGAGCCTAAGGTGTAAATTATCGATAGTCCATATCTCGGAAACTATAAGAGATAATGCAATCTGGCAACCGGCAATGTAATTAGCATGCCGAATATTACTTGGAATGTGAATTGGAACGAAATCGCCAATAGATAAGACCATTTTACAGTTTGGGCCCAAGTTAGAAGCAGAGCCTAAGGTTAAAAATAATCGATAGTCCATATCTCGGAAACTATAAGAGGTAATGCAATTTGGCAACCGGCAATGTAATTAGCATGCCGAATATTACTTGGAATGTGAATTGGAACGAAATCGCCAATAGATAAGACCATTTTACAATTTGGGCCTAAGTTAGAAGCAGAGCCTAAGGTGTAAATTATCGATAGTCCATATCTCGGAAACTATAAGAGATAATGCAATTTGGCAACCGGCAATGTAATTAGCATGCCGAATATTACTTGGAATGTGAATTGGAACGAAATCGCCAATAGATAAGACGATTTTACAATTTGGGCCCAAGTTAGAAGCAGAGCCTAAGGTGTAAATTATCGATAGTCCATATCTCGGAAACTATAAGAGATAATGCAATTTGGCAACCGGCAATGTAATTAGCATGCCGAATATTACTTGGAATGTGAATTGGAACGAAATCGCCAATAGATAAGACGATTTTACAATTTGGGCCCAAGTTAGAAGCAGAGCCTAAGGTGTAAATTATCGATAGTCCATATCTCGGAAACTATAAGAGATAATGCAATTTGGCAACCGGCAATGTAATTAGCATGCCGAATATTACTTGGAATGTGAATTGGAACGAAATCGCCAATAGATAAGACCATTTTACAATTTGTGCCCAGGTTAGAAGCAGAGCCTAAGGTGTAAATTATCGATAGTCCATATCTCGGAAACTATAAGAGATAATGCAATTTGGCAACCGGCAATGTAATTAGCATGCCGAATATTACTTGGAATGTGAATTGGAACGAAATCGCCAATAGATAAGACCATTTTACAGTTTGGGCCCAAGTTAGAAGCAGAGCCTAAGGTTAAAAATAATCGATAGTCCATATCTCATAAACTATAAGAGATAATGCAATTTGGCAACCGGCAATGTAATTAGCATGCCGAATATTACTTGGAATGTGAATTGGAACGAAATCGCCAATAGATAAGACCATTTTACAATTTGGGCCTAAGTTAGAAGCAGAGCCTAAGGTGTAAATTATCGATAGTCCATATCTCGGAAACTATAAGAGATAATGCAATTTGGCAACCGGCAATGTAATTAGCATGCCGAATATTACTTGGAATGTGAATTGGAACGAAATCGCCAATAGATAAGACGATTTTACAATTTGGGCCCAAGTTAGAAGCAGAGCCTAAGGTGTAAATTATCGATAGTCCATATCTCGGAAACTATAAGAGATAATGCAATTTGGCAACCGGCAATGTAATTAGCATGCCGAATATTACTTGGAATGTGAATTGGAACGAAATCGCCAATAGATAAGACGATTTTACAATTTGGGCCCAAGTTAGAAGCAGAGCCTAAGGTGTAAATTATCGATAGTCCATATCTCGGAAACTATAAGAGATAATGCAATTTGGCAACCGGCAATGTAATTAGCATGCCGAATATTACTTGGAATGTGAATTGGAACGAAATCGCCAATAGATAAGACGATTTTACAATTTGGGCCCAAGTTAGAAGCAGAGCCTAAGGTGTAAATTATCGATAGTCCATATCTCGGAAACTATAAGAGATAATGCAATTTGGCAACCGGCAATGTAATTAGCATGCCGAATATTACTTGGAATGTGAATTGGAACGAAATCGCCAATAGATAAGACCATTTTACAATTTGGGCCCAGGTTAGAAGCAGAGCCTAAGGTGTAAATTATTGATAGTCCATATCTCGGAAACTATAAGAGATAATGCAATTTCGCAACCGGCAATGTAATTAGCATGCCGAATATTACTTGGAGTGTGAATTGGAACGAAATCGCCAATAGATAAGACCATTTTACAATTAGGGCCCAAGTTAGAAGCAGAGCCTAAGGTGTAAATTATCGATAGTCCATATCTCGGAAACTATAAGAGATAATGCAATCTGGCAACCGGCAATGTAATTAGCATGCCGAATATTACTTGGAATGTGAATTGGAACGAAATCGCCAATAGATAAGACCATTTTACAGTTTGGGCCCAAGTTAGAAGCAGAGCCTAAGGTTAAAAATAATCGATAGTCCATATCTCGGAAACTATAAGAGATAATGCAATTTGGCAACCGGCAATGTAATTAGCATGCCGAATATTACTTGGAATGTGAATTGGAACGAAATCGCCAATAGATAAGACGATTTTACAATTTGGGCCCAAGTTAGAAGCAGAGCCTAAGGTGTAAATTATCGATAGTCCATATCTCGGAAACTATAAGAGATAATGCAATTTGGCAACCGGCAATGTAATTAGCATGCCGAATATTACTTGGAATGTGAATTGGAACGAAATCGCCAATAGATAAGACCATTTTACAATTTGTGCCCAGGTTAGAAGCAGAGCCTAAGGTGTAAATTATCGATAGTCCATATCTCGGAAACTATAAGAGATAATGCAATTTGGCAACCGGCAATGTAATTAGCATGCCGAATATTACTTGGAATGTGAATTGGAACGAAATCGCCAATAGATAAGACCATTTTACAGTTTGGGCCCAAGTTAGAAGCAGAGCCTAAGGTTAAAAATAATCGATAGTCCATATCTCATAAACTATAAGAGATAATGCAATTTGGCAACCGGCAATGTAATTAGCATGCCGAATATTACTTGGAATGTGAATTGGAACGAAATCGCCAATAGATAAGACCATTTTACAATTTGGGGCTAAGTTAGAAGCAGAGCCTAAGGTGTAAATTATCGATAGTCCATATCTCGGAAACTATAAGAGATAATGCAATTTGGCAACCGGCAATGTAATTAGCATGCCGAATATTACTTGGAATGTGAATTGGAACGAAATCGCCAATAGATAAGACGATTTTACAATTTGGGCCCAAGTTAGAAGCAGAGCCTAAGGTGTAAATTATCGATAGTCCATATCTCGGAAACTATAAGAGATAATGCAATTTGGCAACCGGCAATGTAATTAGCATGCCGAATATTACTTGGAATGTGAATTGGAACGAAATCGCCAATAGATAAGACGATTTTACAATTTGGGCCCAAGTTAGAAGCAGAGCCTAAGGTGTAAATTATCGATAGTCCATATCTCGGAAACTATAAGAGATAATGCAATTTGGCAACCGGCAATGTAATTAGCATGCCGAATATTACTTGGAATGTGAATTGGAACGAAATCGCCAATAGATAAGACCATTTTACAATTTGGGCCCAGGTTAGAAGCAGAGCCTAAGGTGTAAATTATTGATAGTCCATATCTCGGAAACTATAAGAGATAATGCAATTTCGCAACCGGCAATGTAATTAGCATGCCGAATATTACTTGAAGTGTGAATTGGAACGAAATCGCCAATAGATAAGACCATTTTACAATTTGGGCCCAAGTTAGAAGCAGAGCCTAAGGTGTAAATTATCGATAGTCCATATCTCGGAAACTATAAGAGATAATGCAATTTGGCAACCGGCAATGTAATTAGCATGCCGAATATTACTTGGAATGTGAATTGGAACGAAATCGCCAATAGATAAGACCATTTTACAATTTGGGCCCAAGTTAGAAGCAGAGCCTAAGGTGTAAATTATCGATAGTCCATATCTCGGAAACTATAAGAGATAATGCAATTTGGCAACCGGCAATGTAATTAGCATGCCGAATATTACTTGGAATGTGAAATGGAACGAAATCGCCAATAGATAAGACCATTTTACAATTTGGGCCCAAGTTAGAAGCAGAGCCTAAGGTGTAAATTATCGATAGTCCATATCTCGGAAACTATAAGAGATAATGCAATTTGGCAACCGGCAATGTAATTAGCATGCCGAATATTACTTGGAATGTGAATTGGAACGAAATCGCCAATAGATAAGACGATTTTACAATTTGGGCCCAAGTTAGAAGCAGAGCCTAAGGTGTAAATTATCGATAGTCCATATCTCGGAAACTATAAGAGATAATGCAATTTGGCAACCGGCAATGTAATTAGCATGCCGAATATTACTTGGAATGTGAATTGGAACGAAATCGCCAATAGATAAGACCATTTTACAATTTGGGCCCAAGTTAGAAGCAGAGCCTAAGGTGTAAATTATCGATAGTCCATATCTCGGAAACTATAAGAGATAATGCAATTTGGCAACCGGCAATGTAATTAGCATGCCGAATATTACCTGGAATGTGAATTGGAACGAAATCGCCAATAGATAAGACCATTTTACAATTTGGGAGCAAGTTAGAAGCAGAGCCTAAGGTGTAAATAATCGATAGTCCATATCTCGGAAACTATAAGAGATAATGCAATTTGGCAACCGGCAATGTAATTAGCATGCCGAATATTACTTGGAATGTGAATTGGAACGAAATCGCCAATAGATAAGACCATTTTACAATTTGGGCCCAAGTTAGAAGCAGAGCCTATGGTGTAAATTATCGATAGTCCATATCTCGGAAACTATAAGAGATAATGCAATTTGGCAACCGGCTATGTAATTAGCATGCCGAATATTACTTTGAATGTGAATTGGAACGAAATCGCCAATAGATAAGACCATTTTACAATTTGACACCAAGTTAGAAGCAGAGCCTAAGGTGTAAATTATCGATAGTCCATATCTCGGAAACTATAAGAGATAATGCAATTTCGCAACCGGCAATGTAATTAGCATGCCGAATATTACTTGGAGTGTGAATTGGAACGAAATCGCCAATAGATAAGACCATTTTACAATTTGGGCCCAAGTTAGAAGCAGAGCCTAAGGTGTAAATTATCGATAGTCCATATCTCGGAAACTATAAGAGATAATGCAATCTGGCAACCGGCAATGTAATTAGCATGCCGAATATTACTTGGAATGTGAATTGGAACGAAATCGCCAATAGATAAGACCATTTTACAGTTTGGGCCCAAGTTAGAAGCAGAGCCTAAGGTTAAAAATAATCGATAGTCCATATCTCGGAAACTATAAGAGATAATGCAATTTGGCAACCGGCAATGTAATTAGCATGCCGAATATTACTTGGAATGTGAATTGGAACGAAATCGCCAATAGATAAGACCATTTTACAGTTTGGGCCCAAGTTAGAAGCAGAGCCTAAGGTTAAAAATAATCGATAGTCCATATCTCGGAAACTATAAGAGATAATGCAATTTGGCAACCGGCAATGTAATTAGCATGCCGAATATTACTTGGAATGTGAATTGGAACGAAATCGCCAATAGATAAGACCATTTTACAATTTGGGCCCAAGTTAGAAGCAGAGCCTAAGGTGTAAATTATCGATAGTCCATATCTCGGAAACTATAAGAGATAATGCAATTTGGCAACCGGCAATTTAATTAGCATGCCGAATATTACTTGGAATGTGAATTGGAACGAAATCGCCAATAGATAAGACCATTTTACAATTTGGGCCCAAGTTAGAAGCAGAGCCTAAGGTGTAAATTATCGATAGTCCATATCTCGGAAACTATAAGAGATAATGCAATTTGGCAACCGGCAATGTAATTAGCATGCCGAATATTACTTGGAATGTGAATTGGAACGAAATCGCCAATAGATGAGACCATTTTACAATTTGGGCCCAAGTTAGAAGCAGAGCCTAAGGTGTAAATTATCGATAGTCCATATCTCGGAAACTATAAGAGATAGTGCAATTTGGCAACCGGCAATGTAATCAGCATGCCGAATATTACTTGGAATGTGAATTGGAACGAAATCGCCAATAGATAAGGCCATTTTACAATTTGGGCCCAAGTTAGAAGCAGAGCCTAAGGTGTAAATTATCGATAGTCCATATCTCGGAAACTATAAGAGATAATGCAATTTGGCAACCGGCAATGTAATTAGCATGCCGAATATTACTTGGAATGTGAATTGGAACGAAATCGCCAATAGATAAGACCATTTTACAATTTGGGCCCAAGTTAGAAGCAGAGCCTAAGGTGTAAATTATCGATAGTCCATATCTCGGAAACTATAAGAGATAATGCAATTTGGCAACCGGCAATGTAATTAGCATGCCGAATATTACTTGGAATGTGAAATGGAACGAAATCGCCAATAGATAAGACCATTTTACAATTTGGGCCCAAGTTAGAAGCAGAGCCTAAGGTGTAAATTATCGATAGTCCATATCTCGGAAACTATAAGAGATAATGCAATTTGGCAACCGGCAAAGTAATTAGCATGCCGAATATTACTTGGAATGTGAATTGGAACGAAATCGCCAATAGATAAGACCATTTTACAATTTGGGCCCAAGTTAGAAGCAGAGCCTAAGGTGTAAATTATCGATAGTCCATATCTCGGAAACTATAAGAGATAATGCAATTTGGCAACCGGCAATGTAATTAGCATGCCGAATATTACTTGGAATGTGAATGGGAACGAAATCGCCAATAGATAAGACCATTTTACAATTTGGGCCCAAGTTAGAAGCAGAGCCTAAGGTGTAAATTATTGATAGTCAATATCTCGGAAACTATAAGAGATAATGCAATTTCGCAACCGGCAATGTAATTAGCATGCCGAATATCACTTGGAATGTGAATTGGGACGAAATCGCCAATAGATAAGACCATTTTACAATTTGGGCCCAAGTTAGAAGCAGAGCCTAAGGTGTAAATTATCGATAGTCCATATCTCGGAAACTATAAGAGATAATGCAATTTCGCAACCGGCAATGTAATTAGCATGCCGAATATTACTTGGAGTGTGAATTGGAACGAAATCGCCAATAGATAAGACCATTTTACAATTTGGGCCCAAGTTAGAAGCAGAGCCTAAGGTGTAAATTATCGATAGTCCATATCTCGGAAACTATAAGAGATAATGCAATTTGGCAACCGGCAATGTAATTAGCATGCCGAATATTACTTGGAATGTGAATTGGAACGAAATCGCCAATAGATAAGACCATTTTACAATTTGGGCCCAAGTTAGAAGCAGAACCTAAGGTGTAAATTATCGATAGTCCATATCTCGGAAACTATAAGAGATAATGCAATTTGGCAACCGGCAATGTAATTAGCATGCCGAATATTACTTGGAATGTGAAATGGAACGAAATCGCCAATAGATAAGACCATTTTACAATTTGGGCCCAAGTTAGAAGCAGAGCCTAAGGTGTAAATTATCGATAGTCCATATCTCGGAAACTATAAGAGATAATGCAATTTGGCAACCGGCAATGTAATTAGCATGCCGAATATTACTTGGAATGTGAATTGGAACGAAATCGCCAATAGATAAGACGATTTTACAATTTGGGCCCAAGTTAGAAGCAGAGCCTAAGGTGTAAATTATCGATAGTCCATATCTCGGAAACTATAAGAGATAATGCAATTTGGCAACCGGCAATGTAATTAGCATGCCGAATATTACTTGGAATGTGAATTGGAACGAAATCGCCAATAGATAAGACCATTTTACAATTTGGGCCCAAGTTAGAAGCAGAGCCTAAGGTGTAAATTATCGATAGTCCATATCTCGGAAACTATAAGAGATAATGCAATTTGGCAACCGGCAATGTAATTAGCATGCCGAATATTACCTGGAATGTGAATTGGAACGAAATCGCCAATAGATAAGACCATTTTACAATTTGGGAGCAAGTTAGAAGCAGAGCCTAAGGTGTAAATAATCGATAGTCCATATCTCGGAAACTATAAGAGATAATGCAATTTGGCAACCGGCAATGTAATTAGCATGCCGAATATTACTTGGAATGTGAATTGGAACGAAATCGCCAATAGATAAGACCATTTTACAATTTGGGCCCAAGTTAGAAGCAGAGCCTATGGTGTAAATTATCGATAGTCCATATCTCGGAAACTATAAGAGATAATGCAATTTGGCAACCGGCTATGTAATTAGCATGCCGAATATTACTTTGAATGTGAATTGGAACGAAATCGCCAATAGATAAGACCATTTTACAATTTGACACCAAGTTAGAAGCAGAGCCTATGGTGTAAATTATCGATAGTCCATATCTCGGAAACTATAAGAGATAATGCAATTTGGCAACCGGCAATGTAATTAGCATGCCGAATAGTACTTGGAATGTGAATTGGAACGAAATCGCCAATAGGTAAGACCATTTTACAATTTGGGCCCAAGTTAGAAGCAGAGCCTAAGGTGTAAATTATCGATAGTCCATATCTCGGAAACTATAAGAGATAATGCAATTTGGCAACCGGCAATGTAATTAGCATGCCGAATATTACTTGGAATGTGAATTGGAACGAAATCGCCAATAGATAAGACCATTTTACAATTTGGGCCCAAGTTAGAAGCAGAGCCTAAGGTGTAAATTATCGATAGTCCATATCTCGGAAACTATAAGAGATAATGCAACTTGGCCACCGGCAATGTAATTAGCATGCCGAATATTACTTGGAATGTGAATTGGAACGAAATCGAAAATAGATAAGACCATTTTACAATTTGGGCCCAAGTTAGAAGCAGAGCCTAAGGTGTAAATTATCGATAGTCCATATCTCGGAAACTATAAGAGATAATGCAATTTGGCAACCGGCAATGTAATTAGCATGCCGAATATTACTTGGAATGTGAATTGGAACGAAATCGCCAATAGATAAGACCATTTTACAATTTGGGCCCAAGTTAGAAGCAGAGCCTAAGGTGTAAATTATCGATAGTCCATATCTCGGAAACTATAAGAGATAATGCAACTTGGCCACCGGCAATGTAATTAGCATGCCGAATATTACTTGGAATGTGAATTGGAACGAAATCGAAAATAGATAAGACCATTTTACAATTTGGGCCCAAGTTAGAAGCAGAGCCTAAGGTGTAAATTATCGATAGTCCATATCTCGGAAACTATAAGAGATAATGCAATTTGGCAACCGGCAATGTAATTAGCATGCCGAATATTACTTGGAATGTGAATTGGAACGAAATCGCCAATAGATAAGACGATTTTACAATTTGGGCCCAAGTTAGAAGCAGAGCCTAAGGTGTAAATTATCGATAGTCCATATCTCGGAAACTATAAGAGATAATGCAATTTGGCAACCGGCAATGTAATTAGCATGCCGAATATTACTTGGAATGTGAATTGGAACGAAATCGCCAATAGATAAGACGATTTTACAATTTGGGCCCAAGTTAGAAGCAGAGCCTAAGGTGTAAATTATCGATAGTCCATATCTCGGAAACTATAAGAGATAATGCAATTTGGCAACCGGCAATGTAATTAGCATGCCGAATATTACTTGGAATGTGAATTGGAACGAAATCGCCAATAGATAAGACCATTTTACAATTTGGGCCCAAGATAGAAGCAGAGCCTAAGGTGTAAATTATTGATAGTCCATATCTCGGAAACTATAAGAGATAATGCAATTTCGCAACCGGCAATGTAATTAGCATGCCGAATATTACTTGGAGTGTGAATTGGAACGAAATCGCCAATAGATAAGACCATTTTACAATTTGGGCCCAAGTTAGAAGCAGAGCCTAAGGTGTAAATTATCGATAGTCCATATCTCGGAAACTATAAGAGATAATGCAATTTGGCAACCGGCAATGTAATTAGCATGCCGAATATTACTTGGAATGTGAATTGGAACGAAATCGCCAATAGATAAGACCATTTTACAATTTGGGCCCAAGTTAGAAGCAGAGCCTAAGGTGTAAATTATCGATAGTCCATATCTCGGAAACTATAAGAGATAATGCAATTTGGCAACCGGCAATGTAATTAGCATGCCGAATATTACTTGGAATGTGAAATGGAACGAAATCGCCAATAGATAAGACCATTTTACAATTTGGGCCCAAGTTAGAAGCAGAGCCTAAGGTGTAAATTATCGATAGTCCATATCTCGGAAACTATAAGAGATAATGCAATTTGGCAACCGGCAATGTAATTAGCATGCCGAATATTACTTGGAATGTGAATTGGAACGAAATCGCCAATAGATAAGACCATTTTACAATTTGGGCCCAAGTTAGAAGCAGAGCCTAAGGTGTAAATTATCGATAGTCCATATCTCGGAAACTATAAGAGATAATGCAATTTGGCAACCGGCAATGTAATTAGCATGCCGAATATTACTTGGAATGTGAATGGGAACGAAATCGCCAATAGATAAGACCATTTTACAATTTGGGCCCAAGTTAGAAGCAGAGCCTAAGGTGTAAATTATTGATAGTCAATATCTCGGAAACTATAAGAGATAATGCAATTTCGCAACCGGCAATGTAATTAGCATGCCGAATATCACTTGGAATGTGAATTGGGACGAAATCGCCAATAGATAAGACCATTTTACAATTTGGGCCCAAGTTAGAAGCAGAGCCTAAGGTGTAAATTATCGATAGTCCATATCTCGGAAACTATAAGAGATAATGCAATTTCGCAACCGGCAATGTAATTAGCATGCCGAATATTACTTGGAGTGTGAATTGGAACGAAATCGCCAATAGATAAGACCATTTTACAATTTGGGCCCAAGTTAGAAGCAGAGCCTAAGGTGTAAATTATCGATAGTCCATATCTCGGAAACTATAAGAGATAATGCAATTTGGCAACCGGCAATGTAATTAGCATGCCGAATATTACTTGGAATGTGAATTGGAACGAAATCGCCAATAGATAAGACCATTTTACAATTTGGGCCCAAGTTAGAAGCAGAACCTAAGGTGTAAATTATCGATAGTCCATATCTCGGAAACTATAAGAGATAATGCAATTTGGCAACCGGCAATGTAATTAGCATGCCGAATATTACTTGGAATGTGAAATGGAACGAAATCGCCAATAGATAAGACCATTTTACAATTTGGGCCCAAGTTAGAAGCAGAGCCTAAGGTGTAAATTATCGATAGTCCATATCTCGGAAACTATAAGAGATAATGCAATTTGGCAACCGGCAATGTAATTAGCATGCCGAATATTACTTGGAATGTGAATTGGAACGAAATCGCCAATAGATAAGACGATTTTACAATTTGGGCCCAAGTTAGAAGCAGAGCCTAAGGTGTAAATTATCGATAGTCCATATCTCGGAAACTATAAGAGATAATGCAATTTGGCAACCGGCAATGTAATTAGCATGCCGAATATTACTTGGAATGTGAATTGGAACGAAATCGCCAATAGATAAGACCATTTTACAATTTGGGCCCAAGTTAGAAGCAGAGCCTAAGGTGTAAATTATCGATAGTCCATATCTCGGAAACTATAAGAGATAATGCAATTTGGCAACCGGCAATGTAATTAGCATGCCGAATATTACCTGGAATGTGAATTGGAACGAAATCGCCAATAGATAAGACCATTTTACAATTTGGGAGCAAGTTAGAAGCAGAGCCTAAGGTGTAAATAATCGATAGTCCATATCTCGGAAACTATAAGAGATAATGCAATTTGGCAACCGGCAATGTAATTAGCATGCCGAATATTACTTGGAATGTGAATTGGAACGAAATCGCCAATAGATAAGACCATTTTACAATTTGGGCCCAAGTTAGAAGCAGAGCCTATGGTGTAAATTATCGATAGTCCATATCTCGGAAACTATAAGAGATAATGCAATTTGGCAACCGGCTATGTAATTAGCATGCCGAATATTACTTTGAATGTGAATTGGAACGAAATCGCCAATAGATAAGACCATTTTACAATTTGACACCAAGTTAGAAGCAGAGCCTATGGTGTAAATTATCGATAGTCCATATCTCGGAAACTATAAGAGATAATGCAATTTGGCAACCGGCAATGTAATTAGCATGCCGAATAGTACTTGGAATGTGAATTGGAACGAAATCGCCAATAGGTAAGACCATTTTACAATTTGGGCCCAAGTTAGAAGCAGAGCCTAAGGTGTAAATTATCGATAGTCCATATCTTGGAAACTATAAGAGATAATTCAATTTGGCAACCGGCAATGTAATTAGCATGCCGAATATTACTTGGAATGTGAATTGGAACGAAATCGCCAATAGATAAGACCATTTTACAATTTGGGCCCAAGTTAGAAGCAGAGCCTAAGGTGTAAATTATCGATAGTCCATATCTCGGAAACTATAAGAGATAATGCAATTTGGCAACCGGCAATGTAATTAGCATGCCGAATATTACTTGGAATGTGAATTGGAACGAAATCGCCAATAGATAAGACCATTTTACAGTTTGGGCCCAAGTTAGAAGCAGAGCCTAAGGTTAAAAATAATCGATAGTCCATATCTCGGAAACTATAAGAGATAATGCAATTTGGCAACCGGCAATGTAATTAGCATGCCGAATATTACTTGGAATGTGAATTGGAACGAAATCGCCAATAGATAAGACCATTTTACAATTTGGGCCCAAGTTAGAAGCAGAGCCTAAGGTGTAAATTATCGATAGTCCATATCTCGGAAACTATAAGAGATAATGCAATTTGGCAACCGGCAATTTAATTAGCATGAAGAATATTACTTGGAATGTGAATTGGAACGAAATCGCCAATAGATAAGACCATTTTACAATTTGGGCCCAAGTTAGAAGCAGAGCCTAAGGTGTAAATTATCGATAGTCCATATCTCGGAAACTATAAGAGATAATGCAATTTGGCAACCGGCAATGTAATTAGCATGCCGAATATTACTTGGAATGTGAATTGGAACGAAATCGCCAATAGATGAGACCATTTTACAATTTGGGCCTAAGTTAGAAGCAGAGCCTAAGGTGTAAATTATCGATAGTCCATATCTCGGAAACTATAAGAGATAGTGCAATTTGGCAACCGGCAATGTAATCAGCATGCCGAATATTACTTGGAATGTGAATTGGAACGAAATCGCCAATAGATAAGGCCATTTTACAATTTGGGCCCAAGTTAGAAGCAGAGCCTAAGGTGTAAATTATCGATAGTCCATATCTCGGAAACTATAAGAGATAATGCAATTTGGCAACCGGCAATGTAATTAGCATGCCGAATATTACTTGGAATGTGAATTGGAACGAAATCGCCAATAGATAAGACCATTTTACAATTTGGGCCCAAGTTAGAAGCAGAGCCTAAGGTGTAAATTATCGATAGTCCATATCTCGGAAACTATAAGAGATAATGCAACTTGGCCACCGGCAATGTAATTAGCATGCCGAATATTACTTGGAATGTGAATTGGAACGAAATCGAAAATAGATAAGACCATTTTACAATTTGGGCCCAAGTTAGAAGCAGAGCCTAAGGTGTAAATTATCGATAGTCCATATCTCGGAAACTATAAGAGATAATGCAATTTGGCAACCGGCAATGTAATTAGCATGCCGAATATTACTTGGAATGTGAATTGGAACGAAATCGCCAATAGATAAGACGATTTTACAATTTGGGCCCAAGTTAGAAGCAGAGCCTAAGGTGTAAATTATCGATAGTCCATATCTCGGAAACTATAAGAGATAATGCAATTTGGCAACCGGCAATGTAATTAGCATGCCGAATATTACTTGGAATGTGAATTGGAACGAAATCGCCAATAGATAAGACGATTTTACAATTTGGGCCCAAGTTAGAAGCAGAGCCTAAGGTGTAAATTATCGATAGTCCATATCTCGGAAACTATAAGAGATAATGCAATTTGGCAACCGGCAATGTAATTAGCATGCCGAATATTACTTGGAATGTGAATTGGAACGAAATCGCCAATAGATAAGACCATTTTACAATTTGGGCCCAAGTTAGAAGCAGAGCCTAAGGTGTAAATTATTGATAGTCCATATCTCGGAAACTATAAGAGATAATGCAATTTCGCAACCGGCAATGTAATTAGCATGCCGAATATTACTTGGAGTGTGAATTGGAACGAAATCGCCAATAGATAAGACCATTTTACAATTTGGGCCCAAGTTAGAAGCAGAGCCTAAGGTGTAAATTATCGATAGTCCATATCTCGGAAACTATAAGAGATAATGCAATTTGGCAACCGGCAATGTAATTAGCATGCCGAATATTACTTGGAATGTGAATTGGAACGAAATCGCCAATAGATAAGACCATTTTACAATTTGGGCCCAAGTTAGAAGCAGAGCCTAAGGTGTAAATTATCGATAGTCCATATCTCGGAAACTATAAGAGATAATGCAATTTGGCAACCGGCAATGTAATTAGCATGCCGAATATTACTTGGAATGTGAAATGGAACGAAATCGCCAATAGATAAGACCATTTTACAATTTGGGCCCAAGTTAGAAGCAGAGCCTAAGGTGTAAATTATCGATAGTCCATATCTCGGAAACTATAAGAGATAATGCAATTTGGCAACCGGCAATGTAATTAGCATGCCGAATATTACTTGGAATGTGAATTGGAACGAAATCGCCAATAGATAAGACCATTTTACAATTTGGGCCCAAGTTAGAAGCAGAGCCTAAGGTGTAAATTATCGATAGTCCATATCTCGGAAACTATAAGAGATAATGCAATTTGGCAACCGGCAATGTAATTAGCATGCCGAATATTACTTGGAATGTGAATGGGAACGAAATCGCCAATAGATAAGACCATTTTACAATTTGGGCCCAAGTTAGAAGCAGAGCCTAAGGTGTAAATTATTGATAGTCAATATCTCGGAAACTATAAGAGATAATGCAATTTCGCAACCGGCAATGTAATTAGCATGCCGAATATCACTTGGAATGTGAATTGGGACGAAATCGCCAATAGATAAGACCATTTTACAATTTGGGCCCGAGTTAGAAGCAGAGCCTAAGGTGTAAATTATCGATAGTCCATATCTCGGAAACTATAAGAGATAATGCAATTTGGCAACCGGCAATGTAATTAGCATGCCGAATATTACTTGGAATGTGAATTGGAACGAAATCGCCAATAGATAAGACCATTTTACAATTTGGGCCCAAGTTAGAAGCAGAGCCTAAGGTGTAAATTATCGATAGTCCATATCTCGGAAACTATAAGAGATAATGCAATTTGGCAACCGGCAATGTAATTAGCATGCCGAATATTACTTGGAATGTGAATTGGAACGAAATCGCCAATAGATAAGACCATTTTACAGTTTGGGCCCAAGTTAGAAGCAGAGCCTAAGGTTAAAAATAATCGATAGTCCATATCTCGGAAACTATAAGAGATAATGCAATTTGGCAACCGGCAATGTAATTAGCATGCCGAATATTACTTGGAATGTGAATTGGAACGAAATCGCCAATAGATAAGACCATTTTACAATTTGGGCCCAAGTTAGAAGCAGAGCCTAAGGTGTAAATTATCGATAGTCCATATCTCGGAAACTATAAGAGATAATGCAATTTGGCAACCGGCAATGTAATTAGCATGCCGAATATTACTTGGAATGTGAATGGGAACGAAATCGCCAATAGATAAGACCATTTTACAATTTGGGCCCAAGTTAGAAGCAGAGCCTAAGGTGTAAATTATTGATAGTCAATATCTCGGAAACTATAAGAGATAATGCAATTTCGCAACCGGCAATGTAATTAGCATGCCGAATATCACTTGGAATGTGAATTGGGACGAAATCGCCAATAGATAAGACCATTTTACAATTTGGGCCCAAGTTAGAAGCAGAGCCTAAGGTGTAAATTATCGATAGTCCATATCTCGGAAACTATAAGAGATAATGCAATTTCGCAACCGGCAATGTAATTAGCATGCCGAATATTACTTGGAGTGTGAATTGGAACGAAATCGCCAATAGATAAGACCATTTTACAATTTGGGCCCAAGTTAGAAGCAGAGCCTAAGGTGTAAATTATCGATAGTCCATATCTCGGAAACTATAAGAGATAATGCAATTTGGCAACCGGCAATGTAATTAGCATGCCGAATATTACTTGGAATGTGAATTGGAACGAAATCGCCAATAGATAAGACCATTTTACAATTTGGGCCCAAGTTAGAAGCAGAACCTAAGGTGTAAATTATCGATAGTCCATATCTCGGAAACTATAAGAGATAATGCAATTTGGCAACCGGCAATGTAATTAGCATGCCGAATATTACTTGGAATGTGAAATGGAACGAAATCGCCAATAGATAAGACCATTTTACAATTTGGGCCCAAGTTAGAAGCAGAGCCTAAGGTGTAAATTATCGATAGTCCATATCTCGGAAACTATAAGAGATAATGCAATTTGGCAACCGGCAATGTAATTAGCATGCCGAATATTACTTGGAATGTGAATTGGAACGAAATCGCCAATAGATAAGACGATTTTACAATTTGGGCCCAAGTTAGAAGCAGAGCCTAAGGTGTAAATTATCGATAGTCCATATCTCGGAAACTATAAGAGATAATGCAATTTGGCAACCGGCAATGTAATTAGCATGCCGAATATTACTTGGAATGTGAATTGGAACGAAATCGCCAATAGATAAGACCATTTTACAATTTGGGCCCAAGTTAGAAGCAGAGCCTAAGGTGTAAATTATCGATAGTCCATATCTCGGAAACTATAAGAGATAATGCAATTTGGCAACCGGCAATGTAATTAGCATGCCGAATATTACCTGGAATGTGAATTGGAACGAAATCGCCAATAGATAAGACCATTTTACAATTTGGGAGCAAGTTAGAAGCAGAGCCTAAGGTGTAAATAATCGATAGTCCATATCTCGGAAACTATAAGAGATAATGCAATTTGGCAACCGGCAATGTAATTAGCATGCCGAATATTACTTGGAATGTGAATTGGAACGAAATCGCCAATAGATAAGACCATTTTACAATTTGGGCCCAAGTTAGAAGCAGAGCCTATGGTGTAAATTATCGATAGTCCATATCTCGGAAACTATAAGAGATAATGCAATTTGGCAACCGGCTATGTAATTAGCATGCCGAATATTACTTTGAATGTGAATTGGAACGAAATCGCCAATAGATAAGACCATTTTACAATTTGACACCAAGTTAGAAGCAGAGCCTATGGTGTAAATTATCGATAGTCCATATCTCGGAAACTATAAGAGATAATGCAATTTGGCAACCGGCAATGTAATTAGCATGCCGAATAGTACTTGGAATGTGAATTGGAACGAAATCGCCAATAGGTAAGACCATTTTACAATTTGGGCCCAAGTTAGAAGCAGAGCCTAAGGTGTAAATTATCGATAGTCCATATCTTGGAAACTATAAGAGATAATTCAATTTGGCAACCGGCAATGTAATTAGCATGCCGAATATTACTTGGAATGTGAATTGGAACGAAATCGCCAATAGATAAGACCATTTTACAATTTGGGCCCAAGTTAGAAGCAGAGCCTAAGGTGTAAATTATCGATAGTCCATATCTCGGAAACTATAAGAGATAATGCAATTTGGCAACCGGCAATGTAATTAGCATGCCGAATATTACTTGGAATGTGAATTGGAACGAAATCGCCAATAGATAAGACCATTTTACAGTTTGGGCCCAAGTTAGAAGCAGAGCCTAAGGTTAAAAATAATCGATAGTCCATATCTCGGAAACTATAAGAGATAATGCAATTTGGCAACCGGCAATGTAATTAGCATGCCGAATATTACTTGGAATGTGAATTGGAACGAAATCGCCAATAGATAAGACCATTTTACAATTTGGGCCCAAGTTAGAAGCAGAGCCTAAGGTGTAAATTATCGATAGTCCATATCTCGGAAACTATAAGAGATAATGCAATTTGGCAACCGGCAATTTAATTAGCATGAAGAATATTACTTGGAATGTGAATTGGAACGAAATCGCCAATAGATAAGACCATTTTACAATTTGGGCCCAAGTTAGAAGCAGAGCCTAAGGTGTAAATTATCGATAGTCCATATCTCGGAAACTATAAGAGATAATGCAATTTGGCAACCGGCAATGTAATTAGCATGCCGAATATTACTTGGAATGTGAATTGGAACGAAATCGCCAATAGATAAGACCATTTTACAATTTGGGCCCAAGTTAGAAGCAGAGCCTAAGGTGTAAATTATCGATAGTCCATATCTCGGAAACTATAAGAGATAATGCAACTTGGCCACCGGCAATTTAATTAGCATGAAGAATATTACTTGGAATGTGAATTGGAACGAAATCGCCAATAGATAAGACCATTTTACAATTTGGGCCCAAGTTAGAAGCAGAGCCTAAGGTGTAAATTATCGATAGTCCATATCTCGGAAACTATAAGAGATAATGCAATTTGGCAACCGGCAATGTAATTAGCATGCCGAATATTACTTGGAATGTGAATTGGAACGAAATCGCCAATAGATAAGACCATTTTACAATTTGGGCCCAAGTTAGAAGCAGAGCCTAAGGTGTAAATTATCGATAGTCCATATCTCGGAAACTATAAGAGATAATGCAACTTGGCCACCGGCAATGTAATTAGCATGCCGAATATTACTTGGAATGTGAATTGGAACGAAATCGAAAATAGATAAGACCATTTTACAATTTGGGCCCAAGTTAGAAGCAGAGCCTAAGGTGTAAATTATCGATAGTCCATATCTCGGAAACTATAAGAGATAATGCAATTTGGCAACCGGCAATGTAATTAGCATGCCGAATATTACTTGGAATGTGAATTGGAACGAAATCGCCAATAGATAAGACCATTTTACAATTTGGGCCCAAGTTAGAAGCAGAGCCTAAGGTGTAAATTATCGATAGTCCATATCTCGGAAACTATAAGAGATAATGCAACTTGGCCACCGGCAATGTAATTAGCATGCCGAATATTACTTGGAATGTGAATTGAAACGAAATCGAAAATAGATAAGACCATTTTACAATTTGGGCCCAAGTTAGAAGCAGAGCCTAAGGTGTAAATTATCGATAGTCCATATCTCGGAAACTATAAGAGATAATGCAATTTGGCAACCGGCAATGTAATTAGCATGCCGAATATTACTTGGAATGTGAATTGGAACGAAATCGCCAATAGATAAGACGATTTTACAATTTGGGCCCAAGTTAGAAGCAGAGCCTAAGGTGTAAATTATCGATAGTCCATATCTCGGAAACTATAAGAGATAATGCAATTTGGCAACCGGCAATGTAATTAGCATGCCGAATATTACTTGGAATGTGAATTGGAACGAAATCGCCAATAGATAAGACGATTTTACAATTTGGGCCCAAGTTAGAAGCAGAGCCTAAGGTGTAAATTATCGATAGTCCATATCTCGGAAACTATAAGAGATAATGCAATTTGGCAACCGGCAATGTAATTAGCATGCCGAATATTACTTGGAATGTGAATTGGAACGAAATCGCCAATAGATAAGACCATTTTACAATTTGGGCCCAAGTTAGAAGCAGAGCCTAAGGTGTAAATTATTGATAGTCCATATCTCGGAAACTATAAGAGATAATGCAATTTCGCAACCGGCAATGTAATTAGCATGCCGAATATTACTTGGAGTGTGAATTGGAACGAAATCGCCAATAGATAAGACCATTTTACAATTTGGGCCCAAGTTAGAAGCAGAGCCTAAGGGGTAAATTATCGATAGTCCATATCTCGGAAACTATAAGAGATAATGCAATTTGGCAACCGGCAATGTAATTAGCATGCCGAATATTACTTGGAATGTGAATTGGAACGAAATCGCCAATAGATAAGACCATTTTACAATTTGGGCCCAAGTTAGAAGCAGAGCCTAAGGTGTAAATTATCGATAGTCCATATCTCGGAAACTATAAGAGATAATGCAATTTGGCAACCGGCAATGTAATTAGCATGCCGAATATTACTTGGAATGTGAAATGGAACGAAATCGCCAATAGATAAGACCATTTTACAATTTGGGCCCAAGTTAGAAGCAGAGCCTAAGGTGTAAATTATCGATAGTCCATATCTCGGAAACTATAAGAGATAATGCAATTTGGCAACCGGCAATGTAATTAGCATGCCGAATATTACTTGGAATGTGAATTGGAACGAAATCGCCAATAGATAAGACCATTTTACAATTTGGGCCCAAGTTAGAAGCAGAGCCTAAGGTGTAAATTATCGATAGTCCATATCTCGGAAACTATAAGAGATAATGCAATTTGGCAACCGGCAATGTAATTAGCATGCCGAATATTACTTGGAATGTGAATGGGAACGAAATCGCCAATAGATAAGACCATTTTACAATTTGGGCCCAAGTTAGAAGCAGAGCCTAAGGTGTAAATTATTGATAGTCAATATCTCGGAAACTATAAGAGATAATGCAATTTCGCAACCGGCAATGTAATTAGCATGCCGAATATCACTTGGAATGTGAATTGGGACGAAATCGCCAATAGATAAGACCATTTTACAATTTGGGCCCGAGTTAGAAGCAGAGCCTAAGGTGTAAATTATCGATAGTCCATATCTCGGAAACTATAAGAGATAATGCAATTTGGCAACCGGCAATGTAATTAGCATGCCGAATATTACTTGGAATGTGAATTGGAACGAAATCGCCAATAGATAAGACCATTTTACAATTTGGGCCCAAGTTAGAAGCAGAGCCTAAGGTGTAAATTATCGATAGTCCATATCTCGGAAACTATAAGAGATAATGCAATTTGGCAACCGGCAATGTAATTAGCATGCCGAATATTACTTGGAATGTGAATTGGAACGAAATCGCCAATAGATAAGACCATTTTACAGTTTGGGCCCAAGTTAGAAGCAGAGCCTAAGGTTAAAAATAATCGATAGTCCATATCTCGGAAACTATAAGAGATAATGCAATTTGGCAACCGGCAATGTAATTAGCATGCCGAATATTACTTGGAATGTGAATTGGAACGAAATCGCCAATAGATAAGACCATTTTACAATTTGGGCCCAAGTTAGAAGCAGAGCCTAAGGTGTAAATTATCGATAGTCCATATCTCGGAAACTATAAGAGATAATGCAATTTGGCAACCGGCAATGTAATTAGCATGCCGAATATTACTTGGAATGTGAATGGGAACGAAATCGCCAATAGATAAGACCATTTTACAATTTGGGCCCAAGTTAGAAGCAGAGCCTAAGGTGTAAATTATTGATAGTCAATATCTCGGAAACTATAAGAGATAATGCAATTTCGCAACCGGCAATGTAATTAGCATGCCGAATATCACTTGGAATGTGAATTGGGACGAAATCGCCAATAGATAAGACCATTTTACAATTTGGGCCCAAGTTAGAAGCAGAGCCTAAGGTGTAAATTATCGATAGTCCATATCTCGGAAACTATAAGAGATAATGCAATTTCGCAACCGGCAATGTAATTAGCATGCCGAATATTACTTGGAGTGTGAATTGGAACGAAATCGCCAATAGATAAGACCATTTTACAATTTGGGCCCAAGTTAGAAGCAGAGCCTAAGGTGTAAATTATCGATAGTCCATATCTCGGAAACTATAAGAGATAATGCAATTTGGCAACCGGCAATGTAATTAGCATGCCGAATATTACTTGGAATGTGAATTGGAACGAAATCGCCAATAGATAAGACCATTTTACAATTTGGGCCCAAGTTAGAAGCAGAACCTAAGGTGTAAATTATCGATAGTCCATATCTCGGAAACTATAAGAGATAATGCAATTTGGCAACCGGCAATGTAATTAGCATGCCGAATATTACTTGGAATGTGAAATGGAACGAAATCGCCAATAGATAAGACCATTTTACAATTTGGGCCCAAGTTAGAAGCAGAGCCTAAGGTGTAAATTATCGATAGTCCATATCTCGGAAACTATAAGAGATAATGCAATTTGGCAACCGGCAATGTAATTAGCATGCCGAATATTACTTGGAATGTGAATTGGAACGAAATCGCCAATAGATAAGACGATTTTACAATTTGGGCCCAAGTTAGAAGCAGAGCCTAAGGTGTAAATTATCGATAGTCCATATCTCGGAAACTATAAGAGATAATGCAATTTGGCAACCGGCAATGTAATTAGCATGCCGAATATTACTTGGAATGTGAATTGGAACGAAATCGCCAATAGATAAGACCATTTTACAATTTGGGCCCAAGTTAGAAGCAGAGCCTAAGGTGTAAATTATCGATAGTCCATATCTCGGAAACTATAAGAGATAATGCAATTTGGCAACCGGCAATGTAATTAGCATGCCGAATATTACCTGGAATGTGAATTGGAACGAAATCGCCAATAGATAAGACCATTTTACAATTTGGGAGCAAGTTAGAAGCAGAGCCTAAGGTGTAAATAATCGATAGTCCATATCTCGGAAACTATAAGAGATAATGCAATTTGGCAACCGGCAATGTAATTAGCATGCCGAATATTACTTGGAATGTGAATTGGAACGAAATCGCCAATAGATAAGACCATTTTACAATTTGGGCCCAAGTTAGAAGCAGAGCCTATGGTGTAAATTATCGATAGTCCATATCTCGGAAACTATAAGAGATAATGCAATTTGGCAACCGGCTATGTAATTAGCATGCCGAATATTACTTTGAATGTGAATTGGAACGAAATCGCCAATAGATAAGACCATTTTACAATTTGACACCAAGTTAGAAGCAGAGCCTATGGTGTAAATTATCGATAGTCCATATCTCGGAAACTATAAGAGATAATGCAATTTGGCAACCGGCAATGTAATTAGCATGCCGAATAGTACTTGGAATGTGAATTGGAACGAAATCGCCAATAGGTAAGACCATTTTACAATTTGGGCCCAAGTTAGAAGCAGAGCCTAAGGTGTAAATTATCGATAGTCCATATCTTGGAAACTATAAGAGATAATTCAATTTGGCAACCGGCAATGTAATTAGCATGCCGAATATTACTTGGAATGTGAATTGGAACGAAATCGCCAATAGATAAGACCATTTTACAATTTGGGCCCAAGTTAGAAGCAGAGCCTAAGGTGTAAATTATCGATAGTCCATATCTCGGAAACTATAAGAGATAATGCAATTTGGCAACCGGCAATGTAATTAGCATGCCGAATATTACTTGGAATGTGAATTGGAACGAAATCGCCAATAGATAAGACCATTTTACAGTTTGGGCCCAAGTTAGAAGCAGAGCCTAAGGTTAAAAATAATCGATAGTCCATATCTCGGAAACTATAAGAGATAATGCAATTTGGCAACCGGCAATGTAATTAGCATGCCGAATATTACTTGGAATGTGAATTGGAACGAAATCGCCAATAGATAAGACCATTTTACAATTTGGGCCCAAGTTAGAAGCAGAGCCTAAGGTGTAAATTATCGATAGTCCATATCTCGGAAACTATAAGAGATAATGCAATTTGGCAACCGGCAATTTAATTAGCATGAAGAATATTACTTGGAATGTGAATTGGAACGAAATCGCCAATAGATAAGACCATTTTACAATTTGGGCCCAAGTTAGAAGCAGAGCCTAAGGTGTAAATTATCGATAGTCCATATCTCGGAAACTATAAGAGATAATGCAATTTGGCAACCGGCAATGTAATTAGCATGCCGAATATTACTTGGAATGTGAATTGGAACGAAATCGCCAATAGATGAGACCATTTTACAATTTGGGCCTAAGTTAGAAGCAGAGCCTAAGGTGTAAATTATCGATAGTCCATATCTCGGAAACTATAAGAGATAGTGCAATTTGGCAACCGGCAATGTAATCAGCATGCCGAATATTACTTGGAATGTGAATTGGAACGAAATCGCCAATAGATAAGGCCATTTTACAATTTGGGCCCAAGTTAGAAGCAGAGCCTAAGGTGTAAATTATCGATAGTCCATATCTCGGAAACTATAAGAGATAATGCAATTTGGCAACCGGCAATGTAATTAGCATGCCGAATATTACTTGGAATGTGAATTGGAACGAAATCGCCAATAGATAAGACCATTTTACAATTTGGGCCCAAGTTAGAAGCAGAGCCTAAGGTGTAAATTATCGATAGTCCATATCTCGGAAACTATAAGAGATAATGCAACTTGGCCACCGGCAATGTAATTAGCATGCCGAATATTACTTGGAATGTGAATTGGAACGAAATCGAAAATAGATAAGACCATTTTACAATTTGGGCCCAAGTTAGAAGCAGAGCCTAAGGTGTAAATTATCGATAGTCCATATCTCGGAAACTATAAGAGATAATGCAATTTGGCAACCGGCAATGTAATTAGCATGCCGAATATTACTTGGAATGTGAATTGGAACGAAATCGCCAATAGATAAGACGATTTTACAATTTGGGCCCAAGTTAGAAGCAGAGCCTAAGGTGTAAATTATCGATAGTCCATATCTCGGAAACTATAAGAGATAATGCAATTTGGCAACCGGCAATGTAATTAGCATGCCGAATATTACTTGGAATGTGAATTGGAACGAAATCGCCAATAGATAAGACGATTTTACAATTTGGGCCCAAGTTAGAAGCAGAGCCTAAGGTGTAAATTATCGATAGTCCATATCTCGGAAACTATAAGAGATAATGCAATTTGGCAACCGGCAATGTAATTAGCATGCCGAATATTACTTGGAATGTGAATTGGAACGAAATCGCCAATAGATAAGACCATTTTACAATTTGGGCCCAAGTTAGAAGCAGAGCCTAAGGTGTAAATTATTGATAGTCCATATCTCGGAAACTATAAGAGATAATGCAATTTCGCAACCGGCAATGTAATTAGCATGCCGAATATTACTTGGAGTGTGAATTGGAACGAAATCGCCAATAGATAAGACCATTTTACAATTTGGGCCCAAGTTAGAAGCAGAGCCTAAGGTGTAAATTATCGATAGTCCATATCTCGGAAACTATAAGAGATAATGCAATTTGGCAACCGGCAATGTAATTAGCATGCCGAATATTACTTGGAATGTGAATTGGAACGAAATCGCCAATAGATAAGACCATTTTACAATTTGGGCCCAAGTTAGAAGCAGAGCCTAAGGTGTAAATTATCGATAGTCCATATCTCGGAAACTATAAGAGATAATGCAATTTGGCAACCGGCAATGTAATTAGCATGCCGAATATTACTTGGAATGTGAAATGGAACGAAATCGCCAATAGATAAGACCATTTTACAATTTGGGCCCAAGTTAGAAGCAGAGCCTAAGGTGTAAATTATCGATAGTCCATATCTCGGAAACTATAAGAGATAATGCAATTTGGCAACCGGCAATGTAATTAGCATGCCGAATATTACTTGGAATGTGAATTGGAACGAAATCGCCAATAGATAAGACCATTTTACAATTTGGGCCCAAGTTAGAAGCAGAGCCTAAGGTGTAAATTATCGATAGTCCATATCTCGGAAACTATAAGAGATAATGCAATTTGGCAACCGGCAATGTAATTAGCATGCCGAATATTACTTGGAATGTGAATGGGAACGAAATCGCCAATAGATAAGACCATTTTACAATTTGGGCCCAAGTTAGAAGCAGAGCCTAAGGTGTAAATTATTGATAGTCAATATCTCGGAAACTATAAGAGATAATGCAATTTCGCAACCGGCAATGTAATTAGCATGCCGAATATCACTTGGAATGTGAATTGGGACGAAATCGCCAATAGATAAGACCATTTTACAATTTGGGCCCGAGTTAGAAGCAGAGCCTAAGGTGTAAATTATCGATAGTCCATATCTCGGAAACTATAAGAGATAATGCAATTTGGCAACCGGCAATGTAATTAGCATGCCGAATATTACTTGGAATGTGAATTGGAACGAAATCGCCAATAGATAAGACCATTTTACAATTTGGGCCCAAGTTAGAAGCAGAGCCTAAGGTGTAAATTATCGATAGTCCATATCTCGGAAACTATAAGAGATAATGCAATTTGGCAACCGGCAATGTAATTAGCATGCCGAATATTACTTGGAATGTGAATTGGAACGAAATCGCCAATAGATAAGACCATTTTACAGTTTGGGCCCAAGTTAGAAGCAGAGCCTAAGGTTAAAAATAATCGATAGTCCATATCTCGGAAACTATAAGAGATAATGCAATTTGGCAACCGGCAATGTAATTAGCATGCCGAATATTACTTGGAATATGAATTGGAACGAAATCGCCAATAGATAAGACCATTTTACAATTTGGGCCCAAGTTAGAAGCAGAGCCTAAGGTGTAAATTATCGATAGTCCATATCTCGGAAACTATAAGAGATAATGCAATTTGGCAACCGGCAATGTAATTAGCATGCCGAATATTACTTGGAATGTGAATTGGAACGAAATCGCCAATAGATAAGACGATTTTACAATTTGGGCCCAAGTTAGAAGCAGAGCCTAAGGTGTAAATTATCGATAGTCCATATCTCGGAAACTATAAGAGATAATGCAATTTGGCAACCGGCAATGTAATTAGCATGCCGAATATTACTTGGAATGTGAATTGGAACGAAATCGCCAATAGATAAGACGATTTTACAATTTGGGCCCAAGTTAGAAGCAGAGCCTAAGGTGTAAATTATCGATAGTCCATATCTCGGAAACTATAAGAGATAATGCAATTTGGCAACCGGCAATGTAATTAGCATGCCGAATATTACTTGGAATGTGAATTGGAACGAAATCGCCAATAGATAAGACCATTTTACAATTTGGGCCCAAGTTAGAAGCAGAGCCTAAGGTGTAAATTATTGATAGTCCATATCTCGGAAACTATAAGAGATAATGCAATTTCGCAACCGGCAATGTAATTAGCATGCCGAATATTACTTGGAGTGTGAATTGGAACGAAATCGCCAATAGATAAGACCATTTTACAATTTGGGCCCAAGTTAGAAGCAGAGCCTAAGGTGTAAATTATCGATAGTCCATATCTCGGAAACTATAAGAGATAATGCAATTTGGCAACCGGCAATGTAATTAGCATGCCGAATATTACTTGGAATGTGAATTGGAACGAAATCGCCAATAGATAAGACCATTTTACAATTTGGGCCCAAGTTAGAAGCAGAGCCTAAGGTGTAAATTATCGATAGTCCATATCTCGGAAACTATAAGAGATAATGCAATTTGGCAACCGGCAATGTAATTAGCATACCGAATATTACTTGGAATGTGAAATGGAACGAAATCGCCAATAGATAAGACCATTTTACAATTTGGGCCCAAGTTAGAAGCAGAGCCTAAGGTGTAAATTATCGATAGTCCATATCTCGGAAACTATAAGAGATAATGCAATTTGGCAACCGGCAATGTAATTAGCATGCCGAATATTACTTGGAATGTGAATTGGAACGAAATCGCCAATAGATAAGACCATTTTACAATTTGGGCCCAAGTTAGAAGCAGAGCCTAAGGTGTAAATTATCGATAGTCCATATCTCGGAAACTATAAGAGATAATGCAATTTGGCAACCGGCAATGTAATTAGCATGCCGAATATTACTTGGAATGTGAATGGGAACGAAATCGCCAATAGATAAGACCATTTTACAATTTGGGCCCAAGTTAGAAGCAGAGCCTAAGGTGTAAATTATTGATAGTCAATATCTCGGAAACTATAAGAGATAATGCAATTTCGCAACCGGCAATGTAATTAGCATGCCGAATATCACTTGGAATGTGAATTGGGACGAAATCGCCAATAGATAAGACCATTTTACAATTTGGGCCCAAGTTAGAAGCAGAGCCTAAGGTGTAAATTATCGATAGTCCATATCTCGGAAACTATAAGAGATAATGCAATTTGGCAACCGGCAATGTAATTAGCATGCCGAATATTACTTGGAATGTGAATTGGAACGAAATCGCCAATAGATAAGACCATTTTACAATTTGGGCCCAAGTTAGAAGCAGAGCCTAAGGTGTAAATTATCGATAGTCCATATCTCGGAAACTATAAGAGATAATGCAATTTGGCAACCGGCAATGTAATTAGCATGCCGAATATTACTTGGAATGTGAATTGGAACGAAATCGCCAATAGATAAGACCATTTTACAATTTGGGCCCAAGTTAGAAGCAGAGCCTAAGGTGTAAATTATCGATAGTCCATATCTCGGAAACTATAAGAGATAATGCAACTTGGCCACCGGCAATGTAATTAGCATGCCGAATATTACTTGGAATGTGAATTGGAACGAAATCGCCAATAGGTAAGACCATTTTACAATTTGGGCCCAAGTTAGAAGCAGAGCCTAAGGTGTAAATTATCGATAGTCCATATCTCGGAAACTCTAAGAGATAATTCAATTTGGCAACCGGCAATGTAATTAGCATGCCGAATATTACTTGGAATGTGAATTGGAACGAAATCGCCAATAGATAAGACCATTTTACAATTTGGGCCCAAGTTAGAAGCAGAGCCTAAGGTGTAAATTATCGATAGTCCATATCTCGGAAACTATAAGAGATAATGCAATTTGGCAACCGGCAATGTAATTAGCATGCCGAATATTACTTGGAATGTGAATTGGAACGAAATCGCCAATAGATAAGACGATTTTACAATTTGGGCCCAAGTTAGAAGCAGAGCCTAAGGTGTAAATTATCGATAGTCCATATCTCGGAAACTATAAGAGATAATGCAATTTGGCAACTGGCAATTTAATTAGCATGCCGAATATTACTTGGAATGTGGATTGGAACCAAATCGCCAATAGATAAGACCATTTTACAATTTGGGCCAAAGTTATAAGCAGAGCCTAAGGTGTAAATTATCGATAGTCTATATCTCGGAAACTATAAGAGATAATGCAATTTGGCAACCGGCAATGTAATTAGCATGCCGAATATTACTTGGAATGTGAATTGGAACGAAATCGCCAATAGATAAGGCCATTTTACAATTTGGGCCCAAGTTAGAAGCAGAGCCTAAGGTGTAAATTATCGATAGTCCATATCTCGGAAACTATAAGAGATAATGCAATTTGGCAAACGGCAATGTAATCAGCATGCCGAATATTACTTGGAATGTGAATTGGAACGAAATCGCCAATAGATAAGGCCATTTTACAATTTGGGCCCAAGTTAGAAGCAGAGCCTAAGGTGTAAATTATCGATAGTCCATATCTCGGAAACTATAAGAGATAATGCAATTTGGCAACCGGCAATGTAATTAGCATGCCGAATATTACTTGGAATGTGAATTGGAACGAAATCGCCAATAGATAAGACCATTTCACAATTTGGGCCCAAGTTAGAAGCAGAGCCTAAGGTGTAAATTATCGATAGTCCATATCTCGGAAACTATAAGAGATAATGCAATTTGGCAACCGGCAATGTAATTAGCATGCCGAATATTACTTGGAATGTGAATTGGAACTAAATTGCCAATAGATAAGACCATTTTACAATTTGGGCCCAAGTTAGAAGCAGAGCCTAAGGTGTAAATTATTGATAGTCCATATCTCGGAAACTATAAGAGATAATGCAATTTCGCAACCGGCAATGTAATTAGCATGCCGAATATTACTTGGAGTGTGAATTGGAACGAAATCGCCAATAGATAAGACCATTTTACAATTTGGGCCCAAGTTAGAAGCAGAGCCTAAGGTGTAAATTATCGATAGTCCATATCTCGGAAACTATAAGAGATAATGCAATTTGGCAACCGGCAATGTAATTAGCATGCCGAATATTACTTGGAATGTGAATTGGAACGAAATCGCCAATAGATAAGACCATTTTACAATTTGGGCCCAAGTTAGAAGCAGAGCCTAAGGTGTAAATTATCGATAGTCCATATCTCGGAAACTATAAGAGATAATGCAATTTGGCAACCGGCAATGTAATTAGCATGCCGAATATTACTTTGAATGTGAATTGGAACGAAATCGCCAATAGATAAGACCATTTTACAATTTGGGCCCAAGTTAGAAGCTGAGCCTAAGGTGTAAAGTATCGATAGTCCATATCTCGGAAACTATAAGAGATAATGCAACTTGGCAAACGGCAATGTAATTAGCATGCCGAATATTACTTGGAATGTGAATTGGAACGAAATCGCCAATAGGTAAGACCATTTTACAATTTGGGCCCAAGTTAGAAGCAGAGCCTAAGGTGTAAATTATCGATAGTCCATATCTCGGAAACTATAAGAGATAATGCAATTTGGCAACCGGCAATGTAATTAGCATGCCGAATATTACTTGGAATGTGAATTGGAACGAAATCGCCAATAGATAAGACCATTTTACAATTTGGGCCCAAGTTAGAAGCAGAGCCTAAGGTGTAAATTATCGATAGTCCATATCTCGGAAACTATAAGAGATAATGCAATTTGGCAACCGGCAATGTAATTAGCATGCCGAATATTACTTGGAATGTGAATTGCAATGCAATCGCCAATAGATAAGACCATTTTACAATTTGGGCCCAAGTTAGAAGCAGAGCCTAAGGTGTAAATTATCGATAGTCCATATCTCGGAAACTATAAGAGATAATGCAATTTGGCAACCGGCAATGTAATTAGCATGCCGAATATTACTTGGAATGTGAATTGGAACAAAATCGCCAATAGATAAGATCATTTTACAATTTGAGCCCAAGTTAGAATCAGAGCCTAAGGTGTAAATTATTGATAGTCCATATCTCGGAAACTATAAGAGATAATGCAATTTCGCAACCGGCAATGTAATTAGCATGCCGAATATCACTTGGAATGTGAATTTCGACGAAATCGCCAATAGATAAGACCATTTTACAATTTGGGCCCAAGTTAGAAGCAGAGCCTAAGGTGTAAATTATCGATAGTCCATATCTCGGAAACTATAAGAGATAATGCAATTTGGCAACCGGCAATGTAATTAGCATGCCGAATATTACTTGGAATGTGAATTGTAACGAAATCGCCAATAGATAAGACCATTTTACAATTTGGGCCCAAGTTAGAAGCAGAGCCTAAGGTGTAAATTATCGATAGTCCATATCTCGGAAACTATAAGAGATAATGCAATTTGGCAACCGGCAATGTAATTAGCATGCCGAATAGTACTTGGAATGTGAATTGGAACGAAATCGCCAATAGGTAAGACCATTTTACAATTTGGGCCCAAGTTAGAAGCAGAGCCTAAGGTGTAAATTATCGATAGTCCATATCTTGGAAACTATAAGAGATAATTCAATTTGGCAACCGGCAATGTAATTAGCATGCCGAATATTACTTGGAATGTGAATTGGAACGAAATCGGTAATAGATAAGACCATTTTACAATTTGGGCCCAAGTTAGAAGCAGAGCCTAAGGTGTAAATTATCGATAGTCCATATCTCGGAAACTATAAGAGATAATGCAATTTGACAACCGGCAATGTAATTAGCATGCCGAATATTACTTGGAATGTGAATTGGAACGAAATCGCCAATAGATAAGACCATTTTACAATTTGGGCCCAAGTAAGAAACAGAGCCTAAGGAGTAAATTATCGATAGTCCATATCTCGGAAACTATAAGAGATAATTCAATTTGGCAACCGGCAATGTAATTGGCATGCCGAATATTACTTGGAATGTGAATTGGAACGAAATCGCCAATAGATAAGACCATTTTACAATTTGGACCCAAGTTAGAAGCAGAGGCTATGGTGTAAATTATCGATAGTCCATATCTCGGAAACTATAAGAGATAATGCAATTTGGCAACCGGCAATGTAATTAGCATGCCGAATATTACTTGGAATGTGAATTGGAACGAAATCGCCAATAGATAAGACCATTTTACAATTTGGGCCCAAGTTAGAAGCAGAGCCTATGGTGTAAATTATCGATAGTCCATATCTCGGAAACTATAAGAGATAATGCAATTTGGCAACCGGCAATGTAATTAGCATGCCGAATATTACTTGGAATGTGAATTGGAACGAAATCGCCAATAGGTAAGACCATTTTACAATTTGGGCCCAAGTTAGAAGCAGAGCCTAAGGTGTAAATTATCGATAGTCCATATCTCGGAAACTATAAGAGATAATGCAATTTGACAACCGGCAATGTAATTAGCATGCCGAATATTACTTGGAATGTGAATTGGAACGAAATCGCCAATAGATAAGACCATTTTACAATTTGGGCCCAAGTTAGAAGCAGAGCCTAAGGTGTAAATTATCGATAGTCCATATCTCGGAAACTATAAGAGATAATGCAATTTGGCAACCGGCAATGTAATTAGCATGCCGAATATTACTTGGAATGTGAATTGGAACGAAATCGCCAATAGGTAAGACCATTTTACAATTTGGGCCCAAGTTAGAAGCAGAGCCTAAGGTGTAAATTATCGATAGTCCATATCTCGGAAACTATAAGAGATAATTCAATTTGGCAACCGGCAATGTAATTAGCATGCCGAATATTACTTGGAATGTGAATTGGAACGAAATCGCCAATAGATAAGACCATTTTACAATTTGGGCCCAAGTTAGAAGCAGAGCCTAAGGTGTAGATTATCGATAGTCCATATCTCTGAAACTATAAGAGATAATGCAGTTTCGCAACCGGCAATGTAATTAGCATGCCGAATATTACTTGGAATGTGAATTGGGACGAAATCGCCAATAGATAAAACCATTTTACAATTTGGGCCCAAGTTAGAAGCAGAGCCTAAGGTGTAAATTATCGATAGTCCATATCTCGGAAACTATAAGAGATAAAGCAATTTGGCAACCGGCAATGTAATTAGCATGCCGAATATTACTTGGAATGTGAATTGGAACGAAATCGCCAATAGATAAGACCATTTTACAATTTGGGCCCAAGTTAGAAGCAGAGCCTAAGGTGTAAATTATCTCTAGTCCATATCTCGGAAACTATAAGAGATAATGCAATTTGGCAACCGGCAATGTAATTAGCATGCCGAATATTACTTGGAATGTGAATTGGAACGAAATCGCCAATAGATAAGACCATTTTACAATTTGGGCCCAAGTTAGAAGCAGAGCCTAAGGTGTAAATTATCGATAGTCCATATCTCGGAAACTATAAGAGATAATGCAATTTGGCAACCGGCAATGTAATTAGCATGCCGAATATTACTTGGAATGTGAATTGGAACGAAATCGCCAATAGATAAGACCATTTTACAATTTGGGCCCAAGTTAGAAGCAGAGCCTAAGGTGTAAATTATCGATAGTCCATATCTCGGAAACTATAAGAGATAATGCAATTTGGCAATCGGCAATGTAATTAGCATGCCGAATATTACTTGGAATGTGAATTGGAACGAAATTGCCAATAGATAAGGCCATTTTACAATTTGGGCCCAAGTTTGAAGCAGAGCCTAAGGTGTAAATTATCGATAGTCCATATCTCTGAAACTATAAGAGATAATGCAATTTCGCAACCGGCAATGTAATTAGCATGCCGAATATTACTTGGAATGTGAATTGGGACGAAATCGCCAATAGATAAGGCCATTTTACAATTTGGGCCCAAGTTAGAAGCAGAGCCTAAGGTGTAAATTATCGATAGTCCATATCTCGGAAACTATAAGAGATAATGCAATTTGGCAACCGGCAATGTAATTAGCATGCCGAATATTACTTGGAATGTGAATTGGAACGAAATCGCCAATAGATAAGACCATTTTACAATTTGGGCCCAAGTTAGAAGCAGAGCCTAAGGTGTAAATTATTGATAGTCCATATCTCGGAAACTATAAGAGATAATGCAATTTCGCAACCGGCAATGTAATTAGCATGCCGAATATTACTTGGAGTGTGAATTGGAACGAAATCGCCAATAGATAAGACCATTTTACAATTTGGGCCCAAGTTAGAAGCAGAGCCTAAGGTGTAAATTATCGATAGTCCATATCTCGGAAACTATAAGAGATAATGCAATTTGGCAACCGGCAATGTAATTAGCATGCCGAATATTACTTGGAATGTGAATTGGAACGAAATCGCCAATAGATAAGACCATTTTACAATTTGGGCCCAAGTTAGAAGCAGAGCCTAAGGTGTAAATTATTGATAGTCCATATCTCGGAAACTATAAGAGATAATGCAATTTCGCAACCGGCAATGTAATTAGCATGCCGAATATTACTTGGAGTGTGAATTGGAACGAAATCGCCAATAGATAAGACCATTTTACAATTTGGGCCCAAGTTAGAAGCAGAGCCTAAGGTGTAAATTATCGATAGTCCATATCTCGGAAACTATAAGAGATAATGCAATTTCGCAACCGGCAATGTAATTAGCATGCCGAATATTACTTGGAATGTGAATTGGAACAAAATCGCCAATAGATAAGATCATTTTACAATTTGAGCCCAAGTTAGAAGCAGAGCCTAAGGTGTAAATTATTGATAGTCCATATCTCGGAAACTATAAGAGATAATGCAATTTCGCAACCGGCAATGTAATTAGCATGCCGAATATCACTTGGAATGTGAATTGGGACGAAATCGCCAATAGATAAGACCATTTTACAATTTGGGCCCAAGTTAGAAGCAGAGCCTAAGGTGTAAATTATCGATAGTCCATATCTCGGAAACTATAAGAGATAATGCAATTTGGCAACCGGCAATGTAATTAGCATGCCGAATATTACTTGGAATGTGAATGGGAACGAAATCGCCAATAGATAAGACCATTTTACAATTTGGGCCCAAGTTAGAAGCAGAGCCTAAGGTGTAAATTATTGATAGTCAATATCTCGGAAACTATAAGAGATAATGCAATTTCGCAACCGGCAATGTAATTAGCATGCCGAATATCACTTGGAATGTGAATTGGGACGAAATCGCCAATAGATAAGACCATTTTACAATTTGGGCCCAAGTTAGAAGCAGAGCCTAAGGTGTAAATTATCGATAGTCCATATCTCGGAAACTATAAGAGATAATGCAATTTGGCAACCGGCAATGTAATTAGCATGCCGAATATTACTTGGAATGTGAATTGGAACGAAATCGCCAATAGATAAGACCATTTTACAATTTGGGCCCAAGTTAGAAGCAGAGCCTAAGGTGTAAATTATCGATAGTCCATATCTCGGAAACTATAAGAGATAATGCAATTTGGCAACCGGCAATGTAATTAGCATGCCGAATATTACTTGGAATGTGAATTGGAACGAAATCGCCAATAGATAAGACCATTTTACAGTTTGGGCCCAAGTTAGAAGCAGAGCCTAAGGTTAAAAATAATCGATAGTCCATATCTCGGAAACTATAAGAGATAATGCAATTTGGCAACCGGCAATGTAATTAGCATGCCGAATATTACTTGGAATGTGAATTGGAACGAAATCGCCAATAGATAAGACCATTTTACAATTTGGGCCCAAGTTAGAAGCAGAGCCTAAGGTGTAAATTATCGATAGTCCATATCTCGGAAACTATAAGAGATAATGCAACTTGGCCACCGGCAATGTAATTAGCATGCCGAATATTACTTGGAATGTGAATTGGAACGAAATCGCCAATAGGTAAGACCATTTTACAATTTGGGCCCAAGTTAGAAGCAGAGCCTAAGGTGTAAATTATCGATAGTCCATATCTCGGAAACTCTAAGAGATAATTCAATTTGGCAACCGGCAATGTAATTAGCATGCCGAATATTACTTGGAATGTGAATTGGAACGAAATCGCCAATAGATAAGACCATTTTACAATTTGGGCCCAAGTTAGAAGCAGAGCCTAAGGTGTAAATTATCGATAGTCCATATCTCGGAAACTATAAGAGATAATGCAATTTGGCAACCGGCAATGTAATTAGCATGCCGAATATTACTTGGAATGTGAATTGGAACGAAATCGCCAATAGATAAGACGATTTTACAATTTGGGCCCAAGTTAGAAGCAGAGCCTAAGGTGTAAATTATCGATAGTCCATATCTCGGAAACTATAAGAGATAATGCAATTTGGCAACTGGCAATTTAATTAGCATGCCGAATATTACTTGGAATGTGAATTGGAACCAAATCGCCAATAGATAAGACCATTTTACAATTTGGGCCAAAGTTATAAGCAGAGCCTAAGGTGTAAATTATCGATAGACTATATCTCGGAAACTATAAGAGATAATGCAATTTGGCAACCGGCAATGTAATTAGCATGCCGAATATTACTTGGAATGTGAATTGGAACGAAATCGCCAATAGATAAGACCATTTTACAATTTGGGCCCAAGTTAGAAGCAGAGCCTAAGGTGTAAATTATCGATAGTCCATATCTCGGAAACTATAAGAGATAATGCAATTTGGCAACCGGCAATGTAATCAGCATGCCGAATATTACTTGGAATGTGAATTGGAACGAAATCGCCAATAGATAAGGCCATTTCACAATTTGGGCCCAAGTTAGAAGCAGAGCCTAAGGTGTAAATTATCGATAGTCCATATCTCGGAAACTATAAGAGATAATGCAATTTGGCAACCGGCAATGTAATTAGCATGCCGAATATTACTTGGAATGTGAATTGGAACGAAATCGCCAATAGATAAGACCATTTTACAATTTGGGCCCAAGTTAGAAGCAGAGCCTAAGGTGTAAATTATCGATAGTCCATATCTCGTAAACTATAAGAGATAATGCAATTTGGCAACCGGCAATGTAATTAGCATGCCGAATATTACTTGGAATGTGAATTGGAACGAAATCGCCAATAGATAAGACCATTTTACAATTTGGGCCCAAGTTAGAAGCAGAGCCTAAGGTGTAAAGTATCGATAGTCCATATCTCGGAAACTATAAGAGATAATGCAATTTGGCAAACGGCAATGTAATTAGCATGCCGAATATTACTTGGAATGTGAATTGGAACGAAATCGCCAATAGGTAAGACCATTTTACAATTTGGGCCCAAGTTAGAAGCAGAGCCTAAGGTGTAAATTATCGATAGTCCATATCTCGGAAACTATAAGAGATAATGCAATTTGGCAACCGGCAATGTAATTAGCATGCCGAATATTACTTGGAATGTGAATTGGAACGAAATCGCCAATAGATAAGACCATTTTACAATTTGGGCCCAAGTTAGAAGCAGAGCCTAAGGTGTAAATTATCGATAGTCCATATCTCGGAAACTATAAGAGATAATGCAATTTGGCAACCGGCAATGTAATTAGCATGCCGAATATTACTTGGAATGTGAATTGCAATGCAATCGCCAATAGATAAGACCATTTTACAATTTGGGCCCAAGTTAGAAGCAGAGCCTAAGGTGTAAATTATCGATAGTCCATATCTCGGAAACTATAAGAGATAATGCAATTTGGCAACCGGCAATGTAATTAGCATGCCGAATATTACTTGGAATGTGAATTGGAACAAAATCGCCAATAGATAAGATCATTTTACAATTTGAGCCCAAGTTAGAAGCAGAGCCTAAGGTGTAAATTATTGATAGTCCATATCTCGGAAACTATAAGAGATAATGCAATTTCGCAACCGGCAATGTAATTAGCATGCCGAATATCACTTGGAATGTGAATTGGGACGAAATCGCCAATAGATAAGACCATTTTACAATTTGGGCCCAAGTTAGAAGCAGAGCCTAAGGTGTAAATTATCGATAGTCCATATCTCGGAAACTATAAGAGATAATGCAATTTGGCAACCGGCAATGTAATTAGCATGCCGAATATTACTTGGAATGTGAATTGTAACGAAATCGCCAATAGATAAGACCATTTTACAATTTGGGCCCAAGTTAGAAGCAGAGCCTAAGGTGTAAATTATCGATAGTCCATATCTCGGAAACTATAAGAGATAATGCAATTTGGCAACCGGCAATGTAATTAGCATGCCTAATAGTACTTGGAATGTGAATTGGAACGAAATCGCCAATAGGTACGACCATTTTACAATTTGGGCCCAAGTTAGAAGCAGAGCCTAAGGTGTAAATTATCGATAGTCCATATCTTGGAAACTATAAGAGATAATTCAATTTGGCAACCGGCAATGTAATTAGCATGCCGAATATTACTTGGAATGTGAATTGGAACGAAATCGGTAATAGATAAGACCATTTTACAATTTGGGCCCAAGTTAGAAGCAGAGCCTAAGGTGTAAATTATCGATAGTCCATATCTCGGAAACTATAAGAGATAATGCAATTTGACAACCGGCAATGTAATTAGCATGCCGAATATTACTTGGAATGTGAATTGGAACGAAATCGCCAATAGATAAGACCATTTTACAATTTGGGAGCAAGTTAGAAGCAGAGCCTAAGGTGTAAATTATCGATAGTCCATATCTCGGAAACTATAAGAGATAATGCAATTTGGCAAACGGCAATGTAATTGGCATGCCGAATATTACTTGGAATGTGAATTGGAACGAAATCGCCAATAGATAAGACCATTTTACAATTTGGACCCAAGTTAGAAGCAGAGGCTATGGTGTAAATTATCGATAGTCCATATCTCGGAAACTATAAGAGATAATGCAATTTGGCAACCGGCAATGTAATTAGCATGCCGAATATTACTTGGAATGTGAATTGGAACGAAATCGCCAATAGGTAAGACCATTTTACAATTTGGGCCCAAGTTAGAAGCAGAGCCTAAGGTGTAAATTATCGATAGTCCATATCTCGGAAACTATAAGAGATAATTCAATTTGGCAACCGGCAATGTAATTAGCATGCCGAATATTACTTGGAATGTGAATTGGAACGAAATCGCCAATAGGTAAGACCATTTTACAATTTGGGCCCAAGTTAGAAGCAGAGCCTAAGGTGTAAATTATCGATAGTCCATATCTCGGAAACTATAAGAGATAATTCAATTTGGCAACCGGCAATGTAATTAGCATGCCGAATATTACTTGGAATGTGAATTGGAACGAAATCGCCAATAGATAAGACCATTTTACAATTTGGGCCCAAGTTAGAAGCAGAGCCTAAGGTGTAAATTATCGATAGTCCATATCTCGGAAACTATAAGAGATAATGCAATTTGGCAACCGGCAATGTAATTAGCATGCCGAATATTACTTGGAATGTGAATTGTAACGAAATCGCCAATAGATAAGACCATTTTACAATTTGGGCCCAAGTTAGAAGCAGAGCCTAAGGTGTAAATTATCGATAGTCCATATCTCGGAAACTATAAGAGATAATGCAATTTGGCAACCGGCAATGTAATTAGCATGCCGAATAGTACTTGGAATGTGAATTGGAACGAAATCGCCAATAGGTAAGACCATTTTACAATTTGGGCCCAAGTTAGAAGCAGAGCCTAAGGTGTAAATTATCGATAGTCCATATCTTGGAAACTATAAGAGATAATTCAATTTGGCAACCGGCAATGTAATTAGCATGCCGAATATTACTTGGAATGTGAATTGTAACGAAATCGCCAATAGATAAGACCATTTTACAATTTGGGCCCAAGTTAGAAGCAGAGCCTAAGGTGTAAATTATCGATAGTCCATATCTCGGAAACTATAAGAGATAATGCAATTTGGCAACCGGCAATGTAATTAGCATGCCGAATAGTACTTGGAATGTGAATTGGAACGAAATCGCCAATAGGTAAGACCATTTTACAATTTGGGCCCAAGTTAGAAGCAGAGCCTAAGGTGTAAATTATCGATAGTCCATATCTCGGAAACTATAAGAGATAATGCAATTTGACAACCGGCAATGTAATTAGCATGCCGAATATTACTTGGAATGTGAATTGGAACGAAATCGCCAATAGATAAGACCATTTTACAATTTGGACCCAAGTTAGAAGCAGAGGCTATGGTGTAAATTATCGATAGTCCATATCTCGGAAACTATAAGAGATAATGCAATTTGGCAACCGGCAATGTAATTAGCATGCCGAATATTACTTGGAATGTGAATTGGAACGAAATCGCCAATAGATAAGACCATTTTACAATTTGGGCCCAAGTTAGAAGCAGAGCCTATGGTGTAAATTATCGATAGTCCATATCTCGGAAACTATAAGAGATAATGCAATTTGGCAACCGGCAATGTAATTAGCATGCCGAATATTACTTGGAATGTGAATTGGAACGAAATCGCCAATAGATAAGACCATTTTACAATTTGGGCCCAAGTTAGAAGCAGAGCCTAAGGTGTAAATTATCGATAGTCCATATCTCGGAAACTATAAGAGATAATGCAATTTGGCAACCGGCAATGTAATTAGCATGCCGAATATTACTTGGAATGTGAATTGGAACGAAATCGCCAATAGATAAGACCATTTTACAATTTGGGCCCAAGTTAGAAACAGAGCCTAAGGTGTAAATTATCGATAGTCCATATCTCGGAAACTATAAGAGATAATTCAATTTGGCAACCGGCAATGTAATTATCATGCCGAATATTACTTGGAATGTGAATTGGAACGAAATCGCCAATAGATAAGACCATTTTACAATTTGGGCCCAAGTTAGAAACAGAGTCTAAGGTGTAAATTATCGATAGTCCATATCTCGGAAACTATAAGAGATAATGCAATTTGGCAACCGGCAATGTAATTAGCATACCGAATATTACTTGGAATGTGAATTGGAACGAAATCGCCAATAGATAAGACCATTTTACAATTTGGGCCCAAGTTAGAAGCAGAGCCTAAGGTGTAAATTATCGATAGTCCATATCTCGGAAACTATAAGAGATAATGCAATTTGGCAACCGGCAATGTAATTAGCATGCCGAATATTACTTGGAATGTGAATTGGAACGAAATCGCCAATAGGTAAGACCATTTTACAATTTGGGCCCAAGTTAGAAGCAGAGCCTAAGGTGTAAATTATCGATAGTCCATATCTCGGAAACTATAAGAGATAATTCAATTTGGCAACCGGCAATGTAATTAGCATGCCGAATATTACTTGGAATGTGAATTGGAACGAAATCGCCAATAGATAAGACCATTTTACAATTTGGGCCCAAGTTAGAAGCAGAGCCTAAGGTGTAGATTATCGATAGTCCATATCTCTGAAACTATAAGAGATAATGCAATTTCGCAACCGGCAATGTAATTAGCATGCCGAATATTACTTGGAATGTGAATTGGGACGAAATCGCCAATAGATAAGGCCATTTTACAATTTGGGACCAAGTTAGAAGCAGAGCCTAAGGTGTAAATTATCGATAGTCCATATCTCGGAAACTATAAGAGATAATGCAATTTGGCAACCGGCAATGTAATTAGCATGCCGAATATTACTTGGAATGTGAATTGGAACGAAATCGCCAATAGATAAGACCATTTTACAATTTGGGCCCAAGTTAGAAGCAGAGCCTAAGGTGTAAATTATCTCTAGTCCATATCTCGGAAACTATAAGAGATAATGCAATTTGGCAACCGGCAATGTAATTAGCATGCCGAATATTACTTGGAATGTGAATTGGAACGAAATCGCCAATAGATAAGACCATTTTACAATTTGGGCCCAAGTTAGAAGCAGAGCCTAAGGTGTAAATTATCGATAGTCCATATCTCGGAAACTATAAGAGATAATGCAATTTGGCAAACGGCAATGTAATTAGCATGCCGAATATTACTTGGAATGTGAATTGGAACGAAATCGCCAATAGATAAGACCATTTTACAATTTGGGCCCAAGTTAGAAGCAGAGCCTAAGGTGTAAATTATCGATAGTCCATATCTCGGAAACTATAAGAGATAATGCAATTTGGCAATCGGCAATGTAATTAGCATGCCGAATATTACTTGGAATGTGAATTGGAACGAAATTGCCAATAGATAAGACCATTTTACAATTTGGGCCCAAGTTTGAAGCAGAGCCTAAGGTGTAAATTATCGATAGTCCATATCTCTGAAACTATAAGAGATAATGCAATTTCGCAACCGGCAATGTAATTAGCATGCCGAATATTACTTGGAATGTGAATTGGGACGAAATCGCCAATAGATAAGGCCATTTTACAATTTGGGCCCAAGTTAGAAGCAGAGCCTAAGGTGTAAATTATCGATAGTCCATATCTCGGAAACTATAAGAGATAATGCAATTTGGCAACCGGCAATGTAATTAGCATGCCGAATATTACTTGGAATGTGAATTGGAACGAAATCGCCAATAGATAAGACCATTTTACAATTTGGGCCCAAGTTAGAAGCAGAGCCTAAGGTGTAAATTATTGATAGTCCATATCTCGGAAACTATAGGAGATAATGCAATTTCGCAACCGGCAATGTAATTAGCATGCCGAATATCACTTGGAATGTGAATTGGAACGAAATCGCCAATAGGAAAGACCATTTTACAATTTGGGCCCAAGTTAGAAGCAGAGCCTAAGGTGTAAATTATCGATAGTCCATATCTCGGAAACCATAAGAGATAATGCAATTTGGCAACCGGCAATGTAATTAGCATGCCGAATATTACTTGGAATGTGAATTGGAACGAAATCGCCAATAGATAAGACCATTTTACAATTTGGGCCCAAGTTAGAAGCAGAGCCTAAGGTGTAAATTATCGATAGTCCATATCTCGGAAACTATAAGAGATAATGCAATTTGGCAACCGGCAATGTAATTAGCATGCCGAATATTACTTGGAATGTGAATTGGAACGAAATCGCCAATAGGTAAGACCATTTTACAATTTGGGCCCAAGTTAGAAGCAGAGCCTAAGGTGTAAATTATCGATAGTCCATATCTCGGAAACTATAAGAGATAATTCAATTTGGCAACCGGCAATGTAATTAGCATGCCGAATATTACTTGGAATGTGAATTGGAACGAAATCGCCAATAGATAAGACCATTTTACAATTTGGGCCCAAGTTAGAAGCAGAGCCTAAGGTGAAAATTATCGATAGTCCATATCTCGGAAACTATAAGAGATAATGCAATTTGGCAACCGGCAATGTAATTAGCATGCCGAATATTATTTGGAATGTGAATTGGAACGAAATCGCCAATAGATAAGACCATTTTACAATTTGGGAGCAAGTTAGAAGCAGAGCCTAAGGTGTAAATTATCGATAGTCCATATCTCGGAAACTATAAGAGATAATGCAATTTGGCAACCGGCAATGTAATTAGCATGCCGAATATTACTTGGAATGTGAATTGGAACGAAATCGCCAATAGATAAGACCATTTTACAATTTGGGCCCAAGTTAGAAGCAGAGCCTATGGTGTAAATTATCGATAGTCCATATCTCGGAAACTATAAGAGATAATGCAATTTGGCAACCGGCAATGTAATTAGCATGCCGAATATTACTTGGAATGTGAATTGGAACGAAATCGCCAATAGATAAGACCATTTTACAATTTGGGCCCAAGTTAGAAGCAGAGCCTAAGGTGTAAATTATCGATAGTCCATATCTCGGAAACTATAAGAGATAATGCAATTTGGCAACCGGCAATGTAATTAGCATGCCGAATATTACTTGGAATGTGAATTGGAACGAAATCGCCAATAGATAAGACCTTTTTACAATTTGGGCCCAAGTTAGAAGCAGAGCCTAAGGTGTAAATTATCGATAGTCCATATCTCGGAAACTATAAGAGATAATGCAATTTGGCAACCGGCAATGTAATTAGCATGCCGAATATTACTTGGAATGTGAATTGGAACGAAATCGCCAATAGATAAGACCATTTTACAATTTGGGCCCAAGTTAGAAGCAGAGCCTAAGGTGTAAATTATTGATAGTCCATATCTCGGAAACTATAAGAGATAATGCAATTTCGCAACCGGGGATGTAATTAGCATGCCGAATATCACTTGGCATGTGAATTGGGACGAAATCGCCAATAGATAAGACCATTTTACAATTTGGGCCCAAGTTAGAAGCAGAGCCTAAGGTGTAAATTATCGATAGTCCATATCTCGGAAACTATAAGAGATAATGCAATTTGGCAACCGGCAATGTAATTAGCATGCCGAATATTACTTGGAATGTGAATTGGAACGAAATCGCCAATAGATAAGACCATTTTACAATTTGGGCCCAAGTTAGAAGCAGAGCCTAAGGTGTAAATTATCGATAGTCCATATCTCGGAAACTATAAGAGATAATGCAATTTGGCAACCGGCAATGTAATTAGCATGCCGAATATTACTTGGAATGTGAATTGGAACGAAATCGCCAATAGATAAGACCATTTTACAATTTGGGCCCAAGTTAGAAGCAGAGCCTAAGGTGTAAATTATCGATAGTCCATATCTCGGAAACTATAAGAGATAATGCAATTTGGCAACCGGCAATGTAATTAGCATGCCGAATATTACTTGGAATGTGAATTGGAACGAAATCGCCAATAGGTAAGACCATTTTACAATTTGGGCCCAAGTTAGAAGCAGAGCCTAAGGAGTAAATTATCGATAGTCCATATCTCGGAAACTATAAGAGATAATTCAATTTGGCAACCGGCAATGTAATTAGCATGCCGAATATTACTTGGAATGTGAATTGGAACGAAATCGCCAATAGATAAGACCATTTTACAATTTGGGCCCAAGTTAGAAGCAGAGCCTAAGGTGTAAATTATCGATAGTCCATATCTCGGAAACTATAAGAGATAATGCAATTTGGCAACCGGCAATGTAATTAGCATGCCGAATATTACTTGGAATGTGAATTGGAACGAATTCGCCAATAGATAAGACCATTTTACAATTTGGGAGCAAGTTAGAAGCAGAGCCTAAGGTGTAAATTATCGATAGTCCATATCTGGGAAACTATAAGAGATAATGCAATTTGGCAACCGGCAATGTAATTAGCATGCCGAATATTACTTGGAATGTGAATTGGAACGAAATCGCCAATAGATAAGACCATTTTACAATTTGGGCCCAAGTTAGAAGCAGAGCCTAAGGTGTAAATTATCGATAGTCCATATCTCGGAAACTATAAGAGATAATGCAATTTGGCAACCGGCAATGTAATTAGCATGCCGAATATTACTTGGAATGTGAATTGGAACGAAATCGCCAATAGATAAGACCATTTTACAATTTGGGCCCAAGTTAGAAGCAGAGCCTAAGGTGTAAATTATTGATAGTCCATATCTCGGAAACTATAAGAGATAATGCAATTTGACAACCGGCAATGTAATTAGCATGCCGAATATTACTTGGAATGTGAATTGGAACGAAATCGCCAATAGATAAGACCATTTTACAATTTGGGAGCAAGTTAGAAGCAGAGCCTAAGGTGTAAATTATCGATAGTCCATATCTCGGAAACTATAAGAGATAATGCAATTTGGCAACCGGCAATGTAATTAGCATGCCGAATATTACTTGGAATGTGAATTGGAACGAAATCGCCAATAGATAAGACCATTTTACAATTTGGGCCCAAGTTAGAAGCAGAGCCTAAGGTGTAAATTATCGATAGTCCATATCTCGGAAACTATAAGAGATAATGCAATTTGGCAACCGGCAATGTAATTAGCATGCCGAATATTACTTGGAATGTGAATTGGAACGAAATCGCCAATAGATAAGACCATTTTACAATTTGGGCCCAAGTTAGAAGCAGAGCCTAAGGTGTAAATTATGGATAGTCTATATCTCGGAAACTATATATGATAATTTGATAACTATATAGATATGGACTATCGATAATTTACACCTTAGGCTCTGCTTCTAACTTGGGCCCAGGTTAGAAGCAGAGCCTAAGGTGTAAATTATCGATAGTCCATATCTCGGAAACTATAAGAGATAATGCAATTTGGCAACCGGCAATGTAATTAGCATGCCGAATATTACTTGGAATGTGAATTGGAACGAAATCGCCAATAGATAAGACCATTTTACAATTTGGGCCCAAGTTAGAAGCAGAGCCTAAGGTGTAAATTATCGATAGTCCATATCTCGGAAACAATAAGAGATAATGCAATTTGGCAACCGGCAATGTAATTAGCATGCCGAATATTACTTGGAATGTGAATTGGAACGAAATCGCCAATAGATAAGACCATTTTACAATTTGGGAGCAAGTTAGAAGCAGAGCCTAAGGTGTAAATTATCGATAGTCCATATCTCGGAAACTATAAGAGATAATGCAATTTGGCAACCGGCAATGTAATTAGCATGCCGAATATTACTTGGAATGTGAATTGGAACGAAATCGCCAATAGATAAGACCATTTTACAATTTGGGCCCAAGTTAGAAGCAGAGCCTAAGGTGTAAATTATCGATAGTCCATATCTCGGAAACTATAAGAGATAATGCAATTTGGCAACCGGCAATGTAATTAGCATGCCGAATATTACTTGGAATGTGAATTGGAACGAAATCGCCAATAGATAAGGCCATTTTACAATTTGGGCCCAAGTTAGAAGCAGAGCCTAAAGTGTAAATTATTGATAGTCCATATCTCGGAAACTATAAGAGATAATGCAATTTCGCAACCGGCAATGTAATTAGCATGCCGAATATCACTTGGAATGTGAATTGGGACGAAATCGCCAATAGATAAGACCATTTTACAATTTGGGCCCAAGTTAGAAGCAGAGCCTAAGGTGTAAATTATCGATAGTCCATATCTCGGAAACTATAAGAGATAATGCAATTTGGCAACCGGCAATGTAATTAGCATGCCGAATATTACTTGGAATGTGAATTGGAACGAAATCGCCAATAGATAAGACCATTTTACAATTTGGGCCCAAGTTAGAAGCAGAGCCTAAGGTGTAAATTATCGATAGTCCATATCTCGGAAACTATAAGAGATAATGCAATTTGGCAACCGGCAATGTAATTAGCATGCCGAATATTACTTGGAATGTGAATTGGAACGAAATCGCCAATAGATAAGACCATTTTACAATTTGGGCCCAAGTTAGAAGCAGAGCCTAAGGTGTAAATTATCGATAGTCCATATCTCGGAAACTATAAGAGATAATGCAATTTGGCAACCGGCAATGTAATTAGCATGCCGAATATTACTTGGAATGTGAATTGGAACGAAATCGCCAATAGGTAAGACCATTTTACAATTTGGGCCCAAGTTAGAAGCAGAGCCTAAGGTGTAAATTATCGATAGTCCATATCTCGGAAACTATAAGGGATAATTCAATTTGGCAACCGGCAATGTAATTAGCATGCCGAATATTACTTGGAAAGTGAATTGGAACGAAATCGCCAATAGATAAGACCATTTTACAATTTGGGCCCAAGTTAGAAGCAGAGCCTAAGGTGTAAATTATCGATAGTCCATATCTCGGAAACTATAAGAGATAATGCAATTGGCAACCGGCAATGTAATTAGCATGCCGAATATTACTTGGAATGTGAATTGGAACGAAATCGCCAATAGATAAGACCATTTTACAATTTGGGCCCAAGTTAGAAGCAGAGCCTAAGGTGTAAATTATTGATAGTCCATATCTCGGAAACTATAAGAGATAATGCAATTTCGCAACCGGCAATGTAATTAGCATGCCGAATATCACTTGGAATGTGAATTGGGACGAAATCGCCAATAGATAAGACCATTTTACAATTTGGGCCCAAGTTAGAAGCAGAGCCTAAGGTGTAAATTATCGATAGTCCATATCTCGGAAACTATAAGTGATAATGCAATTTGGCAACCGGCAATGTAATTAGCATGCCGAATATTACTTGGAATGTGAATTGGAACGAAATCGCCAATAGATAAGACCATTTTACAATTTGGGAGCAAGTTAGAAGCAGAGCCTAAGGTGTAAATTATCGATAGTCCATATCTCGGAAACTATAAGAGATAATGCAATTTGGCAACCGGCAATGTAATTAGCATGCCGAATATTACTTGGAATGTGAATTGGTACGAAATCGCCAATAGATAAGACCATTCTACAATTTGGGCTCAAGTTAGAAGCAGAGCCTAAGGTGTAAATTATCGATAGTCCATATCTCGGAAACTATAAGAGATAATGCAATTTGGCAACCGGCAATGTAATTAGCATGCCGAATATTACTTGGAATGTGAATTGGAACGAAATCGCCAATAGATAAGACCATTTTACAATTTGGGCCCAAGTTAGAAGCAGAGCCTAAGGTGTAAATTATCGATAGTCCATATCTCGGAAACTATAAGAGATAATGCAATTTGGCAAACGGCAATGTAATTAGCATGCCGAATATCACTTGGAATGTGAATTGGGACGAAATCGCCAATAGATAAGACCATTTTACAATTTGGGCCCAAGTTAGAAGCAGAGCCTAAGGTGTAAATTATCGATAGTCCGTATCTCGGAAACTATAAGAGATAATGCAATTTGGCAACCGGCAATGTAATTAGCATGCCGAATATTACTTGGAATGTGAATTGGAACGAAATCGCCAATAGATAAGACCATTTTACAATTTGGGCCCAAGTTAGAAGCAGAGCCTAAGGTGTAAATTATCGATAGTCCATATCTCGGAAACTAAAAGAGATAATGCAATTTGGCAACCGGCAATGTAATTAGCATGCCGAATATTACTTGGAATGTGAATTGGAACGAAATCGCCAATAGGTAAGACCATTTTACAATTTGGGCCCAAGTTAGAAGCAGAGCCTAAGGTGTAAATTATCGATAGTCCATATCTCGGAAACTATAAGAGATAATTCAATTTGGCAACCGGCAATGTAATTAGCATGCCGAATATTACTTGGAATGTGAATTGGAACGAAATCGCCAATAGATAAGACCATTTTACAATTTGGGCCCAAGTTAGAAGCAGAGCCTAAGGTGTAAATTATTGATAGTCCATATCTCGGAAACTATAAGAGATAATGCAATTTCGCAACCGGCAATGTAATTAGCATGCCGAATATCACTTGGAATGTGAATTGGGACGAAATCGCCAATAGATAAGACCATTTTACAATTTGGGCCCAAGTTAGAAGCAGAGCCTAAGGTGTAAATTATCGATAGTCCGTATCTCGGAAACTATAAGAGATAATGCAATTTGGCAACCGGCAATGTAATTAGCATGCCGAATATTACTTGGAATGTGAATTGGAACGAAATCGCCAATAGATAAGACCATTTTACAATTTGGGCCCAAGTTAGAAGCAGAGCCTAAGGTGTAAATTATCGATAGTCCATATCTCGGAAACTATAAGAGATAATGCAATTTGGCAACCGGCAATGTAATTAGCATGCCGAATATTACTTGGAATGTGAATTGGAACGAAATCGCCAATAGATAAGACCATTTTACAATTTGGGCCCAAGTTAGAAGCAGAGCCTAAGGTGAAAATAATCGATAGTCCATATCTCGGAAACTATAAGAGATAATGCAATTTGGCAACCGGCAATGTAATTAGCATGCCGAATATTACTTGGAATGTGAATTGGAACGAAATCGCCAATAGATAAGACCATTTTACAATTTGGGCCCAAGTTAGAAGCAGAGCCTAAGGTGTAAATTATTGATAGTCCATATCTCGGAAACTATAAGAGATAATGCAATTTGGCAACCGGCAATGTAATTAGCATGCCGAATATTACTTGGAGTGTGAATTGGAACGAAATCGCCAATAGGTAAGACTATTTTACAATTTGGGCCCAAGTTAGAAGCAGAGCCTAAGGTGTAAATTATCGATAGTCCATATCCCGGAAACTATAAGAGATAATGCAATTTGGCAACCGGCAATGTAATTAGCATGCCGAATATTACTTGGAATGTGAATTGGAACGAAATCGCCAATAGATAAGACCATTTTACAATTTGGGCCCAAGTTAGAAGCAGAGCCTAAGGTGTAAATTATTGATAGTCCATATCTCGGAAACTATAAGAGATAATGCAATTTCGCAACCGGCAATGTAATTAGCATGCCGAATATCACTTGGAATGTGAATTGGGACGAAATCGCCAATAGATAAGACCATTTTACAATTTGGGCCCAAGTTAGAAGCAGAGCCTAAGGTGTAAATTATCGATAGTCCGTATCTCGGAAACTATAAGAGATAATGCAATTTGGCAACCGGCAATGTAATTAGCATGCCGAATATTACTTGGAATGTGAATTGGAACGAAATCGCCAATAGATAAGACCATTTTACAATTTGGGCCCAAGTTAGAAGCAGAGCCTAAGGTGTAAATTATTGATAGTCCATATCTCGGAAACTATAAGAGATAATGCAATTTCGCAACCGGCAATGTAATTAGCATGCCGAATATTACTTGGAGTGTGAATTGGAACGAAATCGCCAATAGGTAAGACTATTTTACAATTTGGGCCCAAGTTAGAAGCAGAGCCTAAGGTGTAAATTATCGATAGTCCATATCCCGGAAACTATAAGAGATAATGCAATTTGGCAACCGGCAATGTAATTAGCATGCCGAATATTACTTGGAATGTGAATTGGAACGAAATCGCCAATAGATAAGACCATTTTACAATTTGGGCCCAAGTTAGAAGCAGAGCCTAAGGTGTAAATTATCGATAGTCCATATCTCGGAAACTATAAGAGATAATGCAATTTGGCAACCGGCAATGTAATTAGCATGCCGAATATTACTTGGAATGTGAATTGCAACGAAATCGCCAATAGATAAGACAATTTTACAATTTGGGCCCAAGTTAGAAGCAGAGCCTAAGGTGTAAATTATCGATAGTCCATATCTCGGAAACTATAAGAGATAATGTAATTTGGCAACCGGCAATGTAATTAGCATGCCGAATATTACTTGGAATGTGAATTGGAACGAAATCGCCAATAGATAAGACCATTTTACAATTTGGGCCCAAGTTAGAAGCAGAGCCTAAGGTGTAAATTATTGATAGTCCATATCTCGGAAACTATAAAAGATAATGCAATTTCGCAACCGGCAATGTAATTAGCATGCCGAATATCACTTGGAATGTGAATTGGGACGAAATCGCCAATAGATAAGACCATTTTACAATTTGGGCCCAAGTTAGAAGCAGAGCCTAAGGTGTAAATTATTGATAGTCCATATCTCGGAAACTATAAGAGATAATGCAATTTCGCAACCGGCAATGTAATTAGCATGCCGAATATTACTTGGAGTGTGAATTGGAACGAAATCGCCAATAGGTAAGACTATTTTACAATTTGGGCCCAAGTTAGAAGCAGAGCCTAAGGTGTAAATTATCGATAGTCCATATCCCGGAAACTATAAGAGATAATGCAATTTGGCAACCGGCAATGTAATTAGCATGCCGAATATTACTTGGAATGTGAATTGGAACGAAATCGCCAATAGATAAGACCATTTTACAATTTGGGCCCAAGTTAGAAGCAGAGCCTAAGGTGTAAATTATCGATAGTCCATATCTCGGAAACTATAAGAGATAATGCAATTTGGCAACCGGCAATGTAATTAGCATGCCGAATATTACTTGGAATGTGAATTGCAACGAAATCGCCAATAGATAAGACAATTTTACAATTTGGGCCCAAGTTAGAAGCAGAGCCTAAGGTGTAAATTATCGATAGTCCATATCTCGGAAACTATAAGAGATAATGTAATTTGGCAACCGGCAATGTAATTAGCATGCCGAATATTACTTGGAATGTGAATTGGAACGAAATCGCCAATAGATAAGACCATTTTACAATTTGGGCCCAAGTTAGAAGCAGAGCCTAAGGTGTAAATTATTGATAGTCCATATCTCGGAAACTATAAAAGATAATGCAATTTCGCAACCGGCAATGTAATTAGCATGCCGAATATCACTTGGAATGTGAATTGGGACGAAATCGCCAATAGATAAGACCATTTTACAATTTGGGCCCAAGTTAGAAGCAGAGCCTAAGGTGTAAATTATCGATAGTCCGTATCTCGGAAACTATAAGAGATAATGCAATTTGGCAACCGGCAATGTAATTAGCATGCCGAATATTACTTGGAATGTGAATTGGAACGAAATCGCCAATAGATAAGACCATTTTACAATTTGGGCCCAAGTTAGAAGCAGAGCCTATGGTGTAAATTATCGATAGTCCATATCTCGGAAACTATAAGAGATAATGCAATTTGGCAACCGGCAATGTAATTAGCATGCCGAATATTACTTGGAATGTGAATTGGAACGAAATCGCCAATAGGTAAGACCATTATACAATTTGGGCCCAAGTTAGAAGCAGAGCCTAAGGTGTAAATTATCGATAGTCCATATCTCGGAAACTATAAGAGATAATTCAATTTGGCAACCGGCAATGTAATTAGCATGCCGAATATTACTTGGAATGTGAATTGGAACGAAATCGCCAATAGATAAGACCATTTTACAATTTGGGCCCAAGTTAGAAGCAGAGCCTAAGGTGTAAATTATCGATAGTCCATATCTCGGAAACTATAAGAGATAATGCAATTTGGCAACCGGCAATGTAATTAGAATGCCGAATATTACTTGGAATGTGAATTGGAACGAAATCGCCAATAGATAAGACCATTTTACAATTTGGGAGCAAGTTAGAAGCAGAGCCTAAGGTGTAAATTATCGATAGTCCATATCTCGGAAACTATAAGAGATAATGCAATTTGGCAACCGGCAATGTAATTAGCATGCCGAATATTACTTGGAATGTGAATTGGAACGAAATCGCCAATAGATAAGACCATTTTACAATTTGGGCCCAAGTTAGAAGCAGAGCCTATGGTGTAAATTATCGATAGTCCATCGATCGATGGAAACCTTAAGAGATAATGCAATTTGGCAACCGGCAATGTAATTAGCATGCCGAATATTACTTGGAATGTGAATTGGAACGAAATCGCCAATAGATATGACCATTTTACAATTTGGGCCCAAGTTAGAAGCAGAGCCTAAGGTGTAAATTATCGATAGTCCATATCTCGGAAACTATAAGAGATAATGCAATTTGGCAACCGGCAATGTAATTAGCATGCCGAATATTACTTGGAATGTGAATTGGAACGAAATCGCCAATAGATAAGACTATTTTACAATTTGGGCCCAAGTTAGAAGCAGAGCCTAAGGTGTAAATTATCGATAGTCCGTATCTCGGAAACTATAAGAGATAATGCAATTTGGCAACCGGCAATGTAATTAGCATGCCGAATATTACTTGGAATGTGAATTGGAACGAAATCGCCAATAGATAAGACCATTTTACAATTTGGGCCCAAGTTAGAAGCAGAGCCTATGGTGTAAATTATCGATAGTCCATATCTCGGAAACTATAAGAGATAATGCAATTTGGCAACCGGCAATGTAATTAGCATGCCGAATATTACTTGGCATGTGAATTGGAACGAAATCGCCAATAGGTAAGACCATTATACAATTTGGGCCCAAGTTAGAAGCAGAGCCTAAGGTGTAAATTATCGATAGTCCATATCTCGGAAACTATAAGAGATAATTCAATTTGGCAACCGGCAATGTAATTAGCATGCCGAATATTACTTGGAATGTGAATTGGAACGAAATCGCCAATAGATAAGACCATTTTACAATTTGGGCCCAAGTTAGAAGCAGAGCCTAAGGTGTAAATTATCGATAGTCCATATCTCGGAAACTATAAGTGATAATGCAATTTGGCAACCGGCAATGTAATTAGCATGCCGAATATTACTTGGAATGTGAATTGGAACGAAATCGCCAATAGATAAGACCATTTTACAATTTGGGAGCAAGTTAGAAGCAGAGCCTAAGGTGTAAATTATCGATAGTCCATATCTCGGAAACTATAAGAGATAATGCAATTTGGCAACCGGCAATGTAATTAGCATGCCGAATATTACTTGGAATGTGAATTGGAACGAAATCGCCAATAGATAAGACCATTTTACAATTTGGGCCCAAGTTAGAAGCAGAGCCTAAGGTGTAAATTATCGATAGTCCATATCTCGGAAACTATAAGAGATAATTCAATTTGGCAACCGGCAATGTAATTAGCTTGCCGAATATTACTTGGAATGTGAATTGGAACGAAATCGCCAATAGATAAGACCATTTTACAATTTGGGCCCAAGTTAGAAGCAGAGCCTAAGGTGTAAATTATCGATAGTCCATATCTCGGAAACTATAAGAGATAATTCAATTTGGCAACCGGCAATGTAATTAGCATGCCGAATATTACTTGGAATGTGAATTGGAACGAAATCGCCAATAGATAAGACCATTTTACAATTTGGGCCCAAGTTAGAAGCAGAGCCTAAGGTGTAAATTATCGATAGTCCATATCTCGGAAACTATAAGAGATAATGTAATTTGGCAACCGGCAATGTAATTAGCATGCCGAATATTACTTGGAATGTGAATTGGATCGAAATCGCCAATAGATAAGACCATTTTACAATTTGGGCCCAAGTTAGAAGCAGAGCCTAAGGTGTAAATTATTGGTAGTCCATATCTCGGAAACTATAAAAGATAATGCAATTTCGCAACCGGCAATGTAATTAGCATGCCGAATATTACTTGGAATGTGAATTGGAACGAAATCGCCAATAGATAAGACCATTTTACAATTTGGGCCCAAGTTAGAAGCAGAGCCTAAGGTGTAAATTATCGATAGTCCGTATCTCGGAAACTATAAGAGATAATGCAATTTGGCAACCGGCAATGTAATTAGCATGCCGAATATTACTTGGAATGTGAATTGGAACGAAATCGCCAATAGATAAGACCATTTTACAATTTGGGCCCAAGTTAGAAGCAGAGCCTATGGTGTAAATTATCGATAGTCCATATCTCGGAAACTATAAGAGATAATGCAATTTGGCAACCGGCAATGTAATTAGCATGCCGAATATTACTTGGAATGTGAATTGGAACGAAATCGCCAATAGGTAAGACCATTATACAATTTGGGCCCAAGTTAGAAGCAGAGCCTAAGGTGTAAATTATCGATAGTCCATATCTCGGAAACTATAAGAGATAATTCAATTTGGCAACCGGCAATGTAATTAGCATGCCGAATATTACTTGGAATGTGAATTGGAACGAAATCGCCAATAGATAAGACCATTTTACAATTTGGGCCCAAGTTAGAAGCAGAGCCTAAGGTGTAAATTATCGATAGTCCATATCTCGGAAACTATAAGAGATAATGCAATTTGGCAACCGGCAATGTAATTAGAATGCCGAATATTACTTGGAATGTGAATTGGAACGAAATCGCCAATAGATAAGACCATTTTACAATTTGGGAGCAAGTTAGAAGCAGAGCCTAAGGTGTAAATTATCGATAGTCCATATCTCGGAAACTATAAGAGATAATGCAATTTGGCAACCGGCAATGTAATTAGCATGCCGAATATTACTTGGAATGTGAATTGGAACGAAATCGCCAATAGATAAGACCATTTTACAATTTGGGCCCAAGTTAGAAGCAGAGCCTATGGTGTAAATTATCGATAGTCCATATCTCGGAAACTATAAGAGATAATGCAATTTGGCAACCGGCAATGTAATTAGCATGCCGAATATTACTTGGAATGTGAATTGGAACGAAATCGCCAATAAATAAGACCATTTTACAATTTGGGCCCAAGTTAGAAGCAGAGCCTAAGGTGTAAATTATCGATAGTCCATATCTCGGAAACTATAAGAGATAATGCAATTTGGCAACCGGCAATGTAATTAGGATGCCGAATATTACTTGGAATGTGAATTGGAACGAAATCGCCAATAGATAAGACCATTTTACAATTTGGGCCCAAGTTAGAAGCAGAGCCTAAGGTGTAAATTATCGATAGTCCATATCTCGGAAACTATAAGAGATAATGCAATTTGGCAACCGGCAATGTAATTAGCATGCCGAATATTACTTGGAATGTGAATTGGAACGAAATCGCCAATAGATAAGACCATTTTACAATTTGGGCCCAAGTTAGAAGCAGAGCCTAAGGTGTAAATTATCGATAGTCCGTATCTTGGAAACTATAAGAGATAATGCAATTTGGCAACCGGCAATGTAATTAGCATGCCGAATATTACTTGGAATGTGAATTGGAACGAAATCGCCAATAGATAAGACCATTTTACAATTTGGGCCCAAGTTAGAAGCAGAGCCTATGGTGTAAATTATCGATAGTCCATATCTCGGAAACTATAAGAGATAATGCAATTTGGCAACCGGCAATGTAATTAGCATGCCGAATATTACTTGGCATGTGAATTGGAACGAAATCGCCAATAGGTAAGACCATTATACAATTTGGGCCCAAGTTAGAAGCAGAGCCTAAGGTGTAAATTATCGATAGTCCATATCTCGGAAACTATAAGAGATAATTCAATTTGGCAACCGGCAATGTAATTAGCATGCCGAATATTACTTGGAATGTGAATTGGAACGAAATCGCCAATAGATAAGACCATTTTACAATTTGGGCCCAAGTTAGAAGCAGAGCCTAAGGTGTAAATTATCGATAGTCCATATCTCGGAAACTATAAGAGATAATGCAATTTGGCAACCGGCAATGTAATTAGCATGCCGAATATTACTTGGAATGTGAATTGGAACGAAATCGCCAATAGATAAGACCATTTTACAATTTGGGAGCAAGTTAGAAGCAGAGCCTAAGGTGTAAATTATCGATAGTCCATATCTCGGAAACTATAAGAGATAATGCAATTTGGCAACCGGCAATGTAATTAACATGCCGAATATTACTTGGAATGTGAATTGGAACGAAATCGCCAATAGATAAGACCATTTTACAATTTGGGCCCAAGTTAGATGCAGAGCCTATGGTGTAAATTATCGATAGTCCATATCTCGGAAACTATAAGAGATAATGCAATTTGGCAACCGGCAATGTAATTAGCATGCCGAATATTACTTGGAATGTGAATTGGAACGAAATCGCCAATAGATAAGACCATTTTACAATTTGGGCCCAAGTTAGAAGCAGAGCCTAAGGTGTAAATTATCGATAGTCCATATCTCGGAAACTATAAGAGATAATGCAATTTGGCAACCGGCAATGTCATTAGCATGCCGAATATTACTTGGAATGTGAATTGGAACGAAATCGCCAATAGATAAGACCATTTTACAATTTGGGCCCAAGTTAGAAGCAGAGCCTAAGGTGTAAATTATTGAGAGTCCATATCTCGGAAACTATAAGAGATAATGCAATTTCGCAACCGGCAATGTAATTAGCATGCCGAATATCACTTGTAATGTGAATTGGGACGAAATCGAAAATAGATAAGACCATTTTACAATTTGGGCCCAAGTTAGAAGCAGAGCCTAAGGTGTAAATTATCGATAGTCCATATCTCGGAAACTATAAGAGATAATGCAATTTGGAAACCGGCAATGTAATTAGCATGCCGAATATTACTTGGAATGTGAATTGGAACGAAATCGCCAATAGATAAGACCATTTTACAATTTGGGCCCAAGTTAGAAGCAGAGCCTAAGGTGTAAATTATCGATAGTCCGTATCTTGGAAACTATAAGAGATAATGCAATTTGGCAACCGGCAATGTAATTAGCATGCCGAATATTACTTGGAATGTGAATTGGAACGAAATCGCCAATAGATAAGACCATTTTACAATTTGGGCCCAAGTTAGAAGCAGAGCCTATGGTGTAAATTATCGATAGTCCATATCTCGGAAACTATAAGAGATAATGCAATTTGGCAACCGGCAATGTAATTAGCATGCCGAATATTACTTGGCATGTGAATTGGAACGAAATCGCCAATAGGTAAGACCATTTTACAATTTGGGCCCAAGTTAGAAGCAGAGCCTAAGGTGTAAATTATCGATAGTCCATATCTCGGAAACTATAAGAGATAATGCAATTTCGCAACCGGCAATGTAATTAGCATGCCGAATATTACTTGGAATGTGAATTGGAACGAAATCGCCAATAGATAAGACCATTTTACAATTTGGGCCCAAGTTAGAAGCAGAGCCTGAGGTGTAAATTATCGATAGTCCGTATCTCGGAAACTATAAGAGATAATGCAATTTGGCAACCGGCAATGTAATTAGCATGCCGAATATTACTTGGAATGTGAATTGGAACGAAATCGCCAATAGATAAGACCATTTTACAATTTGGGCCCAAGTTAGAAGCAGAGCCTAAGGTGTAAATTATCGATAGTCCATATCTCGGAAACTATAAGAGATAATGCAATTTGGCAACCGGCAATGTAATTAGCATGCCGAATATTACTTGGAATGTGAATTGCAACGAAATCGCCAATAGATAAGACCATTTTACAATTTGGGCCCAAGTTAGAAGCAGAGCCTAAGGTGTAAATTATCGATAGTCCATATCTCGGAAACTATAAGAGATAATGCAATTTGGCAACCGGCAATGTAATTAGCATGCCGAATATTACTTGGAATGTGAATTGGAACGAAATCGCCAATAGATAAGACCATTTTACAATTTGGGCCCAAGTTAGAAGCAGAGCCTAAGGTGTAAATTATTGATAGTCCATATCTCGGAAACTATAAGAGATAATACAATTTCGCAACCGGCAATGTAATTAGCATGCCGAATATCACTTGGAATGTGAATTGGGACGAAATCGCCAATAGATAAGACCATTTCACAATTTGGGACCAAGTTAGAAGCAGAGCCTAAGGTGTAAATTATCGATAGTCCATATCTCGGAAACTATAAGAGATAATGCAATTTGGCAACCGGCAATGTAATTAGCATGCCGAATATTACTTGGAATGTGAATTGGAACGAAATCGCCAATAGATAAGACCATTTTACAATTTGGGCCCAAGTTAGAAGCAGAGCCTAAGGTGTAAATTATCGATAGTCCATATCTCGGAAACTATAAGAGATAATGCAATTTGGCAACCGGCAATGTAATTAGCATGCCGAATATTACTTGGAATGTGAATTGGAACGAAATCGCCAATAGATAAGACCATTTTACAATTTGGGCCCAAGTTAGAAGCAGAGCCTATGGTGTAAATTATCGATAGTCCATATCTCGGAAACTATAAGAGATAATGCAATTTGGCAACCGGCAATGTAATTAGCATGCCGAATATTACTTGGAATGTGAATTGGAACGAAATCGCCAATAGATAAGACCATTTTACAATTTGGGCCCAAGTTAAAAGCAGAGCCTAAGGTGTAAATTATCGATAGTCCATATCTCGGAAACTATAAGAGATAATGCAATTTGGCAACCGGCAATGTAATTAGCATGCCGAATATTACTTGGAATGTGAATTGTAACGAAATCGCCAATAGGTAAGACCATTTTACAATTTGGTCCCAAGTTAGAAACAGAGCCTAAGGTGTAAATTATCGATAGTCCATATCTCGGAAACTATAAGAGATAATTCAATTTGGCAACCGGCAATGTAATTAGCATGCCGAATATTACTTGGAATGTGAATTGGAACGAATTCGCCAATAGATAAGACCATTTTACAATTTGGGCCCAAGTTAGAAGCAGAGCCTAAGGTGTAAATTATCGATAGTCCATATCTCGGAAACTATAAGAGATAATGCAATTTGGCAACCGGCAATGTAATTAGCATGCCGAATATTACTTGGAATGTGAATTGGAACGAAATCGCCAATAGATAAGACCATTTTACAATTTGGGAGCAAGTTAGAAGCAGAGCCTAAGGTGTAAATTATCGATAGTCCATATCTCGGAAACTATAAGAGATAATGCAATTTGGCAACCGGCAATGTAATTAGCATGCCGAATATTACTTGGAATGTGAATTGGAACGAAATCGCCAATAGATAAGACCATTTTACAATTTGGGCCCAAGTTAGAAGCAGAGCCTATGGTGTAAATTATCGATAGTCCATATCTCGGAAACTATAAGAGATAATGCAATTTGGCAACCGGCAATGTAATTAGCATGCCTAATATTACTTGGAATGTGAATTGGAACGAAATCGCCAATAGATAAGACCATTTTACAATTTGGGCCCAAGTTAGAAGCAGAGCCTGAGGTGTAAATTATCGATAGTCCATATCTCGGAAACTATAAGAGATAATGCAATTTGGCAACCGGCAATGTAATTAGCATGCCGAATATTACTTGGAATGTGAATTGGAACGAAATCGCCAATAGATAAGACCATTTTACAATTTGGGCCCAAGTTAGAAGCAGAGCTTAAGGTGTAAATTATCGATAGTCCATATCTCGGAAACTATAAGAGATAATGCAATTTGGCAACCGGCAATGTAATTAGCATGCCGAATATTACTTGGAATGTGAATTGGAACGAAATCGCCAATAGATAAGACCATTTTACAATTTGGGCCCAAGTTAGAAGCAGAGCCTAAGGTGTAAATTATCGATAGTCCATATCTCGGAAACTATAAGAGATAATGCAATTTGGCAACCGGCAATGTAATTAGCATGCCGAATATTACTTGGAATGTGAATTGGAACGAAATCGCCAATAGATAAGACCATTTTACAATTTGGGCCCAAGTTAGAAGCAGAGCCAAAGGTGTAAATTATCGATAGTCCATATCTCGGAAACTATAAGAGATAATGCAATTTGGCAACCGGCAATGTAATTAGCATGCCGAATATTACTTGGAATGTGAATTGGAACGAAATCGCCAATAGATAAGACCATTTTACAATTTGGGCCCAAGTTAGAAGCAGAGCCTAAGGTGTAAATTATCGATAGTCCATATCTCGGAAACTATAAGAGATAATGCAATTTGGCAACCGGCAATGTAATTAGCATGCCGAATATTACTTGGAATGTGAATTGGAACGAAATCGCCAATAGATAAGACCATTTTACAATTTGGGCCCAAGTTAGAAGCAGAGCCTAAGGTGTAAATTATTGATAGTCCATATCTCGGAAACTATAAGAGATAATGCAATTTCGCAACCGGCAATGTAATTAGCATGCCGAATATCACTTGGAATGTGAATTGGGACGAAATCGCCAATAGATAAGACCATTTTACAATTTGGGCCCAAGTTAGAAGCAGAGCCTAAGGTGTAAATTATCGATAGTCCATATCTCGGAAACTATAAGAGATAATGCAATTTGGCAACCGGCAATGTAATTAGCATGCCGAATATTACTTGGAATGTGAATTGGAACGAAATCGCCAATAGATAAGACCATTTTACAATTTGGGCCCAAGTTAGAAGCAGAGCCTAAGGTGTAAATTATAGATAGTCCATATCTCGGAAACTATAAGCGATAATGCAATTTGGCAACCGACAATGTAATTAGCATGCCGAATATTACTTGGAATGTGAATTGCAACGAAATCGCCAATAGATAAGACCATTTTACAATTTGGGCCCAAGTTAGAAGCAGAGCCTAAGGTGTAAATTATCGATAGTCCATATCTCGGAAACTATAAGAGATAACGCAATTTGGCAACCGGCAATGTAATTAGCATGCCGAATATTACTTGGAATGTGAATTGGAACGAAATCGCCAATAGATAAGGCCATTTTACAATTTGGGCCCAAGTTAGAAGCAGAGCCTAAGGTATAAATTATTGATAGTCCATATCTCGGAAACTATAAGAGATAATGCAATTTCGCAACCGGCAGTGTAATTAGCATGCCGAATATCACTTGGAATGTGAATTGGGACGAAATCGCCAATAGATAAGACCATTTTACAATTTGGGCCCAAGTTAGAAGCAGAGCCTAAGGTGTAAATTATCGATAGTCCATATCTCGGAAACTATAAGAGATAATGCAATTTGGCAACCGGCAATGTAATTAGCATGCCGAATATTACTTGGAATGTGAATTGGAACGAAATCGCCAGTAGATAAGACCATTTTACAATTTGGGCCCAAGTTAGAAGCAGAGCCTAAGGTGTAAATTATCGATAGTCCATATCTCGGAAACTATAAGAGATAATGCAATTTGGCAACCGGCAATGTAATTAGCATGCCGAATATTACTTGGAATGTGAATTGGAACGAAATCGCCAATAGATAAGACCATTTTACAATTTGGGCCCAAGTTAGAAGCAGAGTATAAGGTGTAAATTATCGATAGTCCATATCTCGGAAACTATAAGAGATAATGCAATTTGGCAACCGGCAATGTAATTAGCATGCCGAATATTACTTGGAATGTGAATTGGAACGAAATCGCCAACAGGTAAGACCATTTTACAATTTGGTCCCAAGTTAGAAGCAGAGCCTAAGGTGTAAATTATCGATAGTCCATATCTCGGAAACTATAAGAGATAATTCAATTTGGCAACCGGCAATGTAATTAGCATGCCGAATATTACTTGGAATGTGAATTGGAACGAAATCGCCAATAGATAAGACCATTTTACAATTTGGGCCCAAGTTAGAAGCAGAGCCTAAGGTGTAAATTATCGATAGTCCATATCTCGGAAACTATAAGAGATAATGCAATTTGGCAACCGGCAATGTAATTAGCATGCCGAATATTACTTGGAATGTGAATTGGAACGAAATCGCCAATAGATAAGACCATTTTACAATTTGGGAGCAAATTAGAAGCAGAGCCTAAGGTGTAAATTATCGATAGTCCATATCTCGGAAACTATAAGAGATAATGCAATTTGGCAACCGGCAATGTAATTAGCATGCCGAATATTACTTGGAATGTGAATTGGAACGAAATCGCCAATAGATAAGACCATTTTACAATTTGGGCCCAAGTTAGAAGCAGAGCCTATGGTGTAAATTATCGATAGTCCATATCTCGGAAACTATAAGAGATAATGCAATTTGGCAACCGGCAATGTAATTAGCATGCCGAATATTACTTGGAATGTGAATTGGAACGAAATCGCCAATAGATAAGACCATTTTACAATTTGGGCCCAAGTTAGAAGCAGAGCCTAAGGTGTAAATTATCGATAGTCCATATCTCGGAAACTATAAGAGATAATGCAATTTGGCAACCGGCAATGTAATTAGCATGCCGAATATTACTTGGAATGTGAATTGGAACGAAATCGCCAATAGATAAGACCATTTTACAATTTGGGCCCAAGTTAGAAGCAGAGCCTAAGGTGTAAATTATCGATAGTCCATATCTCGGAAACTATAAGAGATAATGCAATTTGGCAACCGGCAATGTAATTAGCATGCCGAATATTACTTGGAATGTGAATTGGAACGAAATCGCCAATAGATAAGACCATTTTACAATTTGGGCCCAAGTTAGAAGCAGAGCCTAAGGTGTAAATTATCGATAGTCCATATCTCGGAAACTATAAGAGATAATGCAATTTGGCAACCGGCAATGTAATTAGCATGCCGAATATTACTTGGAATGTGAATTGGAACGAAATCGCCAATAGATAAGACCATTTTACAATTTGGGCCCAAGTTAGAAGCAGAGCCTAAGGTGTAAATTATTGATAGTCCATATCTCGGAAACTATAAGAGATAATGCAATTTCGCAACCGGCAATGTAATTAGCATGCCGAATATCACTTGGAATATGAATTGGGACGAAATCGCCAATAGATAAGACCATTTTACAATTTGGGCCCAAGTTAGAGGCAGGGCCTAAGGTGTAAATTATCGATAGTCCATATCTCGGAAACTATAAGAGATAATGCAATTTGGCAACCGGCAATGTAATTAGCATGCCGAATATTACTTGGAATGTGAATTGGGACGAAATCGCCAATAGATAAGACCATTTTACAATTTGGGCCCAAGTTAGAAGCAGAGCCTAAGGTGTAAATTATCGATAGTCCATATCTCGGAAACTATAAGAGATAATGCAATTTGGCAACCGGCAATGTAATTAGCATGCCGAATATTACTTGGAATGTGAATTGGAACGAAATCGCCAATAGATAAAACCATTTTACAATTTGGGCCCAAGTTAGAAGCAGAGCCTAAGGTGTAAATTATAGATAGTCCATATCTCGGAAACTATAAGAGATAATGCAATTTGGCAACCGACAATGTAATTAGCATGCCGAATATTACTTGGAATGTGAATTGCAACGAAATCGCCAATAGATAAGACCATTTTACAATTTGGGCCCAAGTTACAAGCAGAGCTTAAGGTGTAAATTATCGATAGTCCATATCTCGGAAACTATAAGATATAATGCAATTTGGCAACCGGCAATGTAATTAGCATGCCGAATATTACTTGGAATGTGAATTGGAACGAAATCGCCAATAGATAAGACCATTTTACAATTTGGGCCCAAGTTAGAAGCAGAGCCTAAGGAATAAATTATTGATAGTCCATATCTCGGAAACTATAAGAGATAATGCAATTTCGCAACCGGCAATGTAATTAGCATGCCGAATATCACTTGGAATGTGAATTGGGACGAAATCGCCAATAGATAAGACCATTTTACAATTTGGGCCCAAGTTAGAAGCAGAGCCTAAGGTGTAAATTATCGATAGTCCATATCTCGGAAACTATAAGAGATAATGCAATTTGGCAACCGGCAATGTAATTAGCATGCCGAATATTACTTGGAATGTGAATTGGAACGAAATCGCCAATAGATAAGACCATTTTACAATTTGGGCCCAAGTTAGAAGCAGAGCCTAAGGTGTAAATTATCGATAGTCCATATCTCGGAAACTATAAGAGATAATGCAATTTGGCAACCGGCAATGTAATTAGCATGCCGAATATTACTTGGAATGTGAATTGGAACGAAATCGCCAATAGATAAGACCATTTTACAATTTGGGCCCAAGTTAGAAGCAGAGCCTATGGTGTAAATTATCGATAGTCCATATCTCGGAAACTATAAGAGATAATGCAATTTGGCAACCGGCAATGTAATTAGCATGCCGAATATTACTTGGAATGTGAATTGGAACGAAATCGCCAATAGATAAGACCATTTTACAATTTGGGCCCAAGTTAGAAGCAGAGCCTAAGGTGTAAATTATCGATAGTCCATATCTCGGAAACTATAAGAGATAATGCAATTTGGCAACCGGCAATGTAATTAGCATGCCGAATATTACTTGGAATGTGAATTGGAACGAAATCGCCAACAGGTAAGACCATTTTACAATTTGGTCCCAAGTTAGAAGCAGAGCCTAAGGTGTAAATTATCGATAGTCCATATCTCGCAAACTATAAGAGATAATTCAATTTGGCAACCGGCAATGTAATTAGCATGCCGAATATTACTTGGAATGTGAATTGGAACGAAATCGCCAATAGATAAGACCATTTTACAATTTGGGCCCAAGTTAGAAGCAGAGCCTAAGGTGTAAATTATCGATAGTCCATATCTCGGAAACTATAAGAGATAATGCAATTTGGCAACCGGCAATGTAATTAGCATGCCGAATATTACTTGGAATGTGAATTGGAACGAAATCGCCAATAGATAAGACCATTTTACAATTTGGGAGCAAATTAGAAGCAGAGCCTAAGGTGTAAATTATCGATAGTCCATATCTCGGAAACTATAAGAGATAATGCAATTTGGCAACTGGCAATGTAATTAGCATGCCGAATATTACTTGGAATGTGAATTGGAACGAAATCGCCAATAGATAAGACCATTTTACAATTTGGGCCCAAGTTAGAAGCAGAGCCTATGGTGTAAATTATCGATAGTCCATATCTCGGAAACTATAAGAGATAATGCAATTTGGCAACCGGCAAAGTAATTAGCATGCCGAATATTACTTGGAATGTGAATTGGAACGAAATCGCCAATAGATAAGACCATTTTACAATTTGGGCCCAAGTTAGAAGCAGAGCCTAAGGTGTAAATTATCGATAGTCCATATCTCGGAAACTATAAGAGATAATGCAATTTGGCAACCGGCAATGTAATTAGCATGCCGAATATTACTTGGAATGTGAATTGCAACGAAATCGCCAATAGATAAGACCATTTTACAATTTGGGCCCAAGTTACAAGCAGAGCTTAAGGTGTAAATTATCGATAGTCCATATCTCGGAAACTATAAGAGATAATGCAATTTGGCAACCGACAATGTAATTAGCATGCCGAATATTACTTGGAATGTGAATTGCAACGAAATCGCCAATAGATAAGACCATTTTACAATTTGGGCCCAAGTTACAAGCAGAGCTTAAGGTGTAAATTATCGATAGTCCATATCTCGGAAACTATAAGATATAATGCAATTTGGCAACCGGCAATGTAATTAGCATGCCGAATATTACTTGGAATGTGAATTGGAACGAAATCGCCAATAGATAAGACCATTTTACAATTTGGGCCCAAGTTAGAAGCAGAGCCTAAGGAATAAATTATTGATAGTCCATATCTCGGAAACTATAAGAGATAATGCAATTTCGCAACCGGCAATGTAATTAGCATGCCGAATATCACTTGGAATGTGAATTGGGACGAAATCGCCAATAGATAAGACCATTTTACAATTTGGGCCCAAGTTAGAAGCAGAGCCTAAGGTGTAAATTATCGATAGTCCATATCTCGGAAACTATAAGAGATAATGCAATTTGGCAACCGGCAATGTAATTAGCATGCCGAATATTACTTGGAATGTGAATTGGAACGAAATCGCCAATAGATAAGACCATTTTACAATTTGGGCCCAAGTTAGAAGCAGAGCCTAAGGTGTAAATTATCGATAGTCCATATCTCGGAAACTATAAGAGATAATGCAATTTGGCAACCGGCAATGTAATTAGCATGCCGAATATTACTTGGAATGTGAATTGGAACGAAATCGCCAATAGATAAGACCATTTTACAATTTGGGCCCAAGTTAGAAGCAGAGCTTATGGTGTAAATTATCGATAGTCCATATCTCGGAAACTATAAGAGATAATGCAATTTGGCAACCGGCAATGTAATTAGCATGCCGAATATTACTTGGAATGTGAATTGGAACGAAATCGCCAATAGATAAGACCATTTTACAATTTGGGCCCAAGTTAGAAGCAGAGCCTAAGGTGTAAATTATCGATAGTCCATATCTCGGAAACTATAAGAGATAATGCAATTTGGCAACCGGCAATGTAATTAGCATGCCGAATATTACTTGGAATGTGAATTGGAACGAAATCGCCAACAGGTAAGACCATTTTACAATTTGGTCCCAAGTTAGAAGCAGAGCCTAAGGTGTAAATTATCGATAGTCCATATCTCGCAAACTATAAGAGATAATTCAATTTGGCAACCGGCAATGTAATTAGCATGCCGAATATTACTTGGAATGTGAATTGGAACGAAATCGCCAATAGATAAGACCATTTTACAATTTGGGCCCAAGTTAGAAGCAGAGCCTAAGGTGTAAATTATCGATAGTCCATATCTCGGAAACTATAAGAGATAATGCAATTTGGCAACCGGCAATGTAATTAGCATGCCGAATATTACTTGGAATGTGAATTGGAACGAAATCGCCAATAGATAAGACCATTTTACAATTTGGGAGCAAATTAGAAGCAGAGCCTAAGGTGTAAATTATCGATAGTCCATATCTCGGAAACTATAAGAGATAATGCAATTTGGCAACTGGCAATGTAATTAGCATGCCGAATATTACTTGGAATGTGAATTGGAACGAAATCGCCAATAGATAAGACCATTTTACAATTTGGGCCCAAGTTAGAAGCAGAGCCTATGGTGTAAATTATCGATAGTCCATATCTCGGAAACTATAAGAGATAATGCAATTTGGCAACCGGCAAAGTAATTAGCATGCCGAATATTACTTGGAATGTGAATTGGAACGAAATCGCCAATAGATAAGACCATTTTACAATTTGGGCCCAAGTTAGAAGCAGAGCCTAAGGTGTAAATTATCGATAGTCCATATCTCGGAAACTATAAGAGATAATGCAATTTGGCAACCGGCAATGTAATTAGCATGCCGAATATTACTTGGAATGTGAATTGGAACGAAATCGCCAATAGATAAGACCATTTTACAATTTGGGCCCAAGTTAGAAGCAGAGCCTAAGGTGTAAATTATCGATAGTCCATATCTCGGAAACTATAAGAGATAATGCAATTTGGCAACCGGCAATGTAATTAGCATGCCGAATATTACTTGGAATGTGAATTGGAACGAAATCGCCAATAGATAAGACCATTTTACAATTTGGGCCCAAGTTAGAAGCAGAGCCTAAGGTGTAAATTATTGATAGTCCATATCTCGGAAACTATAAGAGATAATGCAATTTCGCAACCGGCAATGTAATTAGCATGCCGAATATCACTTGGAATATGAATTGGGACGAAATCGCCAATAGATAAGACCATTTTACAATTTGGGCCCAAGTTAGAGGCAGGGCCTAAGGTGTAAATTATCGATAGTCCATATCTCGGAAACTATAAGAGATAATGCAATTTGGCAACCGGCAATGTAATTAGCATGCCGAATATTACTTGGAATGTGAATTGCAACGAAATCGCCAATAGATAAGACCATTTTACAATTTGGGCCCAAGTTAGAAGCAGAGCCTAAGGTGTAAATTATCGATAGTCCATATCTCGGAAACTATAAGAGATAATGCAATTTGGCAACCGGCAATGTAATTAGCATGCCGAATATTACTTGGAATGTGAATTGGAACGAAATCGCCAATAGATAAGACCATTTTACAATTTGGGCCCAAGTTAGAAGCAGAGCCTAAGGTGTAAATTATCGATAGTCCATATCTCGGAAACTATAAGAGATAATGCAATTTGGCAACCGGCAATGTAATTAGCATGCCGAATATTACTTGGAATGTGAATTGCAACGCAATCGCCAATAGATAAGACCATTTTACAATTTGGGCCCAAGTTAGAAGCAGAGCCTGAGGTGTAAATTATCGATAGTCCATATCTCGGAAACTATAAGAGATAATGCAATTTGGCAACCGGCAATGTAATTAGCATGCCGAATATTACTTGGAATGTGAATTGGAACGAAATCGCCAATAGATAAGACCATTTTACAATTTGGGCCCAAGTTAGAAGCAGAGCTTAAGGTGTAAATTATCGATAGTCCATATCTCGGAAACTATAAGAGATAATGCAATTTGGCAACCGGCAATGTAATTAGCATGCCGAATATTACTTGGAATGTGAATTGGAACGAAATCGCCAATAGATAAGACCATTTTACAATTTGGGCCCAAGTTAGAAGCAGAGCCTAAGGTGTAAATTATCGATAGTCCATATCTCGGAAACTATAAGAGATAATGCAATTTGGCAACCGGCAATGTAATTAGCATGCCGAATATTACTTGGAATGTGAGTTGGAACGAAATTGCCAATAGATAAGACCATTTTACAATTTGGGCCCAAGTTAGAAGCAGAGCCTAAGGTGTAAATTATCGATAGTCCATATCTCTGAAACTATAAGAGATAATGCAATTTCGCAACCGGCAATGTAATTAGCATGCCGAATATTACTTGGAATGTGAATTGGGACGAAATCGCCAATAGATAAGGCCATTTTACAATTTGGGCCCAAGTTAGAAGCAGAGCCTAAGGTGTAAATTATCGATAGTCCATATCTCGGAAACTATAAGAGATAATGCAATTTGGCAACCGGCAATGTAATTAGCATGCCGAATATTACTTGGAATGTGAATTGGAACGAAATCGCCAATAGATAAGACCATTTTACAATTTGGGCCCAAGTTAGAAGCAGAGCCTAAGGTGTAAATTATTGATAGTCCATATCTCGGAAACTATAAGAGATAATGCAATTTCGCAACCGGCAATGTAATTAGCATGCCGAATATTACTTGGAGTGTGAATTGGAACGAAATCGCCAATAGATAAGACCATTTTACAATTTGGGCCCAAGTTAGAAGCAGAGCCTAAGGTGTAAATTATCGATAGTCCATATCTCGGAAACTATAAGAGATAATGCAATTTGGCAACCGGCAATGTAATTAGCATGCCGAATATTACTTGGAATGTGAATTGGAACGAAATCGCCAATAGATAAGACCATTTTACAATTTGGGCCCAAGTTAGAAGCAGAGCCTAAGGTGTAAATTATCGATAGTCCATATCTCGGAAACTATAAGAGATAATGCAATTTGGCAACCGGCAATGTAATTAGCATGCCGAATATTACTTGGAATGTGAATTGGAACGAAATCGCCAATAGATAAGACTATTTTACAATTTGGGCCCAAGTTAGAAGCAGAGCCAAAGGTGTAAATTATCGATAGTCCATATCTCGGAAACTATAAGAGATAATGCAATTTGGCAACCGGCAATGTAATTAGCATGCCGAATATTACTTGGAATGTGAATTGGAACGAAATCGCCAATAGATAAGACCATTTTACAATTTGGGCCCAAGTTAGAAGCAGAGCCTAAGGTGTAAATAATCGATAGTCCATATCTCGGAAACTATAAGCGATAATGCAATTTGGCAACCGGCAATGTAATTAGCATGCCGAATATTACTTGGAATGTGAATTGGAACGAAATCGCCAATAGATAAGACCATTTTACAATTTGGGCCCAAGTTAGAAGCAGAGCCTAAGGTGTAAATTATTGATAGTCCATATCTCGGAAACTATAAGAGATAATGCAATTTCGCAACCGGCAATGTAATTAGCATGCCGAATATCACTTGGAATGTGAATTGGGACGAAATCGCCAATAGATAAGACCATTTTACAATTTGGGCCCAAGTTAGAAGCAGAGCCTAAGGTGTAAATTATCGATAGTCCATATCTCGGAAACTATAAGAGATAATGCAATTTGGCAACCGGCAATGTAATTAGCATGCCGAATATTACTTGGAATGTGAATTGGAACGAAATCGCCAATAGATAAGACCATTTTACAATTTGGGCCCAAGTTAGAAGCAGAGCCTAAGGTGTAAATTATAGATAGTCCATATCTCGGAAACTATAAGAGATAATGCAATTTGGCAACCGACAATGTAATTAGCATGCCGAATATTACTTGGAATGTGAATTGCAACGAAATCGCCAATAGATAAGACCATTTTACAATTTGGGCCCAAGTTAGAAGCAGAGCCTAAGGTATAAATTATCGATAGTCCATATCTCGGAAACTATAAGAGATAATGCAATTTGGCAACCGGCAATGTAATTAGCATGCCGAATATCACTTGGAATGCGAATTGGAACGAAATCGCCAATAGATAAGACCATTTTACAATTTGGGCCCAAGTTAGAAGCAGAGCCTAAGGTGTAAATTATCGATAGTCCATATCTCGGAAACTATAAGAGATAATGCAATTTGGCAACCGGCAATGTAATTAGCATGCCGAATATTACTTGGAATGTGAATTGGAACGAAATCGCCAATAGATAAGACCATTTTACAATTTGGGCCCAAGTTAGAAGCAGAGCCTAAGGTGTAAATTATCGATAGTCCATATCTCGGAAACTATAAGAGATAATGCAATTTGGCAACCGGCAATGTAATTAGCATGCCGAATATTACTTGGAATGTGAATTGGAACGAAATCGCCAATAGATAAGACCATTTTACAATTTGGGCCCAAGTTAGAAGCAGAGCCTAAGGTGTAAATTATTGATAGTCCATATCTCGGAAACTATAAGAGATAATGCAATTTCGCAACCGGCAATGTAATTAGCATGCCGAATATCACTTGGAATATGAATTGGGACGAAATCGCCAATAGATAAGACCATTTTACAATTTGGGCCCAAGTTAGAGGCAGGGCCTAAGGTGTAAATTATCGATAGTCCATATCTCGGAAACTATAAGAGATAATGCAATTTGGCAACCGGCAATGTAATTAGCATGCCGAATATTACTTGGAATGTGAATTGCAACGAAATCGCCAATAGATAAGACCATTTTACAATTTGGGCCCAAGTTAGAAGCAGAGCCTAAGGTGTAAATTATCGATAGTCCATATCTCGGAAACTATAAGAGATAATGCAATTTGGCAACCGGCAATGTAATTAGCATGCCGAATATTACTTAGAATGTGAAATGGAACGAAATCGCCAATAGATAAGACCATTTTACAATTTGGGCCCAAGTTAGAAGCAGAGCCTAAGGTGTAAATTATCGATAGTCCATATCTCGGAAACTATAAGAGATAATGCAATTTGGCAACCGGCAATGTAATTAGCATGCCGAATATTACTTGGAATGTGAATTGCAACGCAATCGCCAATAGATAAGACCATTTTACAATTTGGGCCCAAGTTAGAAGCAGAGCCTAAGGTGTAAATTATTGATAGTCCATATCTCGGAAACTATAAGAGATAATGCAATTTCGCAACCGGCAATGTAATTAGCATGCCGAATATCACTTGGAATGTGAATTGGGACGAAATCGCCAATAGATAAGACCATTTTACAATTTGGGCCCAAGTTAGAAGCAGAGCCTAAGGTGTAAATTATCGATAGTCCATATCTCGGAAACTATAAGAGATAATGCAATTTGGCAACCGGCAATGTAATTAGCATGCCGAATATTACTTGGAATGTGAATTGGAACGAAATCGCCAATAGATAAGACCATTTTACAATTTGGGCCCAAGTTAGAAGCAGAGCCTAAGGTGTAAATTATCGATAGTCCATATCTCGGAAACTATAAGAGATAATGCAATTTGGCAACCGGCAATGTAATTAGCATGCCGAATATTACTTGGAATGTGAATTGGAACGAAATCGCCAATAGATAAGACCATTTTACAATTTGGGCCCAAGTTAGAAGCAGAGCCTAAGGTGTAAATTATCGATAGTCCATATCTCGGAAACTATAAGAGATAATGCAATTTGGCAACCGGCAATGTAATTAGCATGCCGAATATTACTTGGAATGTGAATTGGAACGGAATCGCCAATAGATAAGACCATTTTACAATTTGGGCCCAAGTTAGAAGCAGAGCCTATGGTGTAAATTATCGATAGTCCATATCTCGGAAACTATAAGAGATAATGCAATTTGGCAACCGGCAATGTAATTAGCATGCCGAATATTACTTGGAATGTGAATTGGAACGAAATCACCAATAGATAAGACCATTTTACAATTTGGGCCCAAGTTAGAAGCAGAGCCTAAGGTGTAAATTATCGATAGTCCATATCTCGGAAACTATAAGAGATAATGAAATTTGGCAACCGGCAATGTAATTAGCATGCCGAATATTACTTGGAATGTGAATTGGAACGAAATCGCCAATAGATAAGACCATTTTACAATTTGGGCCCAAGTTAGAAGCAGAGCCTAAGGTGTAAATTATCGATAGTCCATATCTCGGAAACTATAAGAGATAATGCAATTTGGCAACCGGCAATGTAATTAGCATGCCGAATATTACTTGGAATGTGAATTGGAACGAAATCGCCAATAGGTAAGACCATTTTACAATTTGGGCCCAAGTTAGAAGCAGAGCCTAAGGTGTAAATTATCGATAGTCCATATCTCGGAAACTATAAGAGATAATTCAATTTGGCAACCGGCAATGTAATTAGCATGCCGAATATTACTTGGAATGTGAATTGGAACAAAATCGCCAATAGATAAGACCATTTTACAATTTGGGCCCAAGTTAGAAGCAGAGCCTAAGGTGTAAATTATCGATAGTCCATATCTCGGAAACTATAAGAGATAATGCAATTTGGCAACCGGCAATGTAATTAGCATGCCGAATAATACTTGGAATGTGAATTGGAACGAAATCGCCAATAGATAAGACCATTTTACAATTTGGGAGCAAGTTAGAAGCAGAGCCTAAGGTGTAAATTATCGATAGTCCATATCTCGGAAACTATAAGAGATAATGCAATTTGGCAACCGGCAATGTAATTAGCATGCCGAATATTACTTGGAATGTGAATTGGAACGAAATCGCCAATAGATAAGACCATTTTACAATTTGGGCCCAAGTTAGAAGCAGAGCCTATGGTGTAAATTATCGATAGTCCATATCTCGGAAACTATAAGAGATAATGCAATTTGGCAACCGGCAATGTAATTAGCATGCCGAATATTACTTTTAATGTGAATTGGAACGAAATCGCCAATAGATAAGACCATTTTACAATTTGGGCCCAAGTTAGAAACAGAGCCTAAGGTGTAAATTATCGATAGTCCATATCTCGGAAACTATAAGAGATAATGCAATTTGGCAACCGTCAATGTAAGTAGCATGCCGAATATTACTTGGAATGTGAATTGGAACGAAATCGCCAATAGATAAGACCATTTTACAATTTGGGCCCAAGTTAGAAGCAGAGCCTAAGGTGTAAATTATCGATAGTCCATATCTCGGAAACTATAAGAGATAATGCAATTTGGCAACCGGTAATGTAATTAGCATGCCGAATATTACTTGGAATGTGAATTGGAACGAAATCGCCAATAGATAAGACCATTTTACAATTTGGGCCCAAGTTAGAAGCAGAGCCTAAGGTGTAAATTATTGATAGTCCATATCTCGGAAACTATAAGAGATAATGCAATTCCGCAACCGGCAATGTAATTAGCATGCCGAATATCAATTGGAATGTGAATTGGGACGAAATCGCCAATAGATAAGACCATTTTACAATTTGGGCCCAAGTTAGAAGCAGAGCCTAAGGTGTAAATTATCGATAGTCCATATCTCGGAAACTATAAGAGATAATGCAATTTGGCAACCGGCAATGTAATTAGCATGCCGAATATTACTTGGAATGTGAATTGGAACGAAATCGCCAATAGATAAGACCATTTTACAATTTGGGCCCAAGTTAGAAGCAGAGCCTAAGGTGTAAATTATCGATAGTCCATATCTCGGAAACTATAAGAGATAATGCAATTTGGCAACCGGCAATGTAATTAGCATGCCGAATATTACTTGGAATGTGAATTGGAACGAAATCGCCAATAGATAAGACCATTTTACAATTTGGGCCCAATTTAGAAGCAGAGCCTAAGTTGTAAATTATCGATAGTCCATATCTCGGAAACTATAAGAGATAATGCAATTTGGCAACCGGCAATGTAATTAGCATGCCGAATATTACTTGGAATGTGAATTGGAACGAAATCGCCAATAGATAAGACCATTTTACAATTTGGGCCCAAGTTAGAAGCAGAGCCTAAGGTGTAAATTATCGATAGTCCATATCTCGGAAACTATAAGAGATAATGCAATTTGGCAACCGGCAATGTAATTAGCATGCCGAATATTACTTGGAATGTGAATTGGAACGAAATCGCCAATAGATAAGACCATTTTACAATTTGGGCCCAAGTTAGAAGCAGAGCCTAAGGTGTAAATTATCGATAGTCCATATCTCGGAAACTATAAGAGATAATGCAATTTGGCAACCGGCAATGTAATTAGCATGCCGAATATTACTTGGAATGTGAATTGGAACGAAATCGCCAATAGATAAGACCATTTTACAATTTGGGAGCTAGTTAGAAGCAGAGCCTAAGGTGTAAATTATCGATAGTCCATATCTCGGAAACTATAAGAGATAATGCAATTTGGCAACCGGCAATGTAATTAGCATGCCGAATATTACTTGGAATGTGAATTGGAACGAAATCGCCAATAGATAAGACCATTTTACAATTTGGGCCCAAGTTAGAAGCAGAGCCTATGGTGTAAATTATCGATAGTCCATATCTCGGAAACTATAAGAGATAATGCAATTTGGCAACCGGCAATGTAATTAGCATGCCGAATATTACTTGGAATGTGAATTGGAACGAAATCGCCAATAGATAAGATCATTTTACAATTTGGGCCCAAGTTAGAAGCAGAGCCTAAGGTGTAAATTATCGATAGTCCATATCTCGGAAAATATAAGAGATAATGCAATTTGGCAACCGGCAATGTAATTAGCATGCCGAATATTACTTGGAATGTGAATTGGAACGAAATCGCCAATAGATAAGACCATTTTACAATTTGGGCCCAAGTTAGAAGCAGAGCCTAAGGTGTAAATTATTGATAGTCCATATCTCGGAAACTATAAGAGATAATGCAATTTCGCAACCGGCAATGTAATTAGCATGCCGAATATCACTTGGAATATGAATTGGGACGAAATCGCCAATAGATAAGACCATTTTACAATTTGGGCCCAAGTTAGAAGCAGAGCCGAAGGTGTAAATTATTGATAGTCCATATCTCGGAAACTATAAGAGATAATGCAATTTGGCAACCGGCAATGTAATTAGCATGCCGAATATTACTTGGAATGTGAATTGGAACGAAATCGCCAATAGATAAGACCATTTTACAATTTGGGAGCTAGTTAGAAGCAGAGCCTAAGGTGTAAATTATCGATAGTCCATATCTCGGAAACTATAAGAGATAATGCAATTTCGCAACCGGCAATGTTATTAGCATGCCGAATATTACTTGGAGTGTGAATTGGAACGAAATCGCCAATAGGTAAGACCATTTTACAATTTGGGCCCAAGTTAGAAGCAGAGCCTAAGGTGTAAATTATCGATAGTCCATATCTCGGAAACTATAAGAGATAATGCAATTTGGCAACCGGCAATGTAATTAGCATGCCGAATATTACTTGGAATGTGAATTGGAACGAAATCGCCAATAGATAAGACCATTTTACAATTTGGGCCCAAGTTAGAAGCAGAGCCTAAGGTGTAAATTATCGATAGTCCATATCTCGGAAACTATAAGAGATAATGCAATTTGGCAACCGGCAATGTAATTAGCATGCCGAATATTACTTGGAATGTGAATTGGAACGAAATCGCCAATAGATAAGACCATTTTACAATTTGGGCCCAAGTTAGAAGCAGAGCCTAAGGTGTAAATTATTGATAGTCCATATCTCGGAAACTATAAGAGATAATGCAATTTCGCAACCGGCAATGTAATTAGCATGCCGAATATCACTTGGAATATGAATTGGGACGAAATCGCCAATAGATAAGACCATTTTACAATTTGGGCCCAAGTTAGAAGCAGAGCCTAAGGTGTAAATTATCGATAGTCCATATCTCGGAAACTATAAGAGATAATGCAATTTGGCAACCGGCAATGTAATTAGCATGCCGAATATTACTTGGAATGTGAATTGGAACGAAATCGCCAATAGATAAGACCATTTTACAATTTGGGCCCAAGTTAGAAGCAGAGCCTAAGGTGTAAATTATCGATAGTCCATATCTCGGAAACTATAAGAGATAATGCAATTTGGCAACCGGCAATGTAATTAGCATGCCGAATATTACTTGGAATGTGAATTGCAACGAAATCGCCAATAGATAAGACCATTTTACAATTTGGGCCCAAGTTAGAAGCAGAGCCTAAGGTGTAAATTATCGATAGTCCATATCTCGGAAACTATAAGAGATAATGCAATTTGGCAACCGGCAATGTAATTAGCATGCCGAATATTACTTGGAATGTGAATTGGAACGAAATCGCCAATAGATAAGACCATTTTACAATTTGGGCCCAAGTTAGAAGCAGAGCCTAAGGTGTAAATTATTGATAGTCCATATCTCGGAAACTATAAGAGATAATGCAATTTCGCAACCGGCAATGTAATTAGCATGCCGAATATCACTTGGAATGTGAATTGGGACGAAATCGCCAATAGATAAGACCATTTTACAATTTGGGCCCAAGTTAGAAGCAGAGCCTAAGGTGTAAATTATCGATAGTCCATATCTCGGAAACTATAAGAGATAATGCAATTTGGCAACCGGCAATGTAATTAGCATGCCGAATATTACTTGGAATGTGAATTGGAACGAAATCGCCAATAGCTAAGACCATTTTACAATTTGGGCCCAAGTTAGAAGCAGAGCCTAAGGTGTAAATTATCGATAGTCCATATCTCGGAAACTATAAGAGATAATGCAATTTGGCAACCGGCAATGTAATTAGCATGCCGAATATTACTTGGAATGTGAATTGGAACGAAATCGCCAATAGATAAGACCATTTTACAATTTGGGCCCAAGTTAGAAGCAGAGCCTAAGGTGTAAATTATCGATAGTCCATATCTCGGAAACTATAAGAGATAATGCAATTTGGCAACCGGCAATGTAATTAACATGCCGAATATCACTTGGAATGTGAATTGGGACGAAATCGCCAATAGATAAGACTATTTTACAATTTGGGCCCAAGTTAGAAGCAGAGCCTAAGGTGTAAATTATCGATAGTCCATATCTCGGAAACTATAAGAGATAATGCAATTTGGCAACCGGCAATGTAATTAGCATGCCGAATATTACTTGGAATGTGAATTGGAACGAAATCGCCAATAGATAAGACCATTTTACAATTTGGGCCCAAGTTAGAAGCAGAGCCTAAGGTGTAAATTATCGATAGTCCATATCTCGGAAACTATAAGAGATAATGCAATTTGGCAACCGGCAATGTAATTAGCATGCCGAATATTACTTGGAATGTGAATTGGAACGAAATCGCCAATAGATAAGACCATTTTACAATTTGGGCCCAAGTTAGAAGCAGAGCCTAAGGTGTAAATTATCGATAGTCCATATCTCGGAAACTATAAGAGATAATGAAATTTCGCAACCGGCAATGTAATTAGCATGCCGAATATTACTTGGAATGTGAATTGGAACGAAATCGCCAATAGATAAGACCATTTTACAATTTGGGCCCAAGTTAGAAGCAGAGCCTAAGGTGTAAATTATCGATAGTCCATATCTCGGAAACTATAAGAGATAATGCAATTTGGCAACCGGCAATGTAATTAGCATGCCGAATATTACTTGGAATGTGAATTGGAACGAAATCGCCAATAGATAAGACCATTTTACAATTTGGGCCCAAGTTAGAAGCAGAGCCTAAGGTGTAAATTATCGATAGTCCATATCTCGGAAACTATAAGAGATAATGCAATTTGGCAACCGGCAATGTAATTAGCATACCGAATATTACTTGGAATGTGAATTGGAACGAAATCGCCAATAGATAAGACCATTTTACAATTTGGGCCCAAGTTAGAAGCAGAGCCTAAGGTGTAAATTATCGATAGTCCATATCTCGGAAACTATAAGAGATAATGCAATTTGGCAACCGGCAATGTAATTAGCATGCCGAATATTACTTGGAATGTGAATTGGAACGAAATCGCCAATAGATAAGACCATTTTACAATTTGGGCCCAAGTTAGAAGCAGAGCCTAAGGTGTAAATTATCGATAGTCCATATCTCGGAAACTATAAGAGATAATGCAATTTGGCAACCGGCAATGTAATTAGCATGCCGAATATTACTTGGAATGTGAATTGGAACAAAATCGCCAATAGATAAGGCCATTTTACAATTTGGGCCCAAGTTAGAAGCAGAGCCTAAGGTGTAAATTATCGATAGTCCATATCTCGGAAACTATAAGAGATAATGCAATTTGGCAACCGGCAATGTAATTAGCATGCCGAATATTACTTGGAATGTGAATTGGGACGAAATCGCCAATAGATAAGACCACTTTACAATTTGGGCCCAAGTTAGAAGCAGAGCCTAAGGTGTAAATTATCGATAGTCCATATCTCGGAAACTATAAGAGATAATGCAATTTGGCAACCGGCAATGTAATTAGCATGCCGAATATTACTTGGAATGTGAATTGGAACGAAATCGCCAATAGCTAAGACCATTTTACAATTTGGGCCCAAGTTAGAAGCAGAGCCTAAGGTGTAAATTATCGATAGTCCATATCTCGGAAACTATAAGAGATAATGCAATTTGGCAACCGGCAATGTAATTAGCATGCCGAATATTACTTGGAATGTGAATTGGAACGAAATCGCCAATAGATAAGACCATTTTACAATTTGGGCCCAAGTTAGAAGCAGAGCCTAAGGTGTAAATTATCGATAGTCCATATCTCGGAAACTATAAGAGATAATGCAATTTGGCAACCGGCAATGTAATTAACATGCCGAATATCACTTGGAATGTGAATTGGGACGAAATCGCCAATAGATAAGACCATTTTACAATTTGGGCCCAAGTTAGAAGCAGAGCCTAAGGTGTAAATTATCGATAGTCCATATCTCGGAAACTATAAGAGATAATGCAATTTGGCAACCGGCAATGTAATTAGCAAGCCGAATATTACTTGGAATGTGAATTGGAACGAAATCGCCAATAGATAAGACCATTTTACAATTTGGGCCCAAGTTAGAAGCAGAGCCTAAGGTGTAAATTATCGATAGTCCATATCTCGGAAACTATAAGAGATAATGCAATTTGGCAACCGGCAATGTAATTAGCATGCCGAATATTACTTGGAATGTGAATTGGAACGAAATCGCCAATAGATAAGGCCATTTTACAATTTGGGCCCAAGTTAGAAGCAGAGCCTAAGGTGTAAATTATCGATAGTCCATATCTCGGAAACTATAAGAGATAATGCAATTTGGCAACCGGCAATGTAATTAGCATGCCGAATATTACTTGGAATGTGAATTGCAACGAAATCGCCAATAGATAAGACCATTTTACAATTTGGGCCCAAGTTAGAAGCAGAGCCTAAGGTGTAAATTATCGATAGTCCATATCTCGGAAACTATAAGAGATAATTCAATTTGGCAACCGGCAATGTAATTAGCATGCCGAATATTACTTGGAATGTGAATTGGAACGAAATCGCCAATAGATAAGACCATTTTACAATTTGGGCCCAAGTTAGAAGCAGAGCCTAAGGTGTAAATTATCGATAGTCCATATCTCGGAAACTATAAGAGATAATGCAATTTGGCAACCGGCAATGTAATTAGCATGCCGAATATTACTTGGAATGTGAAATGGAACGAAATCGCCAATAGATAAGACCATTTTACAATTTGGGCCCAAGTTAGAAGCAGAGCCTAAGGTGTAAATTATCGATAGTCCATATCTCGGAAACTATAAGAGATAATGCAATTTGGCAACCGGCAATGTAATTAGCATGCCGAATATTACTTGGAATGTGAATTGGAACGAAATCGCCAACAGGTAAGACCATTTTACAATTTGGTCCCAAGTTAGAAGCAGAGCCTAAGGTGTAAATTATCGATAGTCCATATCTCGGAAACTATAAGAGATAATTCAATTTGGCAACCGGCAATGTAATTAGCATGCCGAATATTACTTGGAATGTGAATTGGAACGAAATCGCCAATAGATAAGACCATTTTACAATTTGGGCCCAAGTTAGAAGCAGAGCCTAAGGTGTAAATTATCGATAGTCCATATCTCGGAAACTATAAGAGATAATGCAATTTGGCAACCGGCAATGTAATTAGCATGCCGAATATTACTTGGAATGTGAATTGGAACGAAATCGCCAATAGATAAGACCATTTTACAATTTGGGAGCTAGTTAGAAGCAGAGCCTAAGGTGTAAATTATCGATAGTCCATATCTCGGAAACTATAAGAGATAATGCAATTTGGCAACCGGCAATGTAATTAGCATGCCGAATATTACTTGGAATGTGAATTGGAACGAAATCGCCAATAGATAAGACCATTTTACAATTTGGGCCCAAGTTAGAAGCAGAGCCTATGGTGTAAATTATCGATAGTCCATATCTCGGAAACTATAAGAGATAATGCAATTTGGCAACCGGCAATGTAATTAGCATGCCGAATATTACTTGGAATGTGAATTGGAACGAAATCGCCAATAGATAAGACCATTTTACAATTTGGGCCCAAGTTAGAAGCAGAGCCTAAGGTGTAAATTATCGATAGTCCATATCTCGGAAAATATAAGAGATAATGCAATTTGGCAACCGGCAATGTAATTAGCATGCCGAATATTACTTGGAATGTGAATTGGAACGAAATCGCCAATAGATAAGACCATTTTACAATTTGGGCCCAAGTTAGAAGCAGAGCCTAAGGTGTAAATTATTGATAGTCCATATCTCGGAAACTATAAGAGATAATGCAATTTCGCAACCGGCAATGTAATTAGCATGCCGAATATCACTTGGAATATGAATTGGGACGAAATCGCCAATAGATAAGACCATTTTACAATTTGGGCCCAAGTTAGAAGCAGAGCCTAAGGTGTAAATTATTGATAGTCCATATCTCGGAAACTATAAGAGATAATGCAATTTGGCAACCGGCAATGTAATTAGCATGCCGAATATTACTTGGAATGTGAATTGGAACGAAATCGCCAATAGATAAGACCATTTTACAATTTGGGAGCTAGTTAGAAGCAGAGCCTAAGGTGTAAATTATCGATAGTCCATATCTCGGAAACTATAAGAGATAATGCAATTTCGCAACCGGCAATGTTATTAGCATGCCGAATATTACTTGGAGTGTGAATTGGAACGAAATCGCCAATAGGTAAGACCATTTTACAATTTGGGCCCAAGTTAGAAGCAGAGCCTAAGGTGTAAATTATCGATAGTCCATTTCTCGGAAACTATAAGAGATAATGCAATTTGGCAACCGGCAATGTAATTAGCATGCCGAATATTACTTGGAATGTGAATTGGAACGAAATCGCCAATAGATAAGACCATTTTACAATTTGGGCCCAAGTTAGAAGCAGAGCCTAAGGTGTAAATTATCGATAGTCCATATCTCGGAAACTATAAGAGATAATGCAATTTGGCAACCGGCAATGTAATTAGCATGCCGAATATTACTTGGAATGTGAATTGGAACGAAATCGCCAATAGATAAGACCATTTTACAATTTGGGCCCAAGTTAGAAGCAGAGCCTAAGGTGTAAATTATTGATAGTCCATATCTCGGAAACTATAAGAGATAATGCAATTTCGCAACCGGCAATGTAATTAGCATGCCGAATATCACTTGGAATATGAATTGGGACGAAATCGCCAATAGATAAGACCATTTTACAATTTGGGCCCAAGTTAGAAGCAGAGCCTAAGGTGTAAATTATCGATAGTCCATATCTCGGAAACTATAAGAGATAATGCAATTTGGCAACCGGCAATGTAATTAGCATGCCGAATATTACTTGGAATGTGAATTGGAACGAAATCGCCAATAGATAAGACCATTTTACAATTTGGGCCCAAGTTAGAAGCAGAGCCTAAGGTGTAAATTATCGATAGTCCATATCTCGGAAACTATAAGAGATAATGCAATTTGGCAACCGGCAATGTAATTAGCATGCCGAATATTACTTGGAATGTGAATTGCAACGAAATCGCCAATAGATAAGACCATTTTACAATTTGGGCCCAAGTTAGAAGCAGAGCCTAAGGTGTAAATTATCGAGAGTCCATATCTCGGAAACTATAAGAGATAATGCAATTTGGCAACCGGCAATGTAATTAGCATGCCGAATATTACTTGGAATGTGAATTGGAACGAAATCGCCAATAGATAAGACCATTTTACAATTTGGGCCCAAGTTAGAAGCAGAGCCTAAGGTGTAAATTATTGATAGTCCATATCTCGGAAACTATAAGAGATAATGCAATTTCGCAACCGGCAATGTAATTAGCATGCCGAATATCACTTGGAATGTGAATTGGGACGAAATCGCCAATAGATAAGACCATTTTACAATTTGGGCCCAAGTTAGAAGCAGAGCCTAAGGTGTAAATTATCGATAGTCCATATCTCGGAAACTATAAGAGATAATGCAATTTGGCAACCGGCAATGTAATTAGCATGCCGAATATTACTTGGAATGTGAATTGGAACGAAATCGCCAATAGCTAAGACCATTTTACAATTTGGGCCCAAGTTAGAAGCAGAGCCTAAGGTGTAAATTATCGATAGTCCATATCTCGGAAACTATAAGAGATAATGCAATTTGGCAACCGGCAATGTAATTAGCATGCCGAATATTACTTGGAATGTGAATTGGAACGAAATCGCCAATAGATAAGACCATTTTACAATTTGGGCCCAAGTTAGAAGCAGAGCCTAAGGTGTAAATTATCGATAGTCCATATCTCGGAAACTATAAGAGATAATGCAATTTGGCAACCGGCAATGTAATTAACATGCCGAATATCACTTGGAATGTGAATTGGGACGAAATCGCCAATAGATAAGACCATTTTACAATTTGGGCCCAAGTTAGAAGCAGAGCCTAAGGTGTAAATTATCGATAGTCCATATCTCGGAAACTATAAGAGATAATGCAATTTGGCAACCGGCAATGTAATTAGCATGCCGAATATTACTTGGAATGTGAATTGGAACGAAATCGCCAATAGATAAGACCATTTTACAATTTGGGCCCAAGTTAGAAGCAGAGCCTAAGGTGTAAATTATCGATAGTCCATATCTCGGAAACTATAAGAGATAATGCAATTTGGCAACCGGCAATGTAATTAGCATGCCGAATATTACTTGGAATGTGAATTGGAACGAAATCGCCAATAGATAAGACCATTTTACAATTTGGGCCCAAGTTAGAAGCAGAGCCTAAGGTGTAAATTATCGATAGTCCATATCTCGGAAACTATAAGAGATAATGAAATTTCGCAACCGGCAATGTAATTAGCATGCCGAATATTACTTGGAATGTGAATTGGAACGAAATCGCCAATAGATAAGACCATTTTACAATTTGGGCCCAAGTTAGAAGCAGAGCCTAAGGTGTAAATTATCGATAGTCCATATCTCGGAAACTATAAGAGATAATGCAATTTGGCAACCGGCAATGTAATTAGCATGCCGAATATTACTTGGAATGTGAATTGGAACGAAATCGCCAATAGATAAGACCATTTTACAATTTGGGCCCAAGTTAGAAGCAGAGCCTAAGGTGTAAATTATCGATAGTCCATATCTCGGAAACTATAAGAGATAATGCAATTTGGCAACCGGCAATGTAATTAGCATACCGAATATTACTTGGAATGTGAATTGGAACGAAATCGCCAATAGATAAGACCATTTTACAATTTGGGCCCAAGTTAGAAGCAGAGCCTAAGGTGTAAATTATCGATAGTCCATATCTCGGAAACTATAAGAGATAATGCAATTTGGCAACCGGCAATGTAATTAGCATGCCGAATATTACTTGGAATGTGAATTGGAACGAAATCGCCAATAGATAAGACCATTTTACAATTTGGGCCCAAGTTAGAAGCAGAGCCTAAGGTGTAAATTATCGATAGTCCATATCTCGGAAACTATAAGAGATAATGCAATTTGGCAACCGGCAATGTAATTAGCATGCCGAATATTACTTGGAATGTGAATTGGAACGAAATCGCCAATAGATAAGACCATTTTACAATTTGGGCCCAAGTTAGAAGCAGAGCCTAAGGTGTAAATTATCGATAGTCCATATCTCGGAAACTATAAGAGATAATGCAATTTGGCAACCGGCAATGTAATTAGCATGCCGAATATTACTTGGAATGTGAATTGGAACGAAATCGCCAATAGATAAGACCATTTTACAATTTGGGCCCAAGTTAGAAGCAGAGCCTAAGGTGTAAATTATCGATAGTCCATATCTCGGAAACTATAAGAGATAATGCAATTTGGCAACCGGCAATGTAATTAGCATGCCGAATATTACTTGGAATGTGAATTGGAACGAAATCGCCAATAGATAAGACCATTTTACAATTTGGGCCCAAGTTAGAAGCAGAGCCTAAGGTGTAAATTATTGATAGTCCATATCTCGGAAACTATAAGAGATAATGCAATTTCGCAACCGGCAATGTAATTAGCATGCCGAATATTACTTGGAATGTGAATTGGAACGAAATCGCCAATAGATAAGACCATTTTACAATTTGGGCCCAAGTTAGAAGCAGAGCCTAAGGTGTAAATTATCGATAGTCCATATCTCGGAAACTATAAGAGATAATGCAATTTGGCAACCGGCAATGTAATTAGCATGCCGAATATTACTTGGAATGTGAATTGGAACGAAATCGCCAATAGATAAGACCATTTTACAATTTGGGCCCAAGTTAGAAGCAGAGCCTAAGGTGTAAATTATCGATAGTCCATATCTCGGAAACTATAAGAGATAATGCAATTTGGCAACCGGCAATGTAATTAGCATGCCGAATATTACTTGGAATGTGAATTGGAACGAAATCGCCAATAGATAAGACCATTTTACAATTTGGGCCCAAGTTAGAAGCAGAGCCTAAGGTGTAAATTATCGATAGTCCATATCTCGGAAACTATAAGAGATAATGCAATTTGGCAACCGGCAATGTAATTAGCATGCCGAATATTACTTGGAATGTGAATTGGGACGAAATCGCCAATAGATAAGACCATTTTACAATTTGGGCCCAAGTTAGAAGCAGAGCCTAAGGTGTAAATTATCGATAGTCCATATCTCGGAAACTATAAGAGATAATGCAATTTGGCAACCGGCAATGTAATTAACATGCCGAATATCACTTGGAATGTGAATTGGGACGAAATCGCCAATAGATAAGACCATTTTACAATTTGGGCCCAAGTTAGAAGCAGAGCCTAAGGTGTAAATTATCGATAGTCCATATCTCGGAAACTATAAGAGATAATGCAATTTGGCAACCGGCAATGTAATTAGCATGCCGAATATTACTTGGAATGTGAATTGGAACGAAATCGCCAATAGATAAGACCATTTTACAATTTGGGCCCAAGTTAGAAGCAGAGCCTAAGGTGTAAATTATCGATAGTCCATATCTCGGAAACTATAAGAGATAATGCAATTTGGCAACCGGCAATGTAATTAGCATGCCGAATATTACTTGGAATGTGAATTGGAACGAAATCGCCAATAGATAAGACCATTTTACAATTTGGGCCCAAGTTAGAAGCAGAGCCTAAGGTGTAAATTATCGATAGTCCATATCTCGGAAACTATAAGAGATAATGAAATTTCGCAACCGGCAATGTAATTAGCATGCCGAATATTACTTGGAATGTGAATTGGAACGAAATCGCCAATAGATAAGACCATTTTACAATTTGGGCCCAAGTTAGAAGCAGAGCCTAAGGTGTAAATTATCGATAGTCCATATCTCGGAAACTATAAGAGATAATGCAATTTGGCAACCGGCAATGTAATTAGCATGCCGAATATTACTTGGAATGTGAATTGGAACGAAATCGCCAATAGATAAGACCATTTTACAATTTGGGCCCAAGTTAGAAGCAGAGCCTAAGGTGTAAATTATCGATAGTCCATATCTCGGAAACTATAAGAGATAATGCAATTTGGCAACCGGCAATGTAATTAGCATACCGAATATTACTTGGAATGTGAATTGGAACGAAATCGCCAATAGATAAGACCATTTTACAATTTGGGCCCAAGTTAGAAGCAGAGCCTAAGGTGTAAATTATCGATAGTCCATATCTCGGAAACTATAAGAGATAATGCAATTTGGCAACCGGCAATGTAATTAGCATGCCGAATATTACTTGGAATGTGAATTGGAACGAAATCGCCAATAGATAAGACCATTTTACAATTTGGGCCCAAGTTAGAAGCAGAGCCTAAGGTGTAAATTATCGATAGTCCATATCTCGGAAACTATAAGAGATAATGCAATTTGGCAACCGGCAATGTAATTAGCATGCCGAATATTACTTGGAATGTGAATTGGAACAAAATCGCCAATAGATAAGGCCATTTTACAATTTGGGCCCAAGTTAGAAGCAGAGCCTAAGGTGTAAATTATCGATAGTCCATATATCGGAAACTATAAGAGATAATGCAATTTGGCAACCGGCAATGTAATTAGCATGCCGAATATTACTTGGAATGTGAATTGGAACGAAATCGCCAATAGAAAAGACCATTTTACAATTTGGGCCCAAGTTAGAAGCAGAGCTTAAGGTGTAAATTATCGATAGTCCATATCTCGGAAATTATAAGAGATAATGCAATTTGGCAACCGGTAATGTAATTAGCATGCCGAATATTACTTGGAATGTGAATTGGAACGAAATCGCCAATAGATAAGACCATTTTACAATTTGGGCCCAAGTTAGAAGCAGAGCCTAAGGTGTAAATTATCGATAGTCCATATCTCGGAAACTATAAGAGATAATGCAATTTGGCAACCGGCAATGTAATTAGCATGCCGAATATTACTTGGAATGTGAATTGGAACGAAATCGCCAATAGATAAGACCATTTCACAATTAGGGCCCAAGTTAGAAGCAGAGCCTAAGGTGTAAATTATTGATAGTCCATATCTCGGAAACTATAAGAGATAATGCAATTTCGCAACCGGCAATGTAATTAGCATGCCGAATATCACTTGGAATGTGAATTGGGACGAAATCGCCAATAGATAAGTCCATTTTACAATTTGGGCCCAAGTTAGAAGCAGAGCCTAAGGTGTAAATTATCGATAGTCCATATCTCGGAAACTATAAGAGATAATGCAATTTGGCAACCGGCAATGTAATTAGCATGCCGAATATTACTTGGAATGTGAATTGGAACGAAATCGCCAATAGATAAGACCATTTTACAATTTGGGCCCAAGTTAGAAGCAGAGCCTAAGGTGTAAATTATCGATAGTCCATATCTCGGAAACTATAAGAGATAATGCAATTTGGCAACCGGCAATGTAATTAGCATGCCGAATATTACTTGGAATGTGAATTGGAACGAAATCGCCAATAGATAAGACCATTTTACAATTTGGGCCCAAGTTAGAAGCAGAGCCTAAGGTGTAAATTATCGATAGTCCATATCTCGGAAACTATAAGAGATAATGCAATTTGGCAACCGGCAATGTAATTAGCATGCCGAATATTACTTGGAATGTGAATTGGAACGAAATCGCCAATAGATAAGACCATTTTACAATTTGGGCCCAAGTTAGAAGCAGAGCCTAAGGTGTAAATTATTGATAGTCCATATCTCGGAAACTATAAGAGATAATGCAATTTCGCAACCGGCAATGTAATTAGCATGCCGAATATTACTTGGAATGTGAATTGGAACGAAATCGCCAATAGATAAGACCATTTTACAATTTGGGCCCAAGTTAGAAGCAGAGCCTAAGGTGTAAATTATCGATAGTCCATATCTCGGAAACTATAAGAGATAATGCAATTTGGCAACCGGCAATGTAATTAGCATGCCGAATATTACTTGGAATGTGAATTGGAACGAAATCGCCAATAGATAAGACCATTTTACAATTTGGGCCCAAGTTAGAAGCAGAGCCTAAGGTGTAAATTATCGATAGTCCGTATCTCGGAAACTATAAGAGATAATGCAATTTGGCAACCGGCAATGTAATTAGCATGCCGAATATTACTTGGAATGTGAATTGGAACGAAATCGCCAATAGATAAGACCATTTTACAATTTGGGCCCAAGTTAGAAGCAGAGCCTAAGGTGTAAATTATCGATAGTCCATATCTCGGAAACTATAAGAGATAATGCAATTTGGCAACCGGCAATGTAATTAGCATGCCGAGTATTACTTGGAATGTGAATTGGAACGAAATCGCCAATAGATAAGACCATTTTACAATTTGGGCCCAAGTTAGAAGCAGAGCCTAAGGTGTAAATTATCGATAGTCCATATCTCGGAAACTATAAGAGATAATGCAATTTGGCAACCGGCAATGTAATTAGCATGCCGAATATTACTTGGAATGTGAATTGGAACGAAATCGCCAATAGATAAGACCATTTTACAATTTGGGCCCAAGTTAGAAGCAGAGCCTAAGGTGTAAATTATCGATAGTCCATATCTCGGAAACTATAAGAGATAATGCAATTTGGCAACCGGCAATGTAATTAGCATGCCGAATATTACTTGGAATGTGAATTGGAACGAAATCGCCAATAGATAAGACCATTTTACAATTTGGGCCCAAGTTAGAAGCAGAGCCTAAGGTGTAAATTATTGATAGTCCATATCTCGGAAACTATAAGAGATAATGCAATTTCGCAACCGGCAATGTAATTAGCATGCCGAATATTACTTGGAATGTGAATTGGAACGAAATCGCCAATAGATAAGACCATTTTACAATTTGGGCCCAAGTTAGAAGCAGAGCCTAAGGTGTAAATTATCGATAGTCCATATCTCGGAAACTATAAGAGATAATGCAATTTGGCAACCGGCAATGTAATTAGCATGCCGAATATTACTTGGAATGTGAATTGGAACGAAATCGCCAATAGATAAGGCCATTTTACAATTTGGGCCCAAGTTAGAAGCAGAGCCTAAGGTGTAAATTATCGATAGTCCATATCTCGGAAACTATAAGAGATAATGCAATTTGGCAACCGGCAATGTAATTAGCATGCCGAATATTACTTGGAATGTGAATTGGAACGAAATCGCCAATAGATAAGACCATTTTACAATTTGGGCCCAAGTTAGAAGCAGAGCCTAAGGTGTAAATTATCGATAGTCCATATCTCGGAAACTATAAGAGATAATGCAATTTGGCAACCGGCAATGTAATTAGCATGCCGAATATTACTTGGAATGTGAATTGGAACGAAATCGCCAATAGATAAGACCATTTTACAATTTGGGCCCAAGTTAGAAGCAGAGCCTAAGGTGTAAATTATCGATAGTCCATATCTCGGAAACTATAAGAGATAATGCAATTTGGCAACCGGCAATGTAATTAGCATGCCGAATATTACTTGGAATGTGAATTGGAACGAAATCGCCAATAGATAAGACCATTTTACAATTTGGGCCCAAGTTAGAAGCAGAGCCTAAGGTGTAAATTATCGATAGTCCATATCTCGGAAACTATAAGAGATAATGCAATTTGGCAACCGGCAATGTAATTAGCATGCCGAATATTACTTGGAATGTGAATTGGAACGAAATCGCCAATAGATAAGACCATTTTACAATTTGGGCCCAAATTAGAAGCAGAGCCTAAGGTGTAAATTATCGATAGTCCATATCTCGGAAACTATAAGAGATAATGCAATTTGGCAACCGGCAATGTAATTAGCATGCCGAATATTACTTGGAATGTGAATTGGAACGAAATCGCCAATAGATAAGACCATTTTACAATTTGGGCCCAAGTTAGAAGCAGAGCCTAAGGTGTAAATTATCGATAGTCCATATCTCGGAAACTATAAGAGATAATGCAATTTGGCAACCGGCAATGTAATTAGCATGCCGAATATTACTTGGAATGTGAATTGGAACGAAATCGCCAATAGATAAGACCATTTTACAATTTGGGCCCAAGTTAGAAGCAGAGCCTAAGGTGTAAATTATCGATAGTCCATATCTCGGAAACTATAAGAGATAATGCAATTTGGCAACCGGCAATGTAATTAGCATGCCGAATATTACTTGGAATGTGAATTGGAACGAAATCGCCAATAGATAAGACCATTTTACAATTTGGGCCCAAGTTAGAAGCAGAGCCTAAGGTGTAAATTATCGATAGTCCATATCTCGGAAACTATAAGAGATAATGCAATTTGGCAACCGGCAATGTAATTAGCATGCCGAATATTACTTGGAATGTGAATTGGAACGAAATCGCCAATAGATAAGACCATTTTACAATTTGGGCCCAAGTTAGAAGCAGAGCCTAAGGTGTAAATTATCGATAGTCCATATCTCGGAAACTATAAGAGATAATGCAATTTGGCAACCGGCAATGTAATTAGCATGCCGAATATTACTTGGAATGTGAATTGGAACGAAATCGCCAATAGATAAGACCATTTTACAATTTGGGCCCAAGTTAGAAGCAGAGCCTAAGGTGTAAATTATCGATAGTCCATATCTCGGAAACTATAAGAGATAATGCAATTTGGCAACCGGCAATGTAATTAGCATGCCGAATATTACTTGGAATGTGAATTGGAACGAAATCGCCAATAGATAAGACCATTTTACAATTTGGGCCCAAGTTAGAAGCAGAGCCTAAGGTGTAAATTATCGATAGTCCATATCTCGGAAACTATAAGAGATAATGCAATTTGGCAACCGGCAATGTAATTAGCATGCCGAATATTACTTGGAATGTGAATTGGAACGAAATCGCCAATAGATAAGACCATTTTACAATTTGGGCCCAAGTTAGAAGCAGAGCCTAAGGTGTAAATTATCGATAGTCCATATCTCGGAAACTATAAGAGATAATGCAATTTGGCAACCGGCAATGTAATTAGCATGCCGAATATTACTTGGAATGTGAATTGGAACGAAATCGCCAATAGATAAGACCATTTTACAATTTGGGCCCAAGTTAGAAGCAGAGCCTAAGGTGTAAATTATCGATAGTCCATATCTCACAAACTATAAGAGATAATGCAATTTGACAACCGGCAATGTAATTAGCATGCCGAATATTACTTGGAATGTGAATTGGAACGAAATCGCCAATAGTTAAGACCATTTTACAATTTGGGCCCAAGTTAGAAGCAGAGCCTAAGGTGTAAATTATCGATAGTCCATATCTCGGAAACTATAAGAGATAATGCAATTTGGCAACCGGCAATGTAATTAGCATGCCGAATATTACTTGGAATGTGAATTGGAACGAAATCGCCAACAGAGAAGACCATTTTACAATTTGGGTCCAAGTTAGAAGCAGAGCCTAAGGTGTAAATTATCGATAGTCCATATCTCGGAAACTATAAGAGATAATGCAATTTGGCAACCGGCAATGTAATTAGCATGCCGAATATTACTTGGAATGTGAATTGGAACGAAATCGCCAATAGATAAGACCATTTTACAATTTGGGCCCAAGTTAGAAGCAGAGCCTAAGGTGTAAATTATCGATAGTCCATATCTCGGAAACTATAAGAGATAATGCAATTTGGCAACCGGCAATGTAATTAGCATGCCGAATATTACTTGGAATGTGAATTGGAACGAAATCGCCAATAGATAAGACCATTTTACAATTTGGGCCCAAGTTAGAAGCAGAGCCTAAGGTGTAAATTATCGATAGTCCATATCTCGGAAACTATAAGAGATAATGCAATTTGGCAACCGGCAATGTAATTAGCATGCCGAATATTACTTGGAATGTGAATTGGAACGAAATCGCCAATAGATAAGACCATTTTACAATTTGGGCCCAAGTTAGAAGCAGAGCCTAAGGTGTAAATTATCGATAGTCCATATCTCGGAAACTATACGAGATAATGCAATTTGGCAACCGGCAATGTAATTAGCATGCCGAATATTACTTGGAATGTGAATTGGAACGAAATCGCCAATAGATAAGACCATTTTACTATTTGGGCCCAAGTTAGAAGCAGAGCCTAAGGTGTAAATTATCGATAGTCCATATCTCGGAAACTATAAGAGATAATGCAATTTGGCAACCGGCAATGTAATTAGCATGCCGAATATTACTTGGAATGTGAATTGGAACGAAATCGCCAATAGATAAGACCATTTTACAATTTGGGCCCAAGTTAGAAGCAGAGCCTAAGGTGTAAATTATCGATAGTCCATATCTCGGAAACTATAAGAGATAATGCAATTTGGCAACCGGCAATGTAATTAGCATGCCGAATATTACTTGGAATGTGAATTGGAACGAAATCGCCAATAGATAAGACCATTTTACAATTTGGGCCCAAGTTAGAAGCAGAGCCTAAGGTGTAAATTATTGATAGTCCATATCTCGGAAACTATAAGAGATAATGCAATTTCGCAACCGGCAATGTAATTAGCATGCCGAATATTACTTGGAATGTGAATTGGAACGAAATCGCCAATAGATAAGACCATTTTACAATTTGGGCCCAAGTTAGAAGCAGAGCCTAAGGTGTAAATTATCGATAGTCCATATCTCGGAAACTATAAGAGATAATGCAATTTGGCAACCGGCAATGTAATGAGCATGCCGAATATTACTTGGAATGTGAATTGGAACGAAATCGCCAACAGAGAAGACCATTTTACAATTTGGGCCCAAGTTAGAAGCAGAGCCTAATGTGTAAATTATTGATAGTCCATATCTCGGAAACTATAAGAGATAATGCAATTTGGCAACCGGCAATGTAATTAGCATGCCGAATATTACTTGGAATGTGAATTGGAACGAAATCGCCAATAGATAAGACCATTTTACAATTTGGGCCCAAGTTAGAAGCAGAGCCTAAGGTGTAAATTATCGATAGTCCATATCTCGGAAACTATAAGAGATAATGCAATTTGGCAACCGGCAATGTAATTAGCATGCCGAATATTACTTGGAATGTGAATTGGAACGAAATCGCCAATAGATAAGACCATTTTACTATTTGGGCCCAAGTTAGAAGCAGAGCCTAAGGTGTAAATTATCGATAGTCCATATCTCGGAAACTATAAGAGATAATGCAATTTGGCAACCGGCAATGTAATTGGCATGCCGAATATTACTTGGAATGTGAATTGGAACGAAATCGCCAATAGATAAGACCATTTTACAATTTGGGCCCAAGTTAGAAGCAGAGCCTAAGGTGTAAATTATCGATAGTCCATATCTCGGAAACTATAAGAGATAATGCAATTTGGCAACCGGCAATGTAATTAGCATGCCGAATATTACTTGGAATGTGAATTGGAACGAAATCGCCAATAGATAAGACCATTTTACAATTTGGGCCCAAGTTAGAAGCAGAGCCTAAGGTGTAAATTATTGATAGTCCATATCTCGGAAACTATAAGAGATAATGCAATTTCGCAACCGGCAATGTAATTAGCATGCCGAATATTACTTGGAATGTGAATTGGAACGAAATCGCCAATAGATAAGACCATTTTACAATTTGGGCCCAAGTTAGAAGCAGAGCCTAAGGTGTAAATTATCGATAGTCCATATCTCGGAAACTATAAGAGATAATGCAATTTGGCAACCGGCAATGTAATGAGCATGCCGAATATTACTTGGAATGTGAATTGGAACGAAATCGCCAATAGATAAGACCATTTTACAATTTGGGCCCAAGTTAGAAGCAGAGCCTAAGGTGTAAATTATTGATAGTCCATATCTCGGAAACTATAAGAGATAATGCAATTTCGCAACCGGCAATGTAATTAGCATGCCGAATATCACTTGGAATGTGAATTGGGACGAAATCGCCAATAGATAAGACCATTTTACAATTTGGGCCCAAGTTAAAAGCAGAGCCTAAGGTGTAAATTATCGATAGTCCATATCTCGGAAACTATAAGAGATAATGCAATTTGGCAACCGGCAATGTAATTAGCATGCCGAATATTACTTGGAATGTGAGTTGGAACGAAATCGCCAATAGATAAGACCATTTTACAATTTGGGCCCAAGTTAGAAGCAGAGCCTAAGGTGTAAATTATCGATAGTCCATATCTCGGAAACTATAAGAGATAATGCAATTTGGCAACCGGCAATGTAATTAGCATGCCGAATACTACTTGGAATGTGAATTGGAACGAAATCGCCAATAGGTAAGACCATTTTACAATTTGGGCCCAAGTTAGAAGCAGAGCCTAAGGTGTAAATTATCGATAGTCCATATCTCGGAAACTATAAGAGATAATTCAATTTGGCAACCTGCAATGTAATTAGCATGCCGAATATTACTTGGAATGTGAATTGGAACGAAATCGCCAATAGATAAGACCATTTTACAATTTGGGCCCAAGTTAGAAGCAGAGCCTAAGGTGTAAATTATCGATAGTCCATATCTCGGAAACTATAAGAGATAATGCAATTTGGCAACCGGCAATGTAATTAGCATGCCGAATATTACTTGGAATGTGAATTGGAACGAAATCGCCAATAGATAAGGCCATTTTACAATTTGGGCCCAAGTTAGAAGCAGAGCCTAAGGTGTAAATAATCGATAGTCCATATCTCGGAAACTATAAGAGTTAATGCAATTTGACAACCGGCAATGTAATTAGCATGCCGAATATTACTTGGAATGTGAATTGGAACGAAATCGCCAATAGATAAGACCATTTTACAATTTGGGCCCAAGTTAGAAGCAGAGCCTAAGGTGTAAATTATCGATAGTCCATATCTCGGAAACTATAAGAGATAATGCAATTTGGCAACCGGCAATGTAATTAGCATGCCGAATATTAATTGGAATGTGAAATGTAACGAAATCGCCAATAGATAAGACCATTTTACAATTTGGGCCCAAGTTAGAAGCAGAGCCTAAGGTGTAAATGATCGATAGTCCATATCTCGGAAACTATAAGAGATAATGCAATTTGGCAACCGGCAATGTAATTAGCATGCCGAATAATACTTGGAATGTGAATTGGAACGAAATCGCCAATAGGTAAGACCATTTTACAATTTGGGCCCAAGTTAGAAGCAGAGCCTAAGGTGTAAATTATCGATAGTCCATATCTTGGAAACTATAAGAGATAATTCAATTTGGCAACCGGCAATGTAATTAGCATGCCGAATATTACTTGGAATGTGAATTGGAACGAAATCGCCAATAGATAAGACCATTTTACAATTTGGGCCCAAGTTAGAAGCAGAGCCTAATGTGTAAATTATTGATAGTCCATATCTCGGAAACTATAAGAGATAATGCAATTTGGCAACCGGCAATGTAATTAGCATGCCGAATATTACTTGGAATGTGAATTGGAACGAAATCGCCAATAGATAAGACCATTTTACTATTTGGGCCCAAGATAGAAGCAGAGCCTAAGGTGTAAATTATCGATAGTCCATATCTCGGAAACTATAAGAGATAATGCAATTTGGCAACCGGCAATGTAATTAGCATGCCGAATATTACTTGGAATGTGAATTGGAACGAAATCGCCAATAGATAAGACCATTTTACAATTTGGGCCCAAGTTAGAAGCAGAGCCTAAGGTGTAAATTATCGATAGTCCATATCTCGGAAACTATAAGAGATAATGCAATTTGGCAACCGGCAATGTAATTAGCATGCCGAATATTACTTGGAATGTGAATTGGAACGAAATCGCCAATAGATAAGACCATTTTACAATTTGGGCCCAAGTTAGAAGCAGAGCCTAAGGTGTAAATTATTGATAGTCCATATCTCGGAAACTATAAGAGATAATGCAATTTCGCAACCGGCAATGTAATTAGCATGCCGAATATTACTTGGAATGTGAATTGGAACGAAATCGCCAATAGATAAGACCATTTTACAATTTGGGCCCAAGTTAGAAGCAGAGCCTAAGGTGTAAATTATCGATAGTCCATATCTCGGAAACTATAAGAGATAATGCAATTTGGCAACCGGCAATGTAATGAGCATGCCGAATATTACTTGGAATGTGAATTGGAACGAAATCGCCAACAGAGAAGACCATTTTACAATTTGGGCCCAAGTTAGAAGCAGAGCCTAAGGTGTAAATTATCGATAGTCCATATCTCGGAAACTATAAGAGATAATGCAATTTGGCAACCGGCAATGTAATTAGCATGCCGAATATTACTTGGAATGTGAATTGGAACGAAATCGCCAATAGATAAGACCATTTTACAATTTGGGCCCAAGTTAGAAGCAGAGCCTAAGGTGTAAATTATTGATAGTCCATATCTCGGAAACTATAAGAGATAATGCAATTTCGCAACCGGCAATGTAATTAGCATGCCGAATATCACTTGGAATGTGAATTGGGACGAAATCGCCAATAGATAAGACCATTTTACAATTTGGGCCCAAGTTAGAAGCAGAGCCTAAGGTGTAAATTATCGATAGTCCATATCTCGGAAACTATAAGAGATAATGCAATTTGGCAACCGGCAATGTAATTAGCATGCCGAATATTACTTGGAATGTGAGTTGGAACGAAATCGCCAATAGATAAGACCATTTTACAATTTGGGCCCAAGTTAGAAGCAGAGCCTAAGGTGTAAATTATCGATAGTCCATATCTCGGAAACTATAAGAGATAATGCAATTTGGCAACCGGCAATGTAATTAGCATGCCGAATACTACTTGGAATGTGAATTGGAACGGAATCGCCAATAGGTAAGACCATTTTACAATTTGGGCCCAAGTTAGAAGCAGAGCCTTAGGTGTAAATTATCGATAGTCCATATCTCGGAAACTATAAGAGATAATTCAATTTGGCAACCTGCAATGTAATTAGCATGCCGAATATTACTTGGAATGTGAATTGGAACGAAATCGCCAATAGATAAGACCATTTTACAATTTGGGCCCAAGTTAGAAGCAGAGCCTAAGGAGTAAATTATCGATAGTCCATATCTCGGAAACTATAAGAGATAATGCAATTTGGCAACCGGCAATGTAATTAGCATGCCGAATATTACTTGGAATGTGAATTGGAACGAAATCGCCAATAGATAAGACCATTTTACAATTTGGGCCCAAGTTAGAAGCAGAGCCTAAGGTGTAAATTATCGATAGTCCATATCTCGGAAACTATAAGAGTTAATGCAATTTGACAACCGGCAATGTAATTAGCATGCCGAATATTACTTGGAATGTGAATTGGAACGAAATCGCCAATAGATAAGACCATTTTACAATTTGGGCCCAAGTTAGAAGCAGAGCCTAAGGTGTAAATTATCGATAGTCCATATCTCGGAAACTATAAGACATAATGCAATTTGGCAACCGGCAATGTAATTAGCATGCCGAATATTAATTGGAATGTGAATTGGAACGAAATCGCCAATAGATAAGACCATTTTACAATTTGGGCCCAAGTTAGAAGCAGAGCCTAAGGTGTAAATGATCGATAGTCCATATCTCGGAAACTATAAGACATAATGCAATTTGGCAACCGGCAATGTAATTAGCATGCCGAATATTAATTGGAATGTGAATTGGAACGAAATCGCCAATAGATAAGACCATTTTACAATTTGGGCCCAAGTTAGAAGCAGAGCCTAAGGTGTAAATGATCGATAGTCCATATCTCGGAAACTATAAGAGATAATGCAATTTGGCAACCGGCAATGTAATTAGCATGCCGAATAATACTTGGAATGTGAATTGGAACGAAATCGCCAATAGGTAAGACCATTTTAAAATTTGGGCCCAAGTTAGAAGCAGAGCCTAAGGTGTAAATTATCGATAGTCCATATCTTGGAAACTATAAGAGATAATTCAATTTGGCAACCGGCAATGTAATTAGCATGCCGAATATTACTTGGAATGTGAATTGGAACGAAATCGCCAATAGAGAAGACCATTTTACAATTTGGGCCCAAGTTAGAAGCAGAGCCTAAGGTGTAAATAATCGATAGTCCATATCTCGGAAACTATAAGAGTTAATGCAATTTGACAACCGGCAATGTAATTAGCATGCCGAATATTACTTGGAATGTGAATTGGAACGAAATCGCCAATAGATAAGACCATTTTACAATTTGGGCCCAAGTTAGAAGCAGAGCCTAAGGTGTAAATTATCGATAGTCCATATCTCGGAAACTATAAGAGATAATGCAATTTGGCAACCGGCAATGTAATTAGCATGCCGAATATTAATTGGAATGTGAATTGGAACGAAATCGCCAATAGATAAGACCATTTTACAATTTGGGCCCAAGTTAGAAGCAGAGCCTAAGGTGTAAATGATCGATAGTCCATATCTCGGAAACTATAAGAGATAATGCAATTTGGCAACCGGCAATGTAATTAGCATGCCGAATAATACTTGGAATGTGAATTGGAACGAAATCGCCAATAGGTAAGACCATTTTACAATTTGGGCCCAAGTTAGAAGCAGAGCCTAAGGTGTAAATGATCGATAGTCCATATCTCGGAAACTATAAGACATAATGCAATTTGGCAACCGGCAATGTAATTAGCATGCCGAATATTAATTGGAATGTGAATTGGAACGAAATCGCCAATAGATAAGACCATTTTACAATTTGGGCCCAAGTTAGAAGCAGAGCCTAAGGTGTAAATGATCGATAGTCCATATCTCGGAAACTATAAGAGATAATGCAATTTGGCAACCGGCAATGTAATTAGCATGCCGAATAATACTTGGAATGTGAATTGGAACGAAATCGCCAATAGGTAAGACCATTTTAAAATTTGGGCCCAAGTTAGAAGCAGAGCCTAAGGTGTAAATTATCGATAGTCCATATCTCGGAAACTATAAGAGATAATGCAATTTGGCAACCGGCAATGTAATTAGCATGCCGAATATTACTTGGAATGTGAATTGGAACGAAATCGCCAATAGATAAGACCATTTTACAATTTGGGCCCAAGTTAGAAGCAGAGCCTAAGGTGTAAATTATCGATAGTCCATATCTCGGAAACTATAAGAGATAATGCAATTTGGCAACCGGCAATGTAATTAGCATGCCGAATATTACTTGGAATGTGAATTGGAACGAAATCGCCAATAGATAAGACCATTTTACAATTTGGGCCCAAGTTAGAAGCAGAGCCTAAGGTTTAAATTATTGATAGTCCATATCTCGGAAACTATAAGAGATAATGCAATTTCGCAACCGGCAATGTAATTAGCATGCCGAATATTACTTGGAATGTGAATTGGAACGAAATCGCCAATAGATAAGACCATTTTACAATTTGGGCCCAAGTTAGAAGCAGAGCCTAAGGTGTAAATTATCGATAGTCCATATCTCGGAAACTATAAGAGATAATGCAATTTGGCAACCGGCAATGTAATGAGCATGCCGAATATTACTTGGAATGTGAATTGGAACGAAATCGCCAACAGAGAAGACCATTTTACAATTTGGGCCCAAGTTAGAAGCAGAGCCTAAGGTGTAAATTATCGATAGTCCATATCTCGGAAACTATAAGAGATAATGCAATTTGGCAACCGGCAATGTAATTAGCATGCCGAATATTACTTGGAATGTGAATTGGAACGAAATCGCCAATAGATAAGACCATTTTACAATTTGGGCCCAAGTTAGAAGCAGAGCCTAAGGTGTAAATTATTGATAGTCCATATCTCGGAAACTATAAGAGATAATGCAATTTCGCAACCGGCAATGTAATTAGCATGCCGAATATCACTTGGAATGTGAATTGGGACGAAATCGCCAATAGATAAGACCATTTTACAATTTGGGCCCAAGTTAGAAGCAGAGCCTAAGGTGTAAATTATCGATAGTCCATATCTCGGAAACTATAAGAGATAATGCAATTTGGCAACCGGCAATGTAATTAGCATGCCGAATATTACTTGGAATGTGAGTTGGAACGAAATCGCCAATAGATAAGACCATTTTACAATTTGGGCCCAAGTTAGAAGCAGAGCCTAAGGTGTAAATTATCGATAGTCCATATCTCGGAAACTATAAGAGATAATGCAATTTGGCAACCGGCAATGTAATTAGCATGCCGAATACTACTTGGAATGTGAATTGGAACGGAATCGCCAATAGGTAAGACCATTTTACAATTTGGGCCCAAGTTAGAAGCAGAGCCTTAGGTGTAAATTATCGATAGTCCATATCTCGGAAACTATAAGAGATAATTCAATTTGGCAACCTGCAATGTAATTAGCATGCCGAATATTACTTGGAATGTGAATTGGAACGAAATCGCCAATAGATAAGACCATTTTACAATTTGGGCCCAAGTTAGAAGCAGAGCCTAAGGAGTAAATTATCGATAGTCCATATCTCGGAAACTATAAGAGATAATGCAATTTGGCAACCGGCAATGTAATTAGCATGCCGAATATTACTTGGAATGTGAATTGGAACGAAATCGCCAATAGATAAGACCATTTTACAATTTGGGCCCAAGTTAGAAGCAGAGCCTAAGGTGTAAATTATCGATAGTCCATATCTCGGAAACTATAAGAGTTAATGCAATTTGACAACCGGCAATGTAATTAGCATGCCGAATATTACTTGGAATGTGAATTGGAACGAAATCGCCAATAGATAAGACCATTTTACAATTTGGGCCCAAGTTAGAAGCAGAGCCTAAGGTGTAAATTATCGATAGTCCATATCTCGGAAACTATAAGACATAATGCAATTTGGCAACCGGCAATGTAATTAGCATGCCGAATATTAATTGGAATGTGAATTGGAACGAAATCGCCAATAGATAAGACCATTTTACAATTTGGGCCCAAGTTAGAAGCAGAGCCTAAGGTGTAAATGATCGATAGTCCATATCTCGGAAACTATAAGAGATAATGCAATTTGGCAACCGGCAATGTAATTAGCATGCCGAATAATACTTGGAATGTGAATTGGAACGAAATCGCCAATAGGTAAGACCATTTTAAAATTTGGGCCCAAGTTAGAAGCAGAGCCTAAGGTGTAAATTATCGATAGTCCATATCTCGGAAACTATAAGACATAATGCAATTTGGCAACCGGCAATGTAATTAGCATGCCGAATATTAATTGGAATGTGAATTGGAACGAAATCGCCAATAGATAAGACCATTTTACAATTTGGGCCCAAGTTAGAAGCAGAGCCTAAGGTGTAAATGATCGATAGTCCATATCTCGGAAACTATAAGACATAATGCAATTTGGCAACCGGCAATGTAATTAGCATGCCGAATATTAATTGGAATGTGAATTGGAACGAAATCGCCAATAGATAAGACCATTTTACAATTTGGGCCCAAGTTAGAAGCAGAGCCTAAGGTGTAAATGATCGATAGTCCATATCTCGGAAACTATAAGAGATAATGCAATTTGGCAACCGGCAATGTAATTAGCATGCCGAATAATACTTGGAATGTGAATTGGAACGAAATCGCCAATAGGTAAGACCATTTTAAAATTTGGGCCCAAGTTAGAAGCAGAGCCTAAGGTGTAAATTATCGATAGTCCATATCTTGGAAACTATAAGAGATAATTCAATTTGGCAACCGGCAATGTAATTAGCATGCCGAATATTACTTGGAATGTGAATTGGAACGAAATCGCCAATAGAGAAGACCATTTTACAATTTGGGCCCAAGTTAGAAGCAGAGCCTAAGGTGTAAATAATCGATAGTCCATATCTCGGAAACTATAAGAGTTAATGCAATTTGACAACCGGCAATGTAATTAGCATGCCGAATATTACTTGGAATGTGAATTGGAACGAAATCGCCAATAGATAAGACCATTTTACAATTTGGGCCCAAGTTAGAAGCAGAGCCTAAGGTGTAAATTATCGATAGTCCATATCTCGGAAACTATAAGAGATAATGCAATTTGGCAACCGGCAATGTAATTAGCATGCCGAATATTAATTGGAATGTGAATTGGAACGAAATCGCCAATAGATAAGACCATTTTACAATTTGGGCCCAAGTTAGAAGCAGAGCCTAAGGTGTAAATGATCGATAGTCCATATCTCGGAAACTATAAGAGATAATGCAATTTGGCAACCGGCAATGTAATTAGCATGCCGAATAATACTTGGAATGTGAATTGGAACGAAATCGCCAATAGGTAAGACCATTTTACAATTTGGGCCCAAGTTAGAAGCAGAGCCTAAGGTGTAAATGATCGATAGTCCATATCTCGGAAACTATAAGACATAATGCAATTTGGCAACCGGCAATGTAATTAGCATGCCGAATATTAATTGGAATGTGAATTGGAACGAAATCGCCAATAGATAAGACCATTTTACAATTTGGGCCCAAGTTAGAAGCAGAGCCTAAGGTGTAAATGATCGATAGTCCATATCTCGGAAACTATAAGAGATAATGCAATTTGGCAACCGGCAATGTAATTAGCATGCCGAATAATACTTGGAATGTGAATTGGAACGAAATCGCCAATAGGTAAGACCATTTTAAAATTTGGGCCCAAGTTAGAAGCAGAGCCTAAGGTGTAAATTATCGATAGTCCATATCTCGGAAACTATAAGAGATAATGCAATTTGGCAACCGGCAATGTAATTAGCATGCCGAATATTACTTGGAATGTGAATTGGAACGAAATCGCCAATAGATAAGACCATTTTACAATTTGGGCCCAAGTTAGAAGCAGAGCCTAAGGTGTAAATTATCGATAGTCCATATCTCGGAAACTATAAGAGATAATGCAATTTGGCAACCGGCAATGTAATTAGCATGCCGAATATTACTTGGAATGTGAATTGGAACGAAATCGCCAATAGATAAGACCATTTTACAATTTGGGCCCAAGTTAGAAGCAGAGCCTAAGGTGTAAATTATTGATAGTCCATATCTCGGAAACTATAAGAGATAATGCAATTTCGCAACCGGCAATGTAATTAGCATGCCGAATATTACTTGGAATGTGAATTGGAACGAAATCGCCAATAGATAAGACCATTTTACAATTTGGGCCCAAGTTAGAAGCAGAGCCTAAGGTGTAAATTATCGATAGTCCATATCTCGGAAACTATAAGAGATAATGCAATTTGGCAACCGGCAATGTAATGAGCATGCCGAATATTACTTGGAATGTGAATTGGAACGAAATCGCCAACAGAGAAGACCATTTTACAATTTGGGCCCAAGTTAGAAGCAGAGCCTAAGGTGTAAATTATCGATAGTCCATATCTCGGAAACTATAAGAGATAATGCAATTTGGCAACCGGCAATGTAATTAGCATGCCGAATATTACTTGGAATGTGAATTGGAACGAAATCGCCAATAGATAAGACCATTTTACAATTTGGGCCCAAGTTAGAAGCAGAGCCTAAGGTGTAAATTATTGATAGTCCATATCTCGGAAACTATAAGAGATAATGCAATTTCGCAACCGGCAATGTAATTAGCATGCCGAATATCACTTGGAATGTGAATTGGGACGAAATCGCCAATAGATAAGACCATTTTACAATTTGGGCCCAAGTTAGAAGCAGAGCCTAAGGTGTAAATTATCGATAGTCCATATCTCGGAAACTATAAGAGATAATGCAATTTGGCAACCGGCAATGTAATTAGCATGCCGAATATTACTTGGAATGTGAGTTGGAACGAAATCGCCAATAGATAAGACCATTTTACAATTTGGGCCCAAGTTAGAAGCAGAGCCTAAGGTGTAAATTATCGATAGTCCATATCTCGGAAACTATAAGAGATAATGCAATTTGGCAACCGGCAATGTAATTAGCATGCCGAATACTACTTGGAATGTGAATTGGAACGGAATCGCCAATAGGTAAGACCATTTTACAATTTGGGCCCAAGTTAGAAGCAGAGCCTTAGGTGTAAATTATCGATAGTCCATATCTCGGAAACTATAAGAGATAATTCAATTTGGCAACCTGCAATGTAATTAGCATGCCGAATATTACTTGGAATGTGAATTGGAACGAAATCGCCAATAGATAAGACCATTTTACAATTTGGGCCCAAGTTAGAAGCAGAGCCTAAGGAGTAAATTATCGATAGTCCATATCTCGGAAACTATAAGAGATAATGCAATTTGGCAACCGGCAATGTAATTAGCATGCCGAATATTACTTGGAATGTGAATTGGAACGAAATCGCCAATAGATAAGACCATTTTACAATTTGGGCCCAAGTTAGAAGCAGAGCCTAAGGTGTAAATTATCGATAGTCCATATCTCGGAAACTATAAGAGTTAATGCAATTTGACAACCGGCAATGTAATTAGCATGCCGAATATTACTTGGAATGTGAATTGGAACGAAATCGCCAATAGATAAGACCATTTTACAATTTGGGCCCAAGTTAGAAGCAGAGCCTAAGGTGTAAATTATCGATAGTCCATATCTCGGAAACTATAAGACATAATGCAATTTGGCAACCGGCAATGTAATTAGCATGCCGAATATTAATTGGAATGTGAATTGGAACGAAATCGCCAATAGATAAGACCATTTTACAATTTGGGCCCAAGTTAGAAGCAGAGCCTAAGGTGTAAATGATCGATAGTCCATATCTCGGAAACTATAAGAGATAATGCAATTTGGCAACCGGCAATGTAATTAGCATGCCGAATAATACTTGGAATGTGAATTGGAACGAAATCGCCAATAGGTAAGACCATTTTAAAATTTGGGCCCAAGTTAGAAGCAGAGCCTAAGGTGTAAATTATCGATAGTCCATATCTTGGAAACTATAAGAGATAATTCAATTTGGCAACCGGCAATGTAATTAGCATGCCGAATATTACTTGGAATGTGAATTGGAACGAAATCGCCAATAGATAAGACCATTTTACAATTTGGGCCCAAGTTAGAAGCAGAGCCTAATGTGTAAATTATTGATAGTCCATATCTCGGAAACTATAAGAGATAATGCAATTTGGCAACCGGCAATGTAATTAGCATGCCGAATATTACTTGGAATGTGAATTGGAACGAAATCGCAAATAGAGAAGACCATTTTACAATTTGGGCCCAAGTTAGAAGCAGAGCCTAAGGTGTAAATTATCGATAGTCCATATCTCGGAAACTATAAGAGATAATGCAATTTGGCAACCGGCAATGTAATTAGCATGCCGAATATTACTTGGAATGTGAATTGGAACGAAATCGCCAATAGATAAGACCATTTTACAATTTGGGCCCAAGTTAGAAGCAGAGCCTAAGGTGTAAATTATCGAGAGTCCATATCTCGGAAACTATAAGAAATAATGCAATTTGGCAACGGGCAATGTAATTAGCATGCCGAATATTACTTGGAATGTGAATTGGAACGAAATCGCCAATAGAGAAGACCATTTTACAATTTGGGCCCAAGTTAGAAGCAGAGCCTAAGATGTAAATTATCGATAGTCCATATCTCGGAAACTATAAGAGATAATGCAATTTGGCAACCGGCAATGTAATTATCATGCCGAATATTACTTGGAATGTGAATTGGAACGAAATCGCCAATAGATAAGACCATTTTACAATTTGGGCCCAAGTTAGAAGCAGAGCCTAAGGTGTAAATTATCGATAGTCCATATCTCGGAAACTATAAGAGATTATTCAATTTGGCAACCGGCAATGTAATTAGCATGCCGGATATTACTTGGAATGTGAATTGGAACGAAATCGCCAATAGATAAGACCATTTTACAATTTGGGCCCAAGTTAGAAGCAGAGCCTAAGGTGTAAATTATCGATAGTCCATATCTCGGAAACTATAAGAGATAATGCAATTTGGCAACCGGCAATGTAATTAGCATGCCGAATATTACTTGGATTGTGAATTGGAACGAAATCGCCAATAGAGAAGACCATTTTACAATTTGGGCCCAAGTTAGAAGCATAGCCTAAGGTGTAAATTATCGATAGTCCATATCTCGGAAACTATAAGAGATAATGCAATTTGGCAACCGGCAATGTAATTAGCATGCCGAATATTACTTGGAATGTGAATTGGAACGAAATCGCCAATAGATAAGACCATTTTACAATTTGGGCCCAAGTTAGAAGCAGAGCCTAAGGTGTAAATTATCGATAGTCCATATCTCGGAAACTATAAGAGATAATGCAATTTGGCAACCGGCAATGTAATTAGCATGCCGAATATTACTTGGAATGTGAATTGGAACGAAATCGCCAATAGATAAGACCATTTTACAATTTGGGCCCAAGTTAGAAGCAGAGCCTAAGGTGTAAATTATCGATAGTCCATATCTCGGAAACTATAAGAGATAATGCAATTTGGCAACCGGCAATGTAATTAGCATGCCGAATATTACTTGGAATGTGAATTGGAACGAAATCGCCAATAGATAAGACCATTTTACAATTTGGGCCCAAGTTAGAAAAACAGAGCCTAAGGTGTAAATTATCGATAGTCCATATCTCGGAAACTATAAGAGATAATACAATTTGGCAACCGGCAATGTAATTAGCATGCCGAATATTACTTGGAATGTGAATTGGAACGAAATCGCCAATAGATAAGACCATTTTACAATTTGTGCCCAAGTTAGAAGCAGAGCCTAAGGCCAATTATCGATAGTCCATATCTCGGAAACTATAAGAGATAATGCAATTTGGCAACCGGCAATGTAATTAGCATGCCGAATATTACTTGGAATGTGAATTGGAACGAAATCGCCAATAGATAAGACCATTTTACAATTTGGGCCCAAGTTAGAAGCAGAGCCTAAGGTGTAAATTATCGATAGTCCATATCTCGGAAACTATAAGAGATAATGCAATTTGGCAACCGGCAATGTAATTAGCATGCCGAATATTACTTGGAATGTGAATTGGAACGAAATCGCCAATAGATAAGACCATTTTACAATTTGGGCCCAAGTTAGAAGCAGAGCCTAAGGTGTAAATTATTGATAGTCCATATCTCGGAAACTATAAGAGATAATGCAATTTCGCAACCGGCAATGTAATTAGCATGCCGAATATTACTTGGAATGTGAATTGGAACGAAATCGCCAATAGATAAGACCATTTTACAATTTGGGCCCAAGTTAGAAGCAGAGCCTAAGGTGTAAATTATCGATAGTCCATAACTCGGAAACTATAAGAGATAATGCAATTTGGCAACCGGCAATGTAATTAGCATGCCGAATATTACTTGGAATGTGAATTGGAACGAAATCGCCAATAGGTAAGACCATTTTACAATTTGGGCCCAAGTTAGAAGCAGAGCCTAAGGTGTAAATTATCGATAGTCCATATCTCGAAAACTATAAGTGATAATGCAATTTGGCAACCATCAATGTAATTAGCATGCCGAATATTACTTGGAATGTGAATTGGAACGAAATCGCCAATAGAGAAGACCATTTTACAATTTGGGCCCAAGTTAGAAGCAGAGCCTAAGGTGTAAATAATCGATAGTCCATATCTCGGAAACTATAAGAGTTAATGCAATTTGACAACCGGCAATGTAATTAGCATGCCGAATATTACTTGGAATGTGAATTGGAACGAAATCGCCAATAGATAAGACCATTTTACAATTTGGGCCCAAGTTAGAAGCAGAGCCTAAGGTGTAAATTATCGATAGTCCATATCTCGGAAACTATAAGAGATAATGCAATTTGGCAACCGGCAATGTAATTAGCATGCCGAATATTAATTGGAATGTGAATTGGAACGAAATCGCCAATAGATAAGACCATTTTACAATTTGGGCCCAAGTTAGAAGCAGAGCCTAAGGTGTAAATGATCGATAGTCCATATCTCGGAAACTATAAGAGATAATGCAATTTGGCAACCGGCAATGTAATTAGCATGCCGAATAATACTTGGAATGTGAATTGGAACGAAATCGCCAATAGGTAAGACCATTTTACAATTTGGGCCCAAGTTAGAAGCAGAGCCTAAGGTGTAAATGATCGATAGTCCATATCTCGGAAACTATAAGACATAATGCAATTTGGCAACCGGCAATGTAATTAGCATGCCGAATATTAATTGGAATGTGAATTGGAACGAAATCGCCAATAGATAAGACCATTTTACAATTTGGGCCCAAGTTAGAAGCAGAGCCTAAGGTGTAAATGATCGATAGTCCATATCTCGGAAACTATAAGAGATAATGCAATTTGGCAACCGGCAATGTAATTAGCATGCCGAATAATACTTGGAATGTGAATTGGAACGAAATCGCCAATAGGTAAGACCATTTTAAAATTTGGGCCCAAGTTAGAAGCAGAGCCTAAGGTGTAAATTATCGATAGTCCATATCTCGGAAACTATAAGAGATAATGCAATTTGGCAACCGGCAATGTAATTAGCATGCCGAATATTACTTGGAATGTGAATTGGAACGAAATCGCCAATAGATAAGACCATTTTACAATTTGGGCCCAAGTTAGAAGCAGAGCCTAAGGTGTAAATTATCGATAGTCCATATCTCGGAAACTATAAGAGATAATGCAATTTGGCAACCGGCAATGTAATTAGCATGCCGAATATTACTTGGAATGTGAATTGGAACGAAATCGCCAATAGATAAGACCATTTTACAATTTGGGCCCAAGTTAGAAGCAGAGCCTAAGGTTTAAATTATTGATAGTCCATATCTCGGAAACTATAAGAGATAATGCAATTTCGCAACCGGCAATGTAATTAGCATGCCGAATATTACTTGGAATGTGAATTGGAACGAAATCGCCAATAGATAAGACCATTTTACAATTTGGGCCCAAGTTAGAAGCAGAGCCTAAGGTGTAAATTATCGATAGTCCATATCTCGGAAACTATAAGAGATAATGCAATTTGGCAACCGGCAATGTAATGAGCATGCCGAATATTACTTGGAATGTGAATTGGAACGAAATCGCCAACAGAGAAGACCATTTTACAATTTGGGCCCAAGTTAGAAGCAGAGCCTAAGGTGTAAATTATCGATAGTCCATATCTCGGAAACTATAAGAGATAATGCAATTTGGCAACCGGCAATGTAATTAGCATGCCGAATATTACTTGGAATGTGAATTGGAACGAAATCGCCAATAGATAAGACCATTTTACAATTTGGGCCCAAGTTAGAAGCAGAGCCTAAGGTGTAAATTATTGATAGTCCATATCTCGGAAACTATAAGAGATAATGCAATTTCGCAACCGGCAATGTAATTAGCATGCCGAATATCACTTGGAATGTGAATTGGGACGAAATCGCCAATAGATAAGACCATTTTACAATTTGGGCCCAAGTTAGAAGCAGAGCCTAAGGTGTAAATTATCGATAGTCCATATCTCGGAAACTATAAGAGATAATGCAATTTGGCAACCGGCAATGTAATTAGCATGCCGAATATTACTTGGAATGTGAGTTGGAACGAAATCGCCAATAGATAAGACCATTTTACAATTTGGGCCCAAGTTAGAAGCAGAGCCTAAGGTGTAAATTATCGATAGTCCATATCTCGGAAACTATAAGAGATAATGCAATTTGGCAACCGGCAATGTAATTAGCATGCCGAATACTACTTGGAATGTGAATTGGAACGGAATCGCCAATAGGTAAGACCATTTTACAATTTGGGCCCAAGTTAGAAGCAGAGCCTTAGGTGTAAATTATCGATAGTCCATATCTCGGAAACTATAAGAGATAATTCAATTTGGCAACCTGCAATGTAATTAGCATGCCGAATATTACTTGGAATGTGAATTGGAACGAAATCGCCAATAGATAAGACCATTTTACAATTTGGGCCCAAGTTAGAAGCAGAGCCTAAGGAGTAAATTATCGATAGTCCATATCTCGGAAACTATAAGAGATAATGCAATTTGGCAACCGGCAATGTAATTAGCATGCCGAATATTACTTGGAATGTGAATTGGAACGAAATCGCCAATAGATAAGACCATTTTACAATTTGGGCCCAAGTTAGAAGCAGAGCCTAAGGTGTAAATTATCGATAGTCCATATCTCGGAAACTATAAGAGTTAATGCAATTTGACAACCGGCAATGTAATTAGCATGCCGAATATTACTTGGAATGTGAATTGGAACGAAATCGCCAATAGATAAGACCATTTTACAATTTGGGCCCAAGTTAGAAGCAGAGCCTAAGGTGTAAATTATCGATAGTCCATATCTCGGAAACTATAAGACATAATGCAATTTGGCAACCGGCAATGTAATTAGCATGCCGAATATTAATTGGAATGTGAATTGGAACGAAATCGCCAATAGATAAGACCATTTTACAATTTGGGCCCAAGTTAGAAGCAGAGCCTAAGGTGTAAATGATCGATAGTCCATATCTCGGAAACTATAAGAGATAATGCAATTTGGCAACCGGCAATGTAATTAGCATGCCGAATAATACTTGGAATGTGAATTGGAACGAAATCGCCAATAGGTAAGACCATTTTAAAATTTGGGCCCAAGTTAGAAGCAGAGCCTAAGGTGTAAATTATCGATAGTCCATATCTCGGAAACTATAAGACATAATGCAATTTGGCAACCGGCAATGTAATTAGCATGCCGAATATTAATTGGAATGTGAATTGGAACGAAATCGCCAATAGATAAGACCATTTTACAATTTGGGCCCAAGTTAGAAGCAGAGCCTAAGGTGTAAATGATCGATAGTCCATATCTCGGAAACTATAAGACATAATGCAATTTGGCAACCGGCAATGTAATTAGCATGCCGAATATTAATTGGAATGTGAATTGGAACGAAATCGCCAATAGATAAGACCATTTTACAATTTGGGCCCAAGTTAGAAGCAGAGCCTAAGGTGTAAATGATCGATAGTCCATATCTCGGAAACTATAAGAGATAATGCAATTTGGCAACCGGCAATGTAATTAGCATGCCGAATAATACTTGGAATGTGAATTGGAACGAAATCGCCAATAGGTAAGACCATTTTAAAATTTGGGCCCAAGTTAGAAGCAGAGCCTAAGGTGTAAATTATCGATAGTCCATATCTTGGAAACTATAAGAGATAATTCAATTTGGCAACCGGCAATGTAATTAGCATGCCGAATATTACTTGGAATGTGAATTGGAACGAAATCGCCAATAGAGAAGACCATTTTACAATTTGGGCCCAAGTTAGAAGCAGAGCCTAAGGTGTAAATAATCGATAGTCCATATCTCGGAAACTATAAGAGTTAATGCAATTTGACAACCGGCAATGTAATTAGCATGCCGAATATTACTTGGAATGTGAATTGGAACGAAATCGCCAATAGATAAGACCATTTTACAATTTGGGCCCAAGTTAGAAGCAGAGCCTAAGGTGTAAATTATCGATAGTCCATATCTCGGAAACTATAAGAGATAATGCAATTTGGCAACCGGCAATGTAATTAGTATGCCGAATATTAATTGGAATGTGAATTGGAACGAAATCGCCAATAGATAAGACCATTTTACAATTTGGGCCCAAGTTAGAAGCAGAGCCTAAGGTGTAAATGATCGATAGTCCATATCTCGGAAACTATAAGAGATAATGCAATTTGGCAACCGGCAATGTAATTAGCATGCCGAATAATACTTGGAATGTGAATTGGAACGAAATCGCCAATAGGTAAGACCATTTTACAATTTGGGCCCAAGTTAGAAGCAGAGCCTAAGGTGTAAATGATCGATAGTCCATATCTCGGAAACTATAAGACATAATGCAATTTGGCAACCGGCAATGTAATTAGCATGCCGAATATTAATTGGAATGTGAATTGGAACGAAATCGCCAATAGATAAGACCATTTTACAATTTGGGCCCAAGTTAGAAGCAGAGCCTAAGGTGTAAATGATCGATAGTCCATATCTCGGAAACTATAAGAGATAATGCAATTTGGCAACCGGCAATGTAATTAGCATGCCGAATAATACTTGGAATGTGAATTGGAACGAAATCGCCAATAGGTAAGACCATTTTAAAATTTGGGCCCAAGTTAGAAGCAGAGCCTAAGGTGTAAATTATCGATAGTCCATATCTCGGAAACTATAAGAGATAATGCAATTTGGCAACCGGCAATGTAATTAGCATGCCGAATATTACTTGGAATGTGAATTGGAACGAAATCGCCAATAGATAAGACCATTTTACAATTTGGGCCCAAGTTAGAAGCAGAGCCTAAGGTGTAAATTATCGATAGTCCATATCTCGGAAACTATAAGAGATAATGCAATTTGGCAACCGGCAATGTAATTAGCATGCCGAATATTACTTGGAATGTGAATTGGAACGAAATCGCCAATAGATAAGACCATTTTACAATTTGGGCCCAAGTTAGAAGCAGAGCCTAAGGTGTAAATTATTGATAGTCCATATCTCGGAAACTATAAGAGATAATGCAATTTCGCAACCGGCAATGTAATTAGCATGCCGAATATTACTTGGAATGTGAATTGGAACGAAATCGCCAATAGATAAGACCATTTTACAATTTGGGCCCAAGTTAGAAGCAGAGCCTAAGGTGTAAATTATCGATAGTCCATATCTCGGAAACTATAAGAGATAATGCAATTTGGCAACCGGCAATGTAATGAGCATGCCGAATATTACTTGGAATGTGAATTGGAACGAAATCGCCAACAGAGAAGACCATTTTACAATTTGGGCCCAAGTTAGAAGCAGAGCCTAAGGTGTAAATTATCGATAGTCCATATCTCGGAAACTATAAGAGATAATGCAATTTGGCAACCGGCAATGTAATTAGCATGCCGAATATTACTTGGAATGTGAATTGGAACGAAATCGCCAATAGATAAGACCATTTTACAATTTGGGCCCAAGTTAGAAGCAGAGCCTAAGGTGTAAATTATTGATAGTCCATATCTCGGAAACTATAAGAGATAATGCAATTTCGCAACCGGCAATGTAATTAGCATGCCGAATATCACTTGGAATGTGAATTGGGACGAAATCGCCAATAGATAAGACCATTTTACAATTTGGGCCCAAGTTAGAAGCAGAGCCTAAGGTGTAAATTATCGATAGTCCATATCTCGGAAACTATAAGAGATAATGCAATTTGGCAACCGGCAATGTAATTAGCATGCCGAATATTACTTGGAATGTGAGTTGGAACGAAATCGCCAATAGATAAGACCATTTTACAATTTGGGCCCAAGTTAGAAGCAGAGCCTAAGGTGTAAATTATCGATAGTCCATATCTCGGAAACTATAAGAGATAATGCAATTTGGCAACCGGCAATGTAATTAGCATGCCGAATACTACTTGGAATGTGAATTGGAACGGAATCGCCAATAGGTAAGACCATTTTACAATTTGGGCCCAAGTTAGAAGCAGAGCCTTAGGTGTAAATTATCGATAGTCCATATCTCGGAAACTATAAGAGATAATTCAATTTGGCAACCTGCAATGTAATTAGCATGCCGAATATTACTTGGAATGTGAATTGGAACGAAATCGCCAATAGATAAGACCATTTTACAATTTGGGCCCAAGTTAGAAGCAGAGCCTAAGGAGTAAATTATCGATAGTCCATATCTCGGAAACTATAAGAGATAATGCAATTTGGCAACCGGCAATGTAATTAGCATGCCGAATATTACTTGGAATGTGAATTGGAACGAAATCGCCAATAGATAAGACCATTTTACAATTTGGGCCCAAGTTAGAAGCAGAGCCTAAGGTGTAAATTATCGATAGTCCATATCTCGGAAACTATAAGAGTTAATGCAATTTGACAACCGGCAATGTAATTAGCATGCCGAATATTACTTGGAATGTGAATTGGAACGAAATCGCCAATAGATAAGACCATTTTACAATTTGGGCCCAAGTTAGAAGCAGAGCCTAAGGTGTAAATTATCGATAGTCCATATCTCGGAAACTATAAGACATAATGCAATTTGGCAACCGGCAATGTAATTAGCATGCCGAATATTAATTGGAATGTGAATTGGAACGAAATCGCCAATAGATAAGACCATTTTACAATTTGGGCCCAAGTTAGAAGCAGAGCCTAAGGTGTAAATGATCGATAGTCCATATCTCGGAAACTATAAGAGATAATGCAATTTGGCAACCGGCAATGTAATTAGCATGCCGAATAATACTTGGAATGTGAATTGGAACGAAATCGCCAATAGGTAAGACCATTTTAAAATTTGGGCCCAAGTTAGAAGCAGAGCCTAAGGTGTAAATTATCGATAGTCCATATCTTGGAAACTATAAGAGATAATTCAATTTGGCAACCGGCAATGTAATTAGCATGCCGAATATTACTTGGAATGTGAATTGGAACGAAATCGCCAATAGATAAGACCATTTTACAATTTGGGCCCAAGTTAGAAGCAGAGCCTAATGTGTAAATTATTGATAGTCCATATCTCGGAAACTATAAGAGATAATGCAATTTGGCAACCGGCAATGTAATTAGCATGCCGAATATTACTTGGAATGTGAATTGGAACGAAATCGCAAATAGAGAAGACCATTTTACAATTTGGGCCCAAGTTAGAAGCAGAGCCTAAGGTGTAAATTATCGATAGTCCATATCTCGGAAACTATAAGAGATAATGCAATTTGGCAACCGGCAATGTAATTAGCATGCCGAATATTACTTGGAATGTGAATTGGAACGAAATCGCCAATAGATAAGACCATTTTACAATTTGGGCCCAAGTTAGAAGCAGAGCCTAAGGTGTAAATTATCGAGAGTCCATATCTCGGAAACTATAAGAAATAATGCAATTTGGCAACGGGCAATGTAATTAGCATGCCGAATATTACTTGGAATGTGAATTGGAACGAAATCGCCAATAGAGAAGACCATTTTACAATTTGGGCCCAAGTTAGAAGCAGAGCCTAAGATGTAAATTATCGATAGTCCATATCTCGGAAACTATAAGAGATAATGCAATTTGGCAACCGGCAATGTAATTATCATGCCGAATATTACTTGGAATGTGAATTGGAACGAAATCGCCAATAGATAAGACCATTTTACAATTTGGGCCCAAGTTAGAAGCAGAGCCTAAGGTGTAAATTATCGATAGTCCATATCTCGGAAACTATAAGAGATTATTCAATTTGGCAACCGGCAATGTAATTAGCATGCCGGATATTACTTGGAATGTGAATTGGAACGAAATCGCCAATAGATAAGACCATTTTACAATTTGGGCCCAAGTTAGAAGCAGAGCCTAAGGTGTAAATTATCGATAGTCCATATCTCGGAAACTATAAGAGATAATGCAATTTGGCAACCGGCAATGTAATTAGCATGCCGAATATTACTTGGATTGTGAATTGGAACGAAATCGCCAATAGAGAAGACCATTTTACAATTTGGGCCCAAGTTAGAAGCATAGCCTAAGGTGTAAATTATCGATAGTCCATATCTCGGAAACTATAAGAGATAATGCAATTTGGCAACCGGCAATGTAATTAGCATGCCGAATATTACTTGGAATGTGAATTGGAACGAAATCGCCAATAGATAAGACCATTTTACAATTTGGGCCCAAGTTAGAAGCAGAGCCTAAGGTGTAAATTATCGATAGTCCATATCTCGGAAACTATAAGAGATAATGCAATTTGGCAACCGGCAATGTAATTAGCATGCCGAATATTACTTGGAATGTGAATTGGAACGAAATCGCCAATAGATAAGACCATTTTACAATTTGGGCCCAAGTTAGAAGCAGAGCCTAAGGTGTAAATTATCGATAGTCCATATCTCGGAAACTATAAGAGATAATGCAATTTGGCAACCGGCAATGTAATTAGCATGCCGAATATTACTTGGAATGTGAATTGGAACGAAATCGCCAATAGATAAGACCATTTTACAATTTGGGCCCAAGTTAGAAAAACAGAGCCTAAGGTGTAAATTATCGATAGTCCATATCTCGGAAACTATAAGAGATAATACAATTTGGCAACCGGCAATGTAATTAGCATGCCGAATATTACTTGGAATGTGAATTGGAACGAAATCGCCAATAGATAAGACCATTTTACAATTTGGGCCCAAGTTAGAAGCAGAGCCTAAGGTGTAAATTATCGATAGTCCATATCTCGGAAACTATAAGAGATAATGCAATTTGGCAACCGGCAATGTAATTAGCATGCCGAATATTACTTGGAATGTGAATTGGAACGAAATCGCCAATAGATAAGACCATTTTACAATTTGGGCCCAAGTTAGAAGCAGAGCCTAAGGTGTAAATTATCGATAGTCCATATCTCGGAAACTATAAGAGATAATGCAATTTGGCAACCGGCAATGTAATTAGCATGCCGAATATTACTTGGAATGTGAATTGGAACGAAATCGCCAATAGATAAGACCATTTTACAATTTGGGCCCAAGTTAGAAGCAGAGCCTAAGGTGTAAATTATCGATAGTCCATATCTCGGAAACTATAAGAGATAATGCAATTTGGCAACCGGCAATGTAATTAGCATGCCGAATATTACTTGGAATGTGAATTGGAACGAAATCGCCAATAGATAAGACCATTTTACAATTTGGGCCCAAGTTAGAAGCAGAGCCTAAGGTGTAAATTATCGATAGTCCATATCTCGGAAACTATAAGAGATAATGCAATTTGGCAACCGGCAATGTAATTAGCATGCCGAATATTACTTGGAATGTGAATTGGAACGAAATCGCCAATAGATAAGACCATTTTACAATTTGGGCCCAAGTTAGAAGCAGAGCCTAAGGTGTAAATTATCGATAGTCCATATCTCGGAAACTATAAGAGATAATGCAATTTGGCAACCGGCAATGTAATTAGCATGCCGAATATTACTTGGAATGTGAATTGGAACGAAATCGCCAATAGGTAAGACCATTTTACAATTTGGTCCCAAGTTAGAAGCAGAGCCTAAGGTGTAAATTATCGATAGTCCATATCTCGGAAACTATAATAGATAATTCAATTTGGCAACCGGCAATGTAATTAGCATGCCGAATATTACTTGGAATGTGAATTGGAACGAAATCGCTAATAGATAAGACCATTTTACAATTTGGGCCCAAGTTAGAAGCAGAGCCTTAGGTGTAAATTATCGATAGTCCATATCTCGGAAACTATAAGCGATAATGCAATTTGGCAACCGGCAATGTAATCAGCATGCCGAATATTACTTGGAATGTGAATTGGAACGAAATCGCCAATAGATAAGACCATTTTACAATTTGGGACCAAGTTAGAAGCAGAGCCTAAGGTGTAAATTATCGATAGTCCATATCTCGGAAACTATAAGAGATAATGCAATTTGGCAACCGGCAATGTAATTAGCATGCCGAATATTACTTGGAATGTGAATTGGAACGAAATCGCCAATAGATAAGACCATTTTACAATTTGGGCCCAAGTTAGAAGCAGAGCCTATGGTGTAAATTATCGATAGTCCATATCTCGGAAACTATAAGAGATAATGCAATTTGGCAACCGGCAATGTAATTAGCATGCCGAATATTACTTGGAATGTGAATTGGAACGAAATCGCCAATAGATAAGACCATTTTACAATTTGGGCCCAAGTTAGAAGCAGAGCCTAAGGTGTAAATTATCGATAGTCCATATCTCGGAAACTATAAGAGATAATGCAATTTGGCAACCGGCAATGTAATTAGCATGCCGAATATTACTTGGAATGTGAATTGGAACGAAATCGCCAATAGATAAGACCATTTTAAAATTTGGGCCCAAGTTAGAAGCAGAGCCTAAGGTGTAAATTATCGATAGTCCATATCTCGGAAACTATAAGAGATAATGCAATTTGGCAACCGGCAATGTAATTAGCATGCCGAATATTACTTGGAATGTGAATTGGAACGAAATCGCCAATAGATAAGACCATTTTACAATTTGGGCCCAAGTTAGAAGCAGAGCCTAAGGTGTAAATTATCGATAGTCCATATCTCGGAAACTATAAGAGATAATGCAATTTGGCAACCGGCAATGTAATTAGCATGCCGAATATTACTTGGAATGTGAATTGGAATGAAATCGCCAATAGATAAGACCATTTTACAATTTGGGCCCAAGTTAGAAGCAGAGCCTAAGGTGTAAATTATCGATAGTCCATATCTCGGAAACTATAAGAGATAATGCAATTTGGCAACCGGCAATGTAATTAGCATGCCGAATATTACTTGGAATGTGAATTGGAACGAAATCGCCAATAGATAAGACCATTTTACAATTTGGGCCCAAGTTAGAAGCAGAGCCTAAGGTGTAAATTATCGATAGTCCATATCTCGGAAACTATAAGAGATAATGCAATTTGGCAACCGGCAATGTAATTAGCATGCCGAATATTACTTGGAATGTGAATTGGAACGAAATCGCCAATAGATAAGACCATTTTACAATTTGGGCCCAAGTTAGAAGCAGAGCCTAAGGTGTAAATTATCGATAGTCCATATCTCGGAAACTATAAGAGATAATGCAATTTGGCAACCGGCAATGTAATTAGCTTGCCGAATATTACTTGGAATGTGAATTGGAACGAAATCGCCAATAGATAAGACCATTTTACAATTTGGGCCCAAGTTAGAAGCAGAGCCTAAGGTGTAAATTATTGATAGTCCATATCTCGGAAACTATAAGAGATAATGCAATTTCGCAACCGGCAATGTAATTAGCATGCCGAATATTACTTGGAATGTGAATTGGAACGAAATCGCCAATAGATAAGACCATTTTACAATTTGGGCCCAAGTTAGAAGCAGAGCCTAAGGTGTAAATTATCGATAGTCCATATCTCGGAAACTATAAGAGATAATGCAATTTGGCAACCGGCAATGTAATTAGCATGCCGAATATTACTTGGAATGTGAATTGGAACGAAATCGCCAATAGATAAGACCATTTTACAATTTGGGCCCAAGTTAGAAGCAGAGCCTAAGGTGTAAATTATTGATAGTCCATATCTCGGAAACTATAAGAGATAATGCAATTTGGCAACCGGCAATGTAATTAGCATGCCGAATATTACTTGGAATGTGAATTGGAACGAAATCGCCAATAGATAAGACCATTTTACAATTTGGGCCCAAGTTAGAAGCAGAGCCTAAGATGTAAATTATCGATAGTCCATATCTCGGAAACTATAAGAGATAATGCAATTTGGCAACCGGCAATGTAATTAGCATGCCGAATATTACTTGGAATGTGAATTGGAACGAAATCGCCAATAGATAAGACCATTTTACAATTTGGGCCCAAGTTAGAAGCAGAGCCTAAGGTGTAAATTATCGATAGTCCATATCTCGGAAACTATAAGAGATAATGCAATTTGGCAACCGGCAATGTAATTAGCATGCCGAATATTACTTGGAATGTGAATTGGAACGAAATCGCCAATAGATAAGACCATTTTACAATTTGGGCCCAAGTTAGAAGCAGAGCCTAAGGTGTAAATTATCGATAGTCCATATCTCGGAAACTATAAGAGATAATGCAATTTGGCAACCGGCAATGTAATTAGCATGCCGAATATTACTTGGAATGCGAATTGGAACGAAATCGCCAATAGGTAAGACCATTTTACAATTTGGGCCCAAGTTAGAAGCAGAGCCTAAGGTGTAAATTACCGATAGTCCATATCTCGGAAACTATAAGAGATAATTCAATTTGGCAACCGGCAATGTAATTAGCATGCCGGATATTACTTGGAATGTGAATTGGAACGAAATCGCCAATAGATAAGACGATTTTACAATTTGGGCCCAAGTTAGAAGCAGAGCCTAAGGTGTAAATTATCGATAGTCCATATCTCGGAAACTATAAGAGATAATGCAATTTGGCAACCAGCAATGTAATTAGCATGCCGAATATTACTTGGAATGTGAATTGGAACGAAATCGCCAATAGATAAGACGATTTTACAATTTGGGCCCAAGTTAGAAGCAGAGCCTAAGGTGTAAATTATCGATAGTCCATATCTCGGAAACTATAAGAGATAATGCAATTTGGCAACCGGCAATATAATTAGCATGCCGAATATTACTTGGAATGTGAATTGGAACGAAATCGCCAATAGAGAAGACCATTTTACAATTTGGGCCCAAGTTAGAAGCAGAGCCTAAGGTGTAAATTATCGATAGTCCATATCTCGGAAACTATAAGAGATAATGCAATTTGGCAACCGGCAATGTAATTAGCATGCCGAATATTACTTGGAATGTGAATTGGAACGAAATCGCCAATAGATAAGACCATTTTACAATTTGGGCCCAAGTTAGAAGCAGAGCCTAAGGTGTAAATTATCGATAGTCCATATCTCGGAAACTATAAGAGATAATGCAATTTGGCAACCGGCAATGTAATTAGCATGCCGAATATTACTTGGAATGTGAATTGGAACGAAATCGCCAATAGAGAAGACCATTTTACAATTTGGGCCCAAGTTAGAAGCAGAGCCTAAGGTGTAAATTATCGATAGTCCATATGTCGGAAACTATAAGAGATAATGCAATTTGGCAACCGGCAATGTAATTAGCATGCCGAATATTACTTGGAATGTGAATTGGAACGAAATCGCCAATAGATAAGACCATTTTACAATTTGGGCCCAAGTTAGAAGCAGAGCCTAAGGTGTAAATTATTGATAGTCCATATCTCGGAAACTATAAGAGATAATGCAATTTCGCAACCGGCAATGTAATTAGCATGCCGAATATTACTTGGAGTGTGAACTGGAACGAAATCGCCAATAGATAAGACCATTTTACAATTTGGGCCCAAGTTAGAAGCAGAGCCTAAGGTGTAAATTATCGATAGTCCATATCTCGGAAACTATAAGAGATAATGCAATTTGGCAACCGGCAATGTAATTAGCATGCCGAATATTACTTGGAATGTGAATTGGAACGAAATCGCCAATAGATAAGACCATTTTACAATTTGGGCCCAAGTTAGAAGCAGAGCCTAAGGTGTACATTATCGATAGTCCATATCTCGGAAACTATAAGAGATAATGCAATTTGGCAACCGGCAATGTAATTAGCATGCCGAATATTACTTGGAATGTGAATTGGAACGAAATCGCCAATAGATAAGACCATTTTACAATTTGGGCCCAAGTTAGAAGCAGAGCCTAAGGTGTAAATTATCGATAGTCCATATCTCGGAAACTATAAGAGATAATGCAATTTGGCAACCGGCAATGTAATTAGCATGCCGAATATTACTTGGAATGTGAATTGGAACGAAATCGCCAATAGGTAAGACCATTTTACAATTTGGTCCCAAGTTAGAAGCAGAGCCTAAGGTGTAAATTATCGATAGTCCATATCTCGGAAACTATAAGAGATAATTCAATTTGGCAACCGGCAATGTAATTAGCATGCCGGATATTACTTGGAATGTGAATTGGAACGAAATCGCCAATAGATAAGACCATTTTACAATTTGGGCCCAAGTTAGAAGCAGAGCCTTAGGTGTAAATTATCGATAGTCCATATCTCGGAAACTATAAGCGATAATGCAATTTGGCAACCGGCAATGTAATTAGCATGCCGAATATTACTTGGAATGTGAATTGGAACGAAATCGCCAATAGATAAGACCATTTTACAATTTGGGAGCAAGTTAGAAGCAGAGCCTAAGGTGTAAATTATCGATAGTCCATATCTCGGAAACTATAAGAGATAATGCAATTTGGCAACCGGCAATGTAATTAGCATGCCGAATATTACTTGGAATGTGAATTGGAACGAAATCGCCAATAGATAAGACCATTTTACAATTTGGGCCCAAGTTAGAAGCAGAGCCTATGGTGTAAATTATCGATAGTCCATATCTCGGAAACTATAAGAGATAATGCAATTTGGCAACCGGCAATGTAATTAGCATGCCGAATATTACTTGGAATGTGAATTGGAACGAAATCGCCAATAGATAAGACCATTTTACAATTTGGGCCCAAGTTAGAAGCAGAGCCTAAGGTGTAAATTATCGAGAGTCCATATCTCGGAAACTATAAGAAATAATGCAATTTGGCAACGGGCAATGTAATTAGCATGCCGAATATTACTTGGAATGTGAATTGGAACGAAATCGCCAATAGAGAAGACCATTTTACAATTTGGGCCCAAGTTAGAAGCAGAGCCTAAGGTGTAAATTATCGATAGTCCATATCTCGGAAACTATAAGAGATAATGCAATTTGGCAACCGGCAATGTAATTATCATGCCGAATATTACTTGGAATGTGAATTGGAACGAAATCGCCAATAGATAAGACCATTTTACAATTTGGGCCCAAGTTAGAAGCAGAGCCTAAGGTGTAAATTATCGATAGTCCATATCTCGGAAACTATAAGAGATAATTCAATTTGGCAACCGGCAATGTAATTAGCATGCCGAATATTACTTGGAATGTGAATTGGAACGAAATCGCCAATAGATAAGACCATTTTACAATTTGGGCCCAAGTTAGAAGCAGAGCCTAAGGTGTAAATTATCGATAGTCCATATCTCGGAAACTATAAGAGATAATGCAATTTGGCAACCGGCAATGTAATTAGCATGCCGAATATTACTTGGAATGTGAATTGGAACGAAATCGCCAATAGAGAAGACCATTTTACAATTTGGGCCCAAGTTAGAAGCATAGCCTAAGGTGTAAATTATCGATAGTCCATATCTCGGAAACTATAAGAGATAATGCAATTTGGCAACCGGCAATGTAATTAGCATGCCGAATATTACTTGGAATGTGAATTGGAACGAAATCGCCAATAGATAAGACCATTTTACAATTTGGGCCCAAGTTAGAAGCAGAGCCTAAGGTGTAAATTATCGATAGTCCATATCTCGGAAACTATAAGAGATAATGCAATTTGGCAACCGGCAATGTAATTAGCATGCCGAATATTACTTGGAATGTGAATTGGAACGAAATCGCCAATAGATAAGACCATTTTACAATTTGGGCCCAAGTTAGAAGCAGAGCCTAAGGTGTAAATTATCGATAGTCCATATCTCGGAAACTATAAGAGATAATGCAATTTGGCAACCGGCAATGTAATTAGCATGCCGAATATTACTTGGAATGTGAATTGGAACGAAATCGCCAATAGATAAGACCATTTTACAATTTGGGCCCAAGTTAGAAACAGAGCCTAAGGTGTAAATTATCGATAGTCCATATCTCGGAAACTATAAGAGATAATACAATTTGGCAACCGGCAATGTAATTAGCATGCCGAATATTACTTGGAATGTGAATTGGAACGAAATCGCCAATAGATAAGACCATTTTACAATTTGTGCCCAAGTTAGAAGCAGAGCCTAAGGTGCCAATTATCGATAGTCCATATCTCGGAAACTATAAGAGATAATGCAATTTGGCAACCGGCAATGTAATTAGCATGCCGAATATTACTTGGAATGTGAATTGGAACGAAATCGCCAACAGAGAAAACCATTTTACAATTTGGGCCCAAGTTAGAAGCAGAGCCTAAGGTGTAAATGATCGATAGTCCATATCTCGGAAACTATAAGAGATAATGCAATTTGGCAACCGGCAATGTAATTAGCATGCCGAATATTACTTTGAATGTGAATTGGAACGAAATCGCCAATAGATAAGACCATTTTACAATTTGGGCCCAAGTTAGAAGCAGAGCCTAAGGTGTAAATTATCGATAGTCCATATCTCGGAAACTATAAGAGATAATGCAATTTGGCAACCGGCAATGTAATTAGCATGCCGAATATTACTTGGAATGTGAATTGGAACGAAATCGCCAATAGAGAAGACCATTTTACAATTTGGGCCCAAGTTAGAAGCAGAGCCTAAGGTGTAAATTATCGATAGTCCATATCTCGGAAACTATAAGAGATAATGCAATTTGGCAACCGGCAATGTAATTAGCATGCCGAATATTTCTTGGAATGTGAATTGGAACGAAATCGCCAATAGATAAGACCATTTTACAATTTGGGCCCAAGTTAGAAGCAGAGCCTAAGGTGTAAATTATCGATAGTCCATATCTCGGAAACTATAAGAGATAATGCAATTTGGCAACCGGCAATGTAATTAGCATGCCGAATATTACTTGAAATGTGAATTGGGACGAAATCGCCAATAGATAAGGCCATTTTACAATTTGGGCCCAAGTTAGAAGCAGAGCCTAAGGTGTAAATTATCGATAGTCCATATCTCGGAAACTATAAGAGATAATGTAATTTGGCAACCGGCAATGTAATTAGCATGCCGAATATTACTTGGAATGTGAATTGGAACGAAATCGCCAATAGATAAGACCATTTTACAATTTGGGCCCAAGTTAGAAGCAGAGCCTAAGGTGTAAATTATCGATAGTCCATATCTCGGAAACTATAAGAGATAATGCAATTTGGCAACCGGCAATGTAATTAGCATGCCGAATATTACTTGGAATGTGAATTGGAACGAAATCGCCAATAGATAAGACCATTTTACAATTTGTGCCCAAGTTAGAAGCAGAGCCGAAGGCCAATTATCGATAGTCCATATCTCGGAAACTAAAAGAGATAATGCAATTTGGCAACCGGCAATGTAATTAGCATGCCGAATATTACTTGGAATGTGAATTGGAACGAAATCGCCAATAGATAAGACCATTTTACAATTTGGGCCCAAGTTAGAAGCAGAGCCTAAGGTGTAAATTATCGATAGTCCATATCTCGGAAACTATAAGAGATAATGCAATTTGGCAACCGGCAATGTAATTAGCATGCCGAATATTAATTGGAATGTGAATTGGAACGAAATCGCCAATAGATAAGACCATTTTACAATTTGGGCCCAAGTTAGAAGCAGAGCCTAAGGTGTAAATTATCGATAGTCCATATCTCGGAAACTATAAGAGATAATGTAATTTGACAACCGGCAATGTAATTAGCATGCCGAATATTACTTGGAATGTGAATTGGAACGAAATCGCCAATAGATAAGACCATTTTACAATTTGGGCCCAAGTTAGAAGCAGAGCCTAAGGTGTAAATTATCGATAGTCCATATCTCGGAAACTATAAGAGATAATGCAATTTGGCAACCGGCAATGTAATTAGCATGCCGAATATTAATTGGAATGTGAATTGGAACGAAATCGCCAATAGATAAGACCATTTTACAATTTGGGCCCAAGTTAGAAGCAGAGCCTAAGGTGTAAATGATCGATAGTCCATATCTCGGAAACTATAAGAGATAATGCAATTTGGCAACCGGCAATGTAATTAGCATGCCGAATATTACTTGGAATGTGAATTGGATCGAAATCGCCAATAGGTAAGACCATTTTACAATTTGGGCCCAAGTTAGAAGCAGAGCCTAAGGTGTAAATGATCGATAGTCCATATCTCGGAAACTATAAGAGATAATGCAATTTGGCAACCGGCAATGTAATTAGCATGCCGAATATTACTTGGAATGTGAATTGGAACGAAATCGCCAATAGGTAAGACCATTTTACAATTTGGGCCCAAGTTAGAAGCAGAGCCTAAGGTGTAAATTATCGATAGTCCATATCTCGGAAACTATAAGAGATAATGCAATTTGGCAACCGGCAATGTAATTAGCATGCCGAATATTACTTGGAATGTGAATTGGAACGAAATCGCCAATAGGTAAGACCATTTTACAATTTGGGCCCAAGTTAGAAGCAGAGCCTAAGGTGTAAATTATCGATAGTCCATATCTCGGAAACTATAAGAAATAATTCAATTTGGCAACCGGCAATGTAATTAGCATGCCGAATATTACTTGGAATGTGAATTGGAACGAAATCGCCAATAGATAAGACCATTTTACAATTTGGGCCCAAGTTAGAAGCAGAGCCTAAGGTGTAAATTATTGATAGTCCATATCTCGGAAACTATAAGAGATAATGCAATTTGGCAACCGGCAATGTAATTAGCATGCCGAATATTACTTGGAATGTGAATTGGAACGAAATCGCCAACAGAGAAGACCATTTTACAATTTGGGCCCAAGTTAGAAGCAGAGCCTAAGGTGTAAATTATCGATAGTCCATATCTCGGAAACTATAAGAGATAATGCAATTTGGCAACCGGCAATGTAATTAGCATGCCGAATATTACTTGGAATGTGAATTGGAACGAAATCGCCAATAGATAAGACCATTTTACAATTTGGGCCCAAGTTAGAAGCAGAGCCTAAGGTGTAAATTATCGATAGTCCATATCTCGGAAACTATAAGAGATAATGCAATTTGGCAACCGGCAATGTAATTAGCATGCCGAATATTACTTGGAATGTGAATTGGAACGAAATCGCCAATAGAGAAGACCATTTTACAATTTGGGCCCAAGTTAGAAGCAGAGCCTAAGGTGTAAATTATCGATAGTCCATATCTCGGAAACTATAAGAGATAATGCAATTTGGCAACCGGCAATGTAATTAGCATGCCGAATATTACTTGGAATGTGAATTGGAACGAAATCGCCAATAGATAAGACCATTTTACAATTTGGGCCCAAGTTAGAAGCAGAGCCTAAGGTGTAAATTATCGATAGTCCATATCTCGGAAACTATAAGAGATAATGCAATTTGGCAACCGGCAATGTAATTAGCATGCCGAATATTACTTGAAATGTGAATTGGGACGAAATCGCCAATAGATAAGGCCATTTTACAATTTGGGCCCAAGTTAGAAGCAGAGCCTAAGGTGTAAATTATCGATAGTCCATATCTCGGAAACTATAAGAGATAATGTAATTTGGCAACCGGCAATGTAATTAGCATGCCGAATATTACTTGGAATGTGAATTGGAACGAAATCGCCAATAGATAAGACCATTTTACAATTTGGGCCCAAGTTAGAAGCAGAGCCTAAGGTGTAAATTATTGATAGTCCATATCTCGGAAACTATAAGAGATAATGCAATTTGGCAACCGGCAATGTAATTAGCATGCCGAATATTACTTGGAATGTGAATTGGAACGAAATCGCCAATAGATAAGACCATTTTACAATTTGGGCCCAAGTTAGAAGCAGAGCCTAAGGTGTAAATTATCGATAGTCCATATCTCGGAAACTATAAGAGATAATGCAATTTGGCAACCGGCAATGTAATTAGCATGCCGAATATTACTTGGAATGTGAATTGGAACGAAATCGCCAATAGATAAGACCATTTTACAGTTTGTGCCCAAGTTAGAAGCAGAGCCTAAGGCCAATTATCGATAGTCCATATCTCGGAAACTATAAGAGATAATGCAATTTGGCAACCGGCAATGTAATTAGCATGCCGAATATTACTTGGAGTGTGAATTGGAACGAAATCGCCAATAGATAAGACCATTTTACAATTTGGGCCCAAGTTAGAAGCAGAGCCTAAGGTGTAAATTATCGATAGTCCATATCTCGGAAACTATAAGAGATAATGCAATTTGGCAACCGGCAATGTAATTAGCATGCCGAATATTACTTGGAATGTGAATTGGAACGAAATTGCCAATAGATAAGACCATTTTACAATTTGGGCCCAAGTTAGAAGCAGAGCCTAAGGTGTAAATTATTGATAGTCCATATCTCGGAAACTATAAGAGATAATGCAATTTCGCAACCGGCAATGTAATTAGCATGCCGAATATTACTTGGAATGTGAATTGGAACGAAATCGCCAATAGATAAGACCATTTTACAATTTGGGCCCAAGTTAGAAGCAGAGCCTAAGGTGTAAATTATCGATAGTCCATATCTCGGAAACTATAAGAGATAATGCAATTTGGCAACCGGCAATGTAATTAGCATGCCGAATATTACTTGGAATGTGAATTGGAACGAAATCGCCAATAGATAAGACCATTTTACAATTTGGGCCCAAGTTAGAAGCAGAGCCTAAGGTGTAAATTATCGATAGTCCATATCTCGGAAACTATAAGAGATAATGCAATTTGGCAACCGGCAATGTAATTAGCATGCCGAATATTACTTGGAATGTGAATTGGAACGAAATCGCCAATAGATAAGACCATTTTACAATTTGGGCCCAAGTTAGAAGCAGAGCCTAAGGTGTAAATTATCGATAGTCCATATCTCGGAAACTATAAGAGATAATGCAATTTGACAACCGGCAATGTAATTAGCATGCCGAATATTACTTGGAATGTGAATTGGAACGAAATCGCCAATAGATAAGACCATTTTACAATTTGGGCCCAAGTTAGAAGCAGAGCCTAAGGTGTAAATTATCGATAGTCCATATCTCGGAAACTATAAGAGATAATGCAATTTGGCAACCGGCAATGTAATTAGCATGCCGAATATTAATTGGAATGTGAATTGGAACGAAATCGCCAATAGATAAGACCATTTTACAATTTGGGCCCAAGTTAGAAGCAGAGCCTAAGGTGTAAATGATCGATAGTCCATATCTCGGAAACTATAAGAGATAATGCAATTTGGCAACCGGCAATGTAATTAGCATGCCGAATATTACTTGGAATGTGAATTGGAACGAAATCGCCAATAGGTAAGACCATTTTACAATTTGGGCCCAAGTTAGAAGCAGAGCCTAAGGTGTAAATGATCGATAGTCCATATCTCGGAAACTATAAGAGATAATGCAATTTGGCAACCGGCAATGTAATTAGCATGCCGAATATTACTTGGAATGTGAATTGGAACGAAATCGCCAATAGGTAAGACCATTTTACAATTTGGGCCCAAGTTAGAAGCAGAGCCTAAGGTGTAAATTATCGATAGTCCATATCTCGGAAACTATAAGAGATAATGCAATTTGGCAACCGGCAATGTAATTAGCATGCCGAATATTACTTGGAATGTGAATTGGAACGAAATCGCCAATAGGTAAGACCATTTTACAATTTGGGCCCAAGTTAGAAGCAGAGCCTAAGGTGTAAATTATCGATAGTCCATATCTCGGAAACTATAAGAAATAATTCAATTTGGCAACCGGCAATGTAATTAGCATGCCGAATATTACTTGGAATGTGAATTGGAACGAAATCGCCAATAGATAAGACCATTTTACAATTTGATCCCAAGTTAGAAGCAGAGCCTAAGGTGTAAATTATTGATAGTCCATATCTCGGAAACTATAAGAGATAATGCAATTTTTCAACCGGCAATGTAATTAGCATGCCGAATATTACTTGGAATGTGAATTGGAACGAAATCGCCAACAGAGAAGACCATTTTACAATTTGGGCCCAAGTTAGAAGCAGAGCCTAAGGTGTAAATTATCGATAGTCCATATCTCGGAAACTATAAGAGATAATGCAATTTGGCAACCGGCAATGTAATTAGCATGCCGAATATTACTTGGAATGTGAATTGGAACGAAATCGCCAATAGATAAGACCATTTTACAATTTGGGCCCAAGTTAGAAGCAGAGCCTAAGGTGTAAATTATTGATAGTCCATATCTCGGAAACTATAAGAGATAATGCAATTTCGCAACCGGCAATGTAATTAGCATGCCGAATATTACTTGGAATGTGAATTGGAACGAAATCGCCAATAGATAAGACCATTTTACAATTTGGGCCCAAGTTAGAAGCAGAGCCTAAGGTGTAAATTATCGATAGTCCATATCTCGGAAACTATAAGAGATAATGCAATTTGGCAACCGGCAATGTAATTAGCATGCCGAATATTACTTGGAATGTGAATTGGAACGAAATCGCCAATAGATAAGACCATTTTACAATTTGGGCCCAAGTTAGAAGCAGAGCCTAAGGTGTAAATTATCGATAGTCCATATCTCGGAAACTATAAGAGATAATGCAATTTGGCAACCGGCAATGTAATTAGCATGCCGAATATTACTTGGAATGTGAATTGGAACGAAATCGCCAATAGATAAGACCATTTTACAATTTGGGCCCAAGTTAGAAGCAGAGCCTAAGGTGTAAATTATCGATAGTCCATATCTCGGAAACTATAAGAGATAATGCAATTTGACAACCGGCAATGTAATTAGCATGCCGAATATTACTTGGAATGTGAATTGGAACGAAATCGCCAATAGATAAGACCATTTTACAATTTGGGCCCAAGTTAGAAGCAGAGCCTAAGGTGTAAATTATCGATAGTCCATATCTCGGAAACTATAAGAGATAATGCAATTTGGCAACCGGCAATGTAATTAGCATGCCGAATATTAATTGGAATGTGAATTGGAACGAAATCGCCAATAGATAAGACCATTTTACAATTTGGGCCCAAGTTAGAAGCAGAGCCTAAGGTGTAAATGATCGATAGTCCATATCTCGGAAACTATAAGAGATAATGCAATTTGGCAACCGGCAATGTAATTAGCATGCCGAATATTACTTGGAATGTGAATTGGAACGAAATCGCCAATAGGTAAGACCATTTTACAATTTGGGCCCAAGTTAGAAGCAGAGCCTAAGGTGTAAATGATCGATAGTCCATATCTCGGAAACTATAAGAGATAATGCAATTTGGCAACCGGCAATGTAATTAGCATGCCGAATATTACTTGGAATGTGAATTGGAACGAAATCGCCAATAGGTAAGACCATTTTACAATTTGGGCCCAAGTTAGAAGCAGAGCCTAAGGTGTAAATTATCGATAGTCCATATCTCGGAAACTATAAGAGATAATGCAATTTGGCAACCGGCAATGTAATTAGCATGCCGAATATTACTTGGAATGTGAATTGGAACGAAATCGCCAATAGGTAAGACCATTTTACAATTTGGGCCCAAGTTAGAAGCAGAGCCTAAGGTGTAAATTATCGATAGTCCATATCTCGGAAACTATAAGAAATAATTCAATTTGGCAACCGGCAATGTAATTAGCATGCCGAATATTACTTGGAATGTGAATTGGAACGAAATCGCCAATAGATAAGACCATTTTACAATTTGATCCCAAGTTAGAAGCAGAGCCTAAGGTGTAAATTATTGATAGTCCATATCTCGGAAACTATAAGAGATAATGCAATTTTTCAACCGGCAATGTAATTAGCATGCCGAATATTACTTGGAATGTGAATTGGAACGAAATCGCCAACAGAGAAGACCATTTTACAATTTGGGCCCAAGTTAGAAGCAGAGCCTAAGGTGTAAATTATCGATAGTCCATATCTCGGAAACTATAAGAGATAATGCAATTTGGCAACCGGCAATGTAATTAGCATGCCGAATATTACTTGGAATGTGAATTGGAACGAAATCGCCAATAGATAAGACCATTTTACAATTTGGGCCCAAGTTAGAAGCAGAGCCTAAGGTGTAAATTATCGATAGTCCATATCTCGGAAACTATAAGAGATAATGCAATTTGGCAACCGGCAATGTAATTAGCATGCCGAATATTACTTGGAATGTGAATTGGAACGAAATCGCCAATAGAGAAGACCATTTTACAATTTGGGCCCAAGTTAGAAGCAGAGCCTAAGGTGTAAATTATCGATAGTCCATATCTCGGAAACTATAAGAGATAATGCAATTTGGCAACCGGCAATGTAATTAGCATGCCGAATATTACTTGGAATGTGAATTGGAACGAAATCGCCAATAGATAAGACCATTTTACAATTTGGGCCCAAGTTAGAAGCAGAGCCTAAGGTGTAAATTATCGATAGTCCATATCTCGGAAACTATAAGAGATAATGCAATTTGGCAACCGGCAATGTAATTAGCATGCCGAATATTACTTGAAATGTGAATTGGGACGAAATCGCCAATAGATAAGGCCATTTTACAATTTGGGCCCAAGTTAGAAGCAGAGCCTAAGGTGTAAATTATCGATAGTCCATATCTCGGAAACTATAAGAGATAATGTAATTTGGCAACCGGCAATGTAATTAGCATGCCGAATATTACTTGGAATGTGAATTGGAACGAAATCGCCAATAGATAAGACCATTTTACAATTTGGGCCCAAGTTAGAAGCAGAGCCTAAGGTGTAAATTATTGATAGTCCATATCTCGGAAACTATAAGAGATAATGCAATTTCGCAACCGGCAATGTAATTAGCATGCCGAATATTACTTGGAGTGTGAATTGGAACGAAATCGCCAATAGATAAGACCATTTTACAATTTGGGCCCAAGTTAGAAGCAGAGCCTAAGGTGTAAGTTATCGATAGTCCATATCTCGGAAACTATAAGAGATAATGCAATTTGGCAACCGGCAATGTAATTAGCATGCCGAATATTACTTGGAATGTGAATTGGAACGAAATCGCCAATAGATAAGACCATTTTACAATTTGGGCCCAAGTTAGAAGCAGAGCCAAAGGTGTAAATTATCGATAGTCCATATCTCGGAAACTATAAGAGATAACGCAATTTGGCAACCGGCAATGTAATTAGCATGCCGAATATTACTTGGAATGTGAATTGGAACGAAATCGCCAATAGATAAGACCATTTTACAATTTGGGCCCAAGTTAGAAGCAGAGCCTAAGGTGTAAATTATCGATAGTCCATATCTCGGAAACTATAAGAGATAATGCAATTTGGCAACCGGCAATGTAATTAGCATGCCGAATATTACTTGGAATGTGAATTGGAACGAAATCGCCAATAGATAAGACCATTTTACAATTTGGGCCCAAGTTAGAAGCAGAGCCTAAGGTGTAAATTATCGATAGTCCATATCTCGGAAACTATAAGAGATAATGCAATTAGGCAACCGGCAATGTAATTAGCATGCCGAATACTACTTGGAATGTGAATTAGAACGAAATCGCCAATAGGTAAGACCATTTTACAATTTGGGCCCAAGTTAGAAGCAGAGCCTAAGGTGTAAATTATCGATAGTCCATATCTCGGAAACTATAAGAGATAATGCAATTTGACAACCGGCAATGTAATTAGCATGCCGAATATTACTTGGAATGTGAATTGGAACGAAATCGCCAATAGATAAGACCATTTTACAATTTGGGCCCAAGTTAGAAGCAGAGCCTAAGGTGTAAATTATCGATAGTCCATATCTCGGAAACTATAAGAGATAATGCAATTTGGCAACCGGCAATGTAATTAGCATGCCGAATATTACTTGGAATGTGAATTGGAACGAAATCGCCAATAGATAAGACCATTTTACAATTTGGGCCCAAGTTAGAAGCAGAGCCTAAGGTGTAAATTATCGATAGTCCATATCTCGGAAACTATAAGAGATAATGCAATTTGACAACCGGCAATGTAATTAGCATGCCGAATATTACTTGGAATGTGAATTGGAACGAAATCGCCATTAGATAAGACCATTTTACAATTTGGGCCCAAGTTAGAAGCAGAGCCTAAGGTGTAAATGATCGATAGTCCATATCTCGGAAACTATAAGAGATAATGCAATTTGGCAACCGGCAATGTAATTAGCATGCCGAATATTACTTGGAATGTGAATTGGAACGAAATCGCCAATAGGTAAGACCATTTTACAATTTGGGCCCAAGTTAGAAGCAGAGCCTAAGGTGTAAATTATCGATAGTCCATATCGTGGAAACTATTAGAGATAATTCAATTTGGCAACCGGCAATGTAATTAGCATGCTGAATATTACTTGGAATGTGAATTGGAACGAAATCGCCAATAGATAAGACCATTTTACAATTTGGGCCCAAGTTAGAAGCAGAGCCTAATGCGTAAATTATTGATAGTCCATATCTCGGAAACTATAAGAGATAATGCAATTTGGCAACCGGCAATGTAATTAGCATGCCGAATATTACTTGGAATGTGAATTGGAACGAAATCGCCAATAGGTAAGACCATTTTACAATTTGGGCCCAAGTTAGAAGCAGAGCCTAAGGTGTAAATGATCGATAGTCCATATCTCGGAAACTATAAGAGATAATGCAATTTGGCAACCGGCAATGTAATTAGCATTCCGAATATTACTTGGAATGTGAATTGGAACGAAATCGCCAATAGGTAAGACCATTTTACAATTTGGGCCCAAGTTAGAAGCAGAGCCTAAGGTGTAAATGATCGATAGTCCATATCTCGGAAACTATAAGAGATAATGCAATTTGGCAACCGGCAATGTAATTAGCATGCCGAATATTACTTGGAATGTGAATTGGAACGAAATCGCCAATAGATAAGACCATTTTACAATTTGGGCCCAAGTTAGAAGCAGAGCCTAAGGTGTAAATTATCGATAGTCCATATCTCGGAAACTATAAGAGATAATGCAATTTGGCAACCGGCAATGTAATTAGCATGCCGAATATTACTTGGAATGTGAATTGGAACGAAATCGCCAATAGATAAGACCATTTAACAATTTGGGCCCAAGTTAGAAGCAGAGCCTAAGGTGTAAATTATCGATAGTTCATATCTCGGAAACTATAAGAGATAATGCAATTTGGCAACCGGCAATGTAATTAGCATGCCGAATATTACTTGGAATGTGAATTGGAACGAAATCGCCAATAGATAAGACCATTTTACAATTTGGGCCCAAGTTAGAAGCAGAGCCTAAGGTGTAAATTATCGATAGTCCATATCTCGGAAACTATAAGAGATAATGCAATTTCGCAACCGGCAATGTAATTAGCATGCCGATAGTCCATATCTCGGAAACTATAAGAGATAATGCAATTTGGCAACCGGCAATGTAATTAGCATGCCGAATATTACTTGGAATGTGAATTGGGACGAAATCGCCAATAGATAAGACCATTTTACAATTTGGGCCCAAGTTAGAAGCAGAGCCTAAGGTGTAAATTATCGATAGTCCATATCTCGGAAACTATAAGAGATAATGCAATTTGGCAACCGGCAATGTAATTAGCATGCCGAATATTACTTGGAATGTGAATTGGAACGAAATCGCCAATAGATAAGACCATTTTACAATTTGGGCCCAAGTTAGAAGCAGAGCCTAAGGTGTATATTATCGATAGTCCATATCTCGGAAACTATAAGAGATAATGCAATTTGACAACCGGCAATGTAATTAGCATGCCGAATATTACTTGGAATGTGAATTGGAACGAAATCGCCAATAGATAAGACCATTTTACAATTTGGGCCCAAGTTAGAAGCAGAGCCTAAGGTGTAAATTATCGATAGTCCATATCTCGGAAACTATAAGAGATAATGCAATTTGGCAACCGGCAATGTAATTAGCATGCCGAATATTAATTGGAATGTGAATTGGAACGAAATCGCCAATAGATAAGACCATTTTACAATTTGGGCCCAAGTTAGAAGCAGAGCCTAAGGTGTAAATGATCGATAGTCCATATCTCGGAAACTATAAGAGATAATGCAATTTGGCAACCGGCAATGTAATTAGCATGCCGAATATTACTTGGATTGTGAATTGGAACGAAATCGCCAATAGGTAAGACCATTTTACAATTTGGGCCCAAGTTAGAAGCAGAGCCTAAGGTGTAAATGATCGATAGTCCATATCTCGGAAACTATAAGAGATAATGCAATTTGGCAACCGGCAATGTAATTAGCATTCCGAATATTACTTGGAATGTGAATTGGAACGAAATCGCCAATAGGTAAGACCATTTTACAATTTGGGCCCAAGTTAGAAGCAGAGCCTAAGGTGTAAATGATCGATAGTCCATATCTCGGAAACTATAAGAGATAATGCAATTTGGCAACCGGCAATGTAATTCGCATGCCGAATATTACTTGGAATGTGAATTGGAACGAAATCGCCAATAGGTAAGACCATTTTACAATTTGGGCCCAAGTTAGAAGCAGAGCCTAAGGTGTAAATTATCGATAGTCCATATCTCGGAAACTATAAGAGATAATGCAATTTGGCAACCGGCAATGTAATTAGCATGCCGAATATTACTTGGAATGTGAATTGGAACGAAATCGCCAATAGGTAAGACCATTTTACAATTTGGGCCCAAGTTAGAAGCAGAGCCTAAGGTGTAAATTATCGATAGTCCATATCTCGGAAACTATTAGAGATAATGCAATTTGGCAACCGGCAATGTAATTAGCATGCCGAATATTACTTGGAATGTGAATTGGAACGAAATCGCCAATAGGTAAGACCATTTTACAATTTGGGCCCAAATTAGAAGCAGAGCCTAAGGTGTAAATTATCGATAGTCCATATCTCGGAAACTATAAGAGATAATTCAATTTGGCAACCGGCAATGTAATTAGCATGCCGAATATTACTTGGAATGTGAATTGGAACGAAATCGCCAATAGATAAGACCATTTTACAATTTGGGCCCAAGTTAGAAGCAGAGCCTAAGGTGTAAATGATCGATAGTCCATATCTCGGAAACTATAAGAGATAATGCAATTTGGCAACCGGCAATGTAATTAGCATGCCGAATATTACTTGGAATGTGAATTGGAACGAAATCGCCAATAGGTAAGACTATTTTACAATTTGGGCCCAAGTTAGAAGCAGAGCCTAAGGTGTAAATGATCGATAGTCCATATCTCGGAAACTATAAGAGATAATGCAATTTGGCAACCGGCAATGTAATTAGCATGCCGAATATTACTTGGAATGTGAATTGGAACGAAATCGCCAATAGATAAGACCATTTTACAATTTGGGCCCAAGTTAGAAGCAGAGCCTAAGGTGTAAATTATGGAGAGTCCATATCTCGGAAACTATAAGAGATAATGCAATTTCGCAACCGGCAATGTAATTAGCATGCCGAATATTACTTGGAATGTGAATTGGAACGAAATCGCCAATAGATAATACCATTTTACAATTTGGGCCCAAGTTAGAAGCAGAGCCTAAGTGTAAATTATCGATAGTCCATATCTCGGAAACTATAAGAGATAATGCAATTTGGCAACCGGCAATGTAATTAGCATGCCGAATATTACTTGGAATGTGAATTGGAACGAAATCGCCAATAGATAAGACCATTTTACAATTTGGGCCCAAGTTAGAAGCAGAGCCTAAGGTGTAAGTGATCGATAGTCCATATCTCGGAAACTATAAGAGATAATGCAATTTGGCAACCGGCAATGTAATTAGCATGCCGAATATTACTTGGAATGTGAATTGGAACGAAATCGCCAATAGGTAAGACCATTTTACAATTTGGGCCCAAGTTAGAAGCAGAGCCTAAGGTGTAAATTATCGATAGTCCATATCTCGGAAACTATAAGAGATAATGCAATTTGACAACCGGCAATGTAATTAGCATACCGAATATTACTTGGAATGTGAATTGGAACGAAATCGCCAACAGAGAAGACCATTTTACAATTTGGGCCCAAGTTAGAAGCAGAGCCTAAGGTGTAAATTATCGATAGTCCATATCTCGGAAACTATAAGAGATAATGCAATTTGGCAACCGGCAATGTAATTAGCATGCCGAATATTACTTGGAATGTGAATTGGAACGAAATCGCCAATAGAGAAGACCATTTTACAATTTGGGCCCAAGTTAGAAGCAGAGCCTAAGGTGTAAATTATCGATAGTCCATATCTCGGAAACTATAAGAGATAATGCAATTTGGCAACCGGCAATGTAATTAGCATGCCGAATATTACTTGGAATGTGAATTGGAACGAAATCGCCAATAGATAAGACCATTTTACAATTTGGGCCCAAGTTAGAAGCTGAGCCTAAGGTGTAAATTATCGATAGTCCATATCTCGGAAACTATAAGAGATAATGCAATTTGGCAACCGGCAATGTAATTAGCATGCCGAATATTACTTGGAATGTGAATTGGAACGAAATCGCCAATAGATAAGACCATTTTACAATTTGGGCCCAAGTTAGAAGCAGAGCCTAAGGTGTAAATTATCGATAGTCCATATCTCGGAAACTATAAGAGATAATGCAATTTGGCAACCGGCAATGTAATTAGCATGCCGAATATTACTTGGAATGTGAATTGGAACGAAATCGCCAATAGATAAGACCATTTTACAATTTGGGCCCAAGTTAGAAGCAGAGCCTAAGGTGTAAATTATCGAGAGTCCATATCTCGGAAACTATAAGAGATAATGCAATTTGGCAACCGGCAATGTAATTAGCATGCCGAATATTACTTGGAATGTGAATTGGAACGAAATCGCCAATAGAGAAGACCATTTTACAATTTGGGCCCAAGTTAGAAGCAGAGCCTAAGGTGTAAATTATCGATAGTCCATATCTCGGAAACTATAAGAGATAATGCAATTTGGCAACCGGCAATGTAATTAGCATGCCGAATATTACTTGGAATGTGAATTGGAACGAAATCGCCAATAGATAAGACCATTTTACAATTTGGGCCCAAGTTAGAAGCAGAGCCTAAGGTGTAAATTATCGATAGTCCATATCTCGGAAACTATAAGAGATAATGCAATTTGGCAACCGGCAATGTAATTAGCATGCCGAATATTACTTGGAATGTGAATTGGAACGAAATCGCCAATAGATAAGACCATTTTACAATTTGGGCCCAAGTTAGAAGCAGAGCCTAAGGTGTAAATTATTGATAGACCATATCTCGGAAACTATAAGAGATAATGCAATTTCGCAACCGGCAATGTAATTAGCATGCCGAATATTACTTGGAATGTGAATTGGAACGAAATCGCCAATAAATAAGACCATTTTACAATTTGGGCCCAAGTTAGAAGCAGAGCCTAAGGTGTAAATTATCGATAGTCCATATCTCGGAAACTATAAGAGATAATGCAATTTGGCAACCGGCAATGTAATTAGCATGCCGAATATTACTTGGAATGTGAATTGGAACGAAATCGCCAATAGATAAGACCATTTTACAATTTGGGCCCAAGTTAGAAGCAGAGCCTAAGGTGTAAATTATCGATAGTCCATATCTCGGAAACTATAAGAGATAATGCAATTTGGCAACCGGAAATGTAATTAGCATGCCGAATATTACTTGGAATGTGAATTGGAACGGAATCGCCAATAGATAAGACCATTTTACAATTTGGGCCCAAGTTAGAAGCAGAGCCTAAGGTGTAAATTATCGATAGTCCATATCTCGGAAACTATAAGAGATAATGCAATTTGACAACCGGCAATGTAATTAGCATGCCGAATATTACTTGGAATGTGAATTGGAACGAAATCGCCAATAGATAAGACCATTTTACAATTTGGGCCCAAGTTAGAAGCAGAGCCTAAGGTGTAAATTATCGATAGTCCATATCTCGGAAACTATAAGAGATAATGCAATTTGGCAACCGGCAATGTAATTAGCATGCCGAATATTAATTGGAATGTGAATTGGAACGAAATCGCCAATAGATAAGACCATTTTACAATTTGGGCCCAAGTTAGAAGCAGAGCCTAAGGTGTAAATGATCGATAGTCCATATCTCGGAAACTATAAGAGATAATGCAATTTGGCAACCGGCAATGTAATTAGCATGCCGAATATTACTTGGAATGTGAATTGGAACGAAATCGCCAATAGAAAAGACCATTTTACAATTTGGGCCCAAGTTAGAAGCAGAGCCTAAGGTGTAAATTATCGATAGTCCATATCTCGGAAACTATAAGAGATAATGCAATTTGGCAACCGGCAATGTAATTAGCATGCCGAATATTACTTGGAATGTGAATTGGAACGAAATCGCCAATAGATAAGACCATTTTACAATTTGGGCCCAAGTTAGAAGCAGAGCCTAAGGTGTAAATTATCGATAGTCCATATCTCGGAAACTATAAGAGATAATGCAATTTGGCAACCGGCAATGTAATTAGCATGCCGAATATTACTTGGAATGTGAATTGGAACGAAATCGCCAATAGATAAGACCATTTTACAATTTGGGCCCAAGTTAGAAGCAGAGCCTAAGGTGTAAATTATCGATAGTCCATATCTCGGAAACTATAAGAGATAATGCAATTTGGCAACCGGCAATGTAATTAGCATGCCGAATATTACTTGGAATGTGAATTGGAACGAAATCGCCAATAGAGAAGACCATTTTACAATTTGGGCCCAAGTTAGAAGCAGAGCCTAAGGTGTAAATTATCGATAGTCCATATCTCGGAAACTATAAGAGATAATGCAATTTGGCAACCGGCAATGTAATTAGCATGCCGAATATTACTTGGAATGTGAATTGGAACGAAATCGCCAATAGATAAGACCATTTTACAATTTGGGCCCAAGTTAGAAGCAGAGCCTAAGGTGTAAATTATCGATAGTCCATATCTCGGAAACTATAAGAGATAATGCAATTTGGCAACCGGCAATGTAATTAGCATGCCGAATATTACTTGGAATGTGAATTGGAACGAAATCGCCAATAGATAAGACCATTTTACAATTTGGGCCCAAGTTAGAAGCAGAGCCTAAGGTGTAAATTATCGATAGTCCATATCTCGGAAACTATAAGAGATAATGCAATTTGGCAACCGGCAATGTAATTAGCATGCCGAATATTACTTGGAATGTGAATTGGAACGAAATCGCCAATAGATAAGACCATTTTACAATTTGGGCCCAAGTTAGAAGCAGAGCCTAAGGTGTAAATTATAGATAGTCCATATCTCGGAAACTATAAGAGATAATGCAATTTCGCAACCGGCAATGTAATTAGCATGCCGAATATTACTTGGAGTGTGAATTGGAACGAAATCGCCAATAGATAAGACCATTTTACAATTTGGGCCCAAGTTAGAAGCAGAGCCTAAGGTGTAAATTATCGATAGTCCATATCTCGGAAACTATAAGAGATAATGCAATTTGGCAACCGGCAATGTAATTAGCATGCCGAATATTACTTGGAATGTGAATTGGAACGAAATCGCCAATAGATAAGACCATTTTACAATTTGGGCCCAAGTTAGAAGCAGAGCCTAAGGTGTAAATTATCGATAATCCATATCTCGGAAACTATAAGAGATAATGCAATTTGGCAACCGGCAATATAATTAGCATGCCGAATATTACTTGGAATGTGAATTGGAACGAAATCGCCAATAGAAAAGACCATTTTACAATTTGGGCCCAAGTTAGAAGCAGAGCTTAAGGTGTAAATTATCGATAGTCCATATCTCGGAAATTATAAGAGATAATGCAATTTGGCAACCGGTAATGTAATTAGCATGCCGAATATTACTTGGAATGTGAATTGGAACGAAATCGCCAATAGATAAGACCATTTTACAATTTGGGCCCAAGTTAGAAGCAGAGCCTAAGGTGTAAATTATCGATAGTCCATATCTCGGAAACTATAAGAGATAATGCAATTTGGCAACCGGCAATGTAATTAGCATGCCGAATATTACTTGGTATGTGAATTGGAACGAAATCGCCAATAGATAAGACCATTTCACAATTTGGGCCCAAGTTAGAAGCAGAGCCTAAGGTGTAAATTATTGATAGTCCATATCTCGGAAACTATAAGAGATAATGCAATTTTGCAACCGGCAATGTAGTTAGCATGCCGAATATCACTTGGAATGTGAATTGGGACGAAATCGCCAATAGATAAGACCATTTTACAATTTGGGCCCAAGTTAGAAGCAGAGCCTAAGGTGTAAATTATCGATAGTCCATATCTCGGAAACTATAAGAGATAATGCAATTTGGCAACCGGCAATGTAATTAGCATGCCGAATATTACTTGGAATGTGAATTGGAACGAAATCGCCAATAAATAAGACCATTTTACAATTTGGGCCCAAGTTAGAAGCAGAGCCTAAGATGTAAATTATCGATAGTCCATATCTCGGAAACTATAAGAGATAATGCAATTTGGCAACCGGCAATGTAATTAGCATGCCGAATATTACTTGGAATGTGAATTGGAACGAAATCGCCAATAGATAAGACCATTTTACAATTTGGGCCCAAGTTAGAAGCAGAGCCTAAGGTGTAAATTATCGATAGTCCATATCTCGGAAACTATAAGAGATAATTCAATTTGGCAACCGGCAATGTAATTAGCATGCCGGATATTACTTGGAATGTGAATTGGAACGAAATCGCCAATAGATAAGACCATTTTACAATTTGGGCCCAAGTTAGAAGCAGAGCCTAAGGTGTAAATAATCGATAGTCCATATCTCGGAAACTATAAGAGATAATGCAATTTGGCAACCGGCAATGTAATTAGCATGCCGAATATTACTTGGAATGTGAATTGGAACGAAATCGCCAATAGATAAGATCATTTTACAATTTGGGCCCAAGTTATAAGCAGAGCCTATGGTGTAAATTATTGATAGTCCATATCTCGGAAACTATAAGAGATAATGCAATTTCGCAACCGGCAATGTAATTAGCATGCCGAATATTACTTGGAATGTGAATTGGAATGAAATCGCCAATAGATAAGACCATTTTACAATTTGGGCCCAAGTTAGAAGCAGAGCCTAAGGTGTAAATTATCGATAGTCCATATGTCGGAAACTATAAGAGATAATGCAATTTGGCAACCGGCAATGTAATTAGCATGCCGAATATTACTTGGAATGTGAATTGGAACGAAATCGCCAATAGATAAGACCATTTTACAATTTGGGCCCAAGTTAGAAGCAGAGCCTAAGGTGTAAATTATTGATAGTCCATATCTCGGAAACTATAAGAGATAATGCAATTTCGCAACCGGCAATGTAATTAGCATGCCGAATATTACTTGGAATGTGAATTGGAACGAAATCGCCAATAGATAAGACCATTTTACAATTTGGGCCCAAGTTAGAAGCAGAGCCTAAGGTGTAAATTATCGATAGTCCATATCTCGGAAACTATAAGAGATAATGCAATTTGGTAACCGGCAATGTAATTAGCATGCCGAATATTACTTGGAATGTGAATTGGAACGAAATCGCCAATAGATAAGACCATTTTACAATTTGGGCCCAAGTTAGAAGCAGAGCCTAAGGTGTAAATTATCGATAGTCCATATCTCGGAAACTATAAGAGATAATGCAATTTGGCAACCGGCAATGTAATTAGCATGCCGAATATTACTTGGAATGTGAATTGGAACGAAATCGCCAATAGATAAGACCATTTTACAATTTGGGCCCAAGTTAGAAGCAGAGCCTAAGGTGTAAATTATCGATAGTCCATATCTCGGAAACTATAAGAGATAATGCAATTTGACAACCGGCAATGTAATTAGCATGCCGAATATTACTTGGAATGTGAATTGGAACGAAATCGCCAATAGATAAGACCATTTTACAATTTGGGCCCAAGTTAGAAGCAGAGCGTAAGGTGTAAATTATCGATAGTCCATATCTCGGAAACTATAAGAGATAATGCAATTTGGCAACCGGCAATGTAATTAGCATGCCGAATATTAATTGGAATGTGAATTGGAACGAAATCGCCAATAGATAAGACCATTTTACAATTTGGGCCCAAGTTAGTAGCAGAGCCTAAGGTGTAAATGATCGATAGTCCATATCTCGGAAACTATAAGAGATAATGCAATTTGGCAACCGGCAATGTAATTAGCATGCCGAATATTACTTGGTATGTGAATTGGAACGAAATCGCCAATAGATAAGACCATTTCACAATTTGGGCCCAAGTTAGAAGCAGAGCCTAAGGTGTAAATTATTGATAGTCCATATCTCGGAAACTATAAGAGATAATGCAATTTCGCAACCGGCAATGTAATTAGCATGCCGAATATCACTTGGAATGTGAATTGGGACGAAATCGCCAATAGATAAGACCATTTTACAATTTGGGCCCAAGTTAGAAGCAGAGCCTAAGGTGTAAATTATCGATAGTCCATATCTCGGAAACTATAAGAGATAATGCAATTTGGCAACCGGCAATGTAATTAGCATGCCGAATATTACTTGGAATGTGAATTGGAACGAAATCGCCAATAAATAAGACCATTTTACAATTTGGGCCCAAGTTAGAAGCAGAGCCTAAGATGTAAATTATCGATAGTCCATATCTCGGAAACTATAAGAGATAATGCAATTTGGCAACCGGCAATGTAATTAGCATGCCGAATATTACTTGGAATGTGAATTGGAACGAAATCGCCAATAGATAAGACCATTTTACAATTTGGGCCCAAGTTAGAAGCAGAGCCTAAGGTGTAAATTATCGATAGTCCATATCTCGGAAACTATAAGAGATAATTCAATTTGGCAACCGGCAATGTAATTAGCATGCCGGATATTACTTGGAATGTGAATTGGAACGAAATCGCCAATAGATAAGACCATTTTACAATTTGGGCCCAAGTTAGAAGCAGAGCCTAAGGTGTAAATAATCGATAGTCCATATCTCGGAAACTATAAGAGATAATGCAATTTGGCAACCGGCAATGTAATTAGCATGCCGAATATTACTTGGAATGTGAATTGGAACGAAATCGCCAATAGATAAGACCATTTTACAATTTGGGCCCAAGTTAGAAGCAGAGCCTAAGGTGTAAATTATTGATAGTCCATATCTCGGAAACTATAAGAGATAATGCAATTTCGCAACCGGCAATGTAATTAGCATGCCGAATATTACTTGGAATGTGAATTGGAACGAAATCGCCAATAGATAAGACCATTTTACAATTTGGGCCCAAGTTAGAAGCAGAGCCTAAGGTGTAAATTATCGATAGTCCATATGTCGGAAACTATAAGAGATAATGCAATTTGGCAACCGGCAATGTAATTAGCATGCCGAATATTACTTGGAATGTGAATTGGAACGAAATCGCCAATAGATAAGACCATTTTACAATTTGGGCCCAAGTTAGAAGCAGAGCCTAAGGTGTAAATTATTGATAGTCCATATCTCGGAAACTATAAGAGATAATGCAATTTCGCAACCGGCAATGTAATTAGCATGCCGAATATTACTTGGAATGTGAATTGGAACGAAATCGCCAATAGATAAGACCATTTTACAATTTGGGCCCAAGTTAGAAGCAGAGCCTAAGGTGTAAATTATCGATAGTCCATATCTCGGAAACTATAAGAGATAATGCAATTTGGTAACCGGCAATGTAATTAGCATGCCGAATATTACTTGGAATGTGAATTGGAACGAAATCGCCAATAGATAAGACCATTTTACAATTTGGGCCCAAGTTAGAAGCAGAGCCTAAGGTGTAAATTATCGATAGTCCATATCTCGGAAACTATAAGAGATAATGCAATTTGGCAACCGGCAATGTAATTAGCATGCCGAATATTACTTGGAATGTGAATTGGAACGAAAGCGCCAATAGATAAGACCATTTTACAATTTGGGCCCAAGTTAGAAGCAGAGCCTAAGGTGTAAATTATCGATAGTCCATATCTCGGAAACTATAAGAGATAATGCAATTTGACAACCGGCAATGTAATTAGCATGCCGAATATTACTTGGAATGTGAATTGGAACGAAATCGCCAATAGATAAGACCATTTTACAATTTGGGCCCAAGTTAGAAGCAGAGCGTAAGGTGTAAATTATCGATAGTCCATATCTCGGAAACTATAAGAGATAATGCAATTTGGCAAACGGCAATGTAATTAGCATGCCGAATATTACTTGGAATGTGAATTGGAACGAAATCGCCAATAGATAAGACCATTTTACAATTTGGGCCCAAGTTAGAAGCAGAGCCTAAGGTGTAAATTATCGATAGTCCATATCTCGGAAACTATAAGAGATAATGCAATTTGGCAACCGGCAATGTAATTAGCATGCCGAATATTACTTGGAATGTGAATTGGAACGAAATCGCCAATAGATAAGACCATTTTACAATTTGGGCCCAAGTTAGAAGCAGAGCCTAAGGTGTAAATTATTGATAGTCCATATCTCGGAAACTATAAGAGATAATGCAATTTCGCAACCGGCAATGTAATTAGCATGCCGAATATTACTTGGAATGTGAATTGGAACGAAATCGCCAATAGATAAGACCATTTTACAATTTGGGCCCAAGTTAGAAGCAGAGCCTAAGGTGTAAATTATCGATAGTCCATATGTCGGAAACTATAAGAGATAATGCAATTTGGCAACCGGCAATGTAATTAGCATGCCGAATATTACTTGGAATGTGAATTGGAACGAAATCGCCAATAGATAAGACCATTTTACAATTTGGGCCCAAGTTAGAAGCAGAGCCTAAGGTATAAATTATCGATAGTCCATATCTCGGAAACTATAAGAGATAATGCAATTTGGCAACCGGCAATGTAATTAGCATGCCGAATATTACTTGGAATGTGAATTGGAACGAAATCGCCAATAGATAAGACCATTTTACAATTTGGGCCCAAGTTAGAAGCAGAGCCTAAGGTGTAAATTATTGATAGTCCATATCTCGGAAACTATAAGAGATAATGCAATTTCGCAACCGGCAATGTAATTAGCATGCCGAATATTACTTGGAATGTGAATTGGAACGAAATCGCCAATAGATAAGACCATTTTACAATTTGGGCCCAAGTTAGAAGCAGAGCCTAAGGTGTAAATTATCGATAGTCCATATCTCGGAAACTATAAGAGATAATGCAATTTGGTAACCGGCAATGTAATTAGCATGCCGAATATTACTTGGAATGTGAATTGGAACGAAATCGCCAATAGATAAGACCATTTTACAATTTGGGCCCAAGTTAGAAGCAGAGCCTAAGGTGTAAATTATCGATAGTCCATATCTCGGAAACTATAAGAGATAATGCAATTTGGCAACCGGAAATGTAATTAGCATACCGAATATTACTTGGAATGTGAATTGGAACGAAATCGCCAATAGATAAGACCATTTTACAATTTGGGCCCAAGTTAGAAGCAGAGCCTAAGGTGTAAATTATCGATAGTCCATATCTCGGAAACTATAAGAGATAATGCAATTTGACAACCGGCAATGTAATTAGCATGCCGAATATTACTTGGAATGTGAATTGGAACGAAATCGCCAATAGATAAGACCATTTTACAATTTGGGCCCAAGTTAGAAGCAGAGCGTAAGGTGTAAATTATCGATAGTCCATATCTCGGAAACTATAAGAGATAATGCAATTTGGCAACCGGCAATGTAATTAGCATGCCGAATATTAATTGGAATGTGAATTGGAACGAAATCGCCAATAGATAAGACCATTTTACAATTTGGGCCCAAGTTAGTAGCAGAGCCTAAGGTGTAAATGATCGATAGTCCATATCTCGGAAACTATAAGAGATAATGCAATTTGGCAACCGGCAATGTAATTAGCATGCCGAATATTACTTGGAATGTGAATTGGAACGAAATCGCCAATAGGTAAGACCATTTTACAATTTGGGCCCAAGTTAGAAGCAGAGCCTAAGGTGTAAATGATCGATAGTCCATATCTCGGAAACTATAAGAGATAATGCAATTTGGCAACCGGCAATGTAATTAGCATGCCGAATATTACTTGGAATGTGAATTGGAACGAAATCGCCAATAGGTAAGACCATTTTACAATTTGGGCCCAAGTTAGAAGCAGAGCCTAAGGTGTAAATTATCGATAGTCCATATCTCGGAAACTATAAGAGATAATGCAATTTGGCAACCGGCAATGTAATTAGCATGCCGAATATTACTTGGATTGTGAATTGGAACGAAATCGCCAATAGGTAAGACCATTTTACAATTTGGGCCCAAGTTAGAAGCAGAGCCTAAGGTGTAAATTATCGATAGTCCATATCTCGGAAACTATAAGAGATAATTCAATTTGGCAACCGGCAATGTAATTAGCATGCCGAATATTACTTGGAATGTGAATTGGAACGAAATCGCCAATAGATAAGACCATTTTACAATTTGGGCCCAAGTTAGAAGCAGAGCCTAAGGTGTAAATTATTGATAGTCCATATCTCGGAAACTATAAGAGATAATGCAATTTGGCAACCGGCAATGTAATTAGCATGCCGAATATTACTTGGAATGTGAATTGGAACGAAATCGCCAACAGAGAAGACCATTTTACAATTTGGGCCCAAGTTAGAAGCAGAGCCTAAGGTGTAAATTATCGATAGTCCATATCTCGGAAACTATAAGAGATAATGCAATTTGGCAACCGGCAATGTAATTAGCATGCCGAATATTACTTGGAATGTGAATTGGAACGAAATCGCCAATAGATAAGACCATTTTACAATTTGGGCCCAAGTTAGAAGCAGAGCCTAAGGTGTAAATTATCGATAGTACATATCTCGGAAACTATAAGAGATAATGCAATTTGGCAACCGGCAATGTAATTAGCATGCCGAATATTACTTGGAATGTGAATTGGAACGAAATCGCCAATAGGTAAGACCATTTTACAATTTGGGCCCAAGTTAGAAGCAGAGCCTAAGGTGTAAATGATCGATAGTCCATATCTCGGAAACTATAAGAGATAATGCAATTTGGCAACCGGCAATGTAATTAGCATGCTGAATATTACTTGGAATGTGAATTGGAACGAAATCGCCAATAGGTAAGACCATTTTACAATTTGGGCCCAAGTTAGAAGCAGAGCCTAAGGTGTAAATTATCGATAGTCCATATCTCGGAAACTATAAGAGATAATGCAATTTGGCAACCGGCAATGTAATTAGCATGCCGAATATTACTTGGATTGTGAATTGGAACGAAATCGCCAATAGGTAAGACCATTTTACAATTTGGGCCCAAGTTAGAAGCAGAGCCTAAGGTGTAAATTATCGATAGTCCATATCTCGGAAACTATAAGAGATAATTCAATTTGGCAACCGGCAATGTAATTAGCATGCCGAATATTACTTGGAATGTGAATTGGAACGAAATCGCCAATAGATAAGACCATTTTACAATTTGGGCCCAAGTTAGAAGCAGAGCCTAAGGTGTAAATTATTGATAGTCCATATCTCGGAAACTATAAGAGATAATGCAATTTGGCAACCGGCAATGTAATTTGCATGCCGAATATTACTTGGAATGTGAATTGGAACGAAATCGCCAACAGAGAAGACCATTTTACAATTTGGGCCCAAGTTAGAAGCAGAGCCTAAGGTGTAAATTATCGATAGTCCATATCTCGGAAACTATAAGAGATAATGCAATTTGGCAACCGGCAATGTAATTAGCATGCCGAATATTACTTGGAATGTGAATTGGAACGAAATCGCCAATAGATAAGACCATTTTACAATTTGGGCCCAAGTTAGAAGCAGAGCCTAAGGTGTAAATTATCGATAGTACATATCTCGGAAACTATAAGAGATAATGCAATTTGGCAACCGGCAATGTAATTAGCATGCCGAATATTACTTGGAATGTGAATTGGAACGAAATCGCCAATAGATAAGACCATTTTACAATTTGGGCCCAAGTTAGAAGCAGAGCCTAAGGTGTAAATTATTGATAGTCCATATCTCGGAAACTATAAGAGATAATGCAATTTGGCAACCAGCAATGTAATTAGCATGCCGAATATTACTTGGAATGTGAATTGGAACGAAATCGCCAACAGAGAAGACCATTTTACAATTTGGGCCCAAGTTAGAAGCAGAGCCTAAGGTGTAAATTATCGATAGTCCATATCTCGGAAACTATAAGAGATAATGCAATTTGGCAACCGGCAATGTAATTAGCATGCCGAATATTACTTGGAATGTGAATTGGAACGAAATCGCCAATAGATAAGACCATTTTACAATTTGGGCCCAAGTTAGAAGCAGAGCCTAAGGTGTAAATTATCGATAGTCCATATCTCGGAAACTATAAGAGATAATGCAATTTGGCAACCGGTAATGTAATTAGCATGCCGAATATTACTTGGAATGTGAATTGGAACGAAATCGCCAATAGATAAGACCATTTTACAATTTGGGCCCAAGTTAGAAGCAGAGCCTAAGGTGTAAATTATCGATAGTCCATATCTCGGAAACTATAAGAGATAATGCAACTTGGCAACCGGCAATGTAATTAGCATGCCGAATATTACTTGGAATGTGAATTGGAACGAAATCGCCAATAGATAAGACCATTTTACAATTTGGGCCCAAGTTAGAAGCAGAGCCTAAGGTGTAAATTATCGATAGTCCATATCTCGGAAACTATAAGAGATAATGCAATTTGGCAACCGGCAATGTAATTAGCATGCCGGATATTACTTGGAATGTGAATTGGAACGAAATCGCCAATACATAAGACCATTTTACAATTTGGGCCCAAGTTAGAAGCAGAGTCTAAGGTGTAAATTATCGATAGTCCATATCTCGGAAACTATAAGAGATAATGCAGTTTGGCAACCGGCAATGTAATTAGCATGCCGAATATTACTTGGAATGTGAATTGGAACGAAATCGCCAATAGAGAAGACCATTTTACAATTTGGGCCCAAGTTAGAAGCAGAGCCTAAGGTGTAAATTATCGATAGTCCATATCTCGGAAACTATAAGAGATAATGCAATTTGGCAACCGGCAATGTAATTAGCATGCCGAATATCACTTGGAATGTGAATTGGAACGAAATCGCCAATAGATAAGACCATTTTACAATTTGGGCCCAAGTTAGAAGCAGAGCCTAAGGTGTAAATTATCGATAGTCCATATCTCGGAAACTATAAGAGATAATGCAATTTGGCAACCGGCAATGTAATTAGCATGCCGAATATTACTTGGAATGTGAATTGGAACGAAATCGCCAATAGATAAGACCATTTTACAATTTGGGCCCAAGTTAGAAGCAGAGCCTAAGGTGTAAATTATCGATAGTCCATATCTCGGAAACTATAAGAGATAATGCAATTTGGCAACCGGCAATGTAATTAGCATGCCGAATATTACTTGGAATGTGAATTGGAACGAAATCGCCAATAGATAAGACCATTTTACAATTTGGGCCCAAGTTAGAAGCGGAGAATAAGGTGTAAATTATCGATAGTCCATATCTCGGAAACTATAAGAGATAATGCAATTTGGCAACCGGCAATGTAATTAGCATGCCGAATATTACTTGGAATGTGAATTGGAACGAAATCGCCAATAGATAAGACCATTTTACAATTTGGGCCCAAGTTAGAAGCAGAGCCTAAGGTGTAAATTATCGATAGTCCATATCTCGGAAACTATAAGAGATAATGCAATTTGGCAACCGGCAATGTAATTAGCATGCCGAATATTACTTGGAATGTGAATTGGAACGAAATCGCCAATAGATAAGACCATTTTACAATTTGGGCCCAAGTTAGAAGCAGAGCCTAAGGTGTAAATTATTGATAGTCCATATCTCGGAAACTATAAGAGATAATGCAATTTGGCAACCGGCAATGTAATTAGCATGCCGAATATTACTTGGAATGTGAATTGGAACGAAATCGCCAACAGAGAAGACCATTTTACAATTTGGGCCCAAGTTAGAAGCAGAGTCTAAGGTGTAAATTATCGATAGTCCATATCACGGAAACTATAAGAGATAATGCAATTTGGCAACCGGCAATGTAATTAGCATGCCGAATATTACTTGGAATGTGAATTGGAACGAAATGGCCAATAGATAAGACCATTTTACAATTTGGGCCCAAGTTAGAAGCAGAGCCTAAGGTGTAAATTATCGATAGTCCATATCTCGGAAACTATAAGAGATAATGCAATTTGGCAACCGGCAATGTAATTAGCATGCCGAATATTACTTGGAATGTGAATTGGAACGAAATCGCCAATGGAGAAGACCATTTTACAATTTGGGCCCAAGTTAGAAGCAGAGCCTAAGGTGTAAATTATCGATAGTCCATATCTCGGAAACTATAAGAGATAATGCAATTTGGCAACCGGCAATGTAATTAGCATGCCGAATATTACTTGGAATGTGAATTGGAACGAAATCGCCAATAGATAAGACCATTTTACAATTTGGGCCCAAGTTAGTAGCAGAGCCTAAGGTGTAAATGATCGATAGTCCATATCTCGGAAACTATAAGAGATAATGCAATTTGGCAACCGGCAATGTAATTAGCATGCCGAATATTACTTGGAATGTGAATTGGAACGAAATCGCCAATAGGTAAGACCATTTTACAATTTGGGCCCAAGTTAGAAGCAGAGCCTAAGGTGTAAATGATCGATAGTCCATATCTCGGAAACTATAAGAGATAATGCAATTTGGCAACCGGCAATGTAATTAGCATGCCGAATATTACTTGGAATGTGAATTGGAACGAAATCGCCAATAGGTAAGACCATTTTACAATTTGGGCCCAAGTTAGAAGCAGAGCCTAAGGTGTAAATTATCGATAGTCCATATCTCGGAAACTATAAGAGATAATGCAATTTGGCAACCGGCAATGTAATTAGCATGCCGAATATTACTTGGATTGTGAATTGGAACGAAATCGCCAATAGGTAAGACCATTTTACAATTTGGGCCCAAGTTAGAAGCAGAGCCTAAGGTGTAAATTATCGATAGTCCATATCTCGGAAACTATAAGAGATAATTCAATTTGGCAACCGGCAATGTAATTAGCATGCCGAATATTACTTGGAATGTGAATTGGAACGAAATCGCCAATAGATAAGACCATTTTACAATTTGGGCCCAAGTTAGAAGCAGAGCCTAAGGTGTAAATTATTGATAGTCCATATCTCGGAAACTATAAGAGATAATGCAATTTGGCAACCGGCAATGTAATTAGCATGCCGAATATTACTTGGAATGTGAATTGGAACGAAATCGCCAACAGAGAAGACCATTTTACAATTTGGGCCCAAGTTAGAAGCAGAGCCTAAGGTGTAAATTATCGATAGTCCATATCTCGGAAACTATAAGAGATAATGCAATTTGGCAACCGGCAATGTAATTAGCATGCCGAATATTACTTGGAATGTGAATTGGAACGAAATCGCCAATAGATAAGACCATTTTACAATTTGGGCCCAAGTTAGAAGCAGAGCCTAAGGTGTAAATTATCGATAGTACATATCTCGGAAACTATAAGAGATAATGTAATTTGGCAACCGGCAATGTAATTAGCATGCCGAATATTACTTGGAATGTGAATTGGAACGAAATCGCCAATAGGTAAGACCATTTTACAATTTGGGCCCAAGTTAGAAGCAGAGCCTAAGGTGTAAATGATCGATAGTCCATATCTCGGAAACTATAAGAGATAATGCAATTTGGCAACCGGCAATGTAATTAGCATGCCGAATATTACTTGGAATGTGAATTGGAACGAAATCGCCAATAGGTAAGACCATTTTACAATTTGGGCCCAAGTTAGAAGCAGAGCCTAAGGTGTAAATTATCGATAGTCCATATCTCGGAAACTATAAGAGATAATGCAATTTGGCAACCGGCAATGTAATTAGCATGCCGAATATTACTTGGATTGTGAATTGGAACGAAATCGCCAATAGGTAAGACCATTTTACAATTTGGGCCCAAGTTAGAAGCAGAGCCTAAGGTGTAAATTATCGATAGTCCATATCTCGGAAACTATAAGAGATAATTCAATTTGGCAACCGGCAATGTAATTAGCATGCCGAATATTACTTGGAGTGTGAATTGGAACGAAATCGCCAATAGATAAGACCATTTTACAATTTGGGCCCAAGTTAGAAGCAGAGCCTAAGGTGTAAATTATTGATAGTCCATATCTCGGAAACTATAAGAGATAATGCAATTTGGCAACCGGCAATGTAATTAGCATGCCGAATATTACTTGGAATGTGAATTGGAACGAAATCGCCAACAGAGAAGACCATTTTACAATTTGGGCCCAAGTTAGAAGCAGAGCCTAAGGTGTAAATTATCGATAGTCCATATCTCGGAAACTATAAGAGATAATGCAATTTGGCAACCGGCAATGTAATTAGCATGCCGAATATTACTTGGAATGTGAATTGGAACGAAATCGCCAATAGATAAGACCATTTTACAATTTGGGCCCAAGTTAGAAGCAGAGCCTAAGGTGTAAATTATCGATAGTACATATCTCGGAAACTATAAGAGATAATGCAATTTGGCAACCGGCAATGTAATTAGCATGCCGAATATTACTTGGAATGTGAATTGGAACGAAATCGCCAATAGATAAGACCATTTTACAATTTGGGCCCAAGTTAGAAGCAGAGCCTAAGGTGTAAATTATTGATAGTCCATATCTCGGAAACTATAAGAGATAATGCAATTTGGCAACCAGCAATGTAATTAGCATGCCGAATATTACTTGGAATGTGAATTGGAACGAAATCGCCAACAGAGAAGACCATTTTACAATTTGGGCCCAAGTTAGAAGCAGAGCCTAAGGTGTAAATTATCGATAGTCCATATCTCGGAAACTATAAGAGATAATGCAATTTGGCAACCGGCAATGTAATTAGCATGCCGAATATTACTTGGAATGTGAATTGGAACGAAATCGCCAATAGATAAGACCATTTTACAATTTGGGCCCAAGTTAGAAGCAGAGCCTAAGGTGTAAATTATCGATAGTCCATATCTCGGAAACTATAAGAGATAATGCAATTTGGCAACCGGCAATGTAATTAGCATGCCGAATATTACTTGGAATGTGAATTGGAACGAAATCGCCAATAGATAAGACCATTTTACAATTTGGGCCCAAGTTAGAAGCAGAGCCTAAGGTGTAAATTATCGATAGTCCATATCTCGGAAACTATAAGAGATAATGCAACTTGGCAACCGGCAATGTAATTAGCATGCCGAATATTACTTGGAATGTGAATTGGAACGAAATCGCCAATAGATAAGGCCATTTTACAATTTGGGCCCAAGTTAGAAGCAGAGCCTAAGGTGTAAATTATCGATAGTCCATATCTCGGAAACTATAAGAGATAATGCAATTTGGCAACCGGCAATGTAATTAGCATGCCGGATATTACTTGGAATGTGAATTGGAACGAAATCGCCAATACATAAGACCATTTTACAATTTGGGCCCAAGTTAGAAGCAGAGCCTAAGGTGTAAATTATCGATAGTCCATATCTCGGAAACTATAAGAGATAATGCAGTTTGGCAACCGGCAATGTAATTAGCATGCCGAATATTACTTGGAATGTGAATTGGAACGAAATCGCCAATAGAGAAGACCATTTTACAATTTGGGCTCAAGTTAGAAGCAGAGCCTAAGGTGTAAATTATCGATAGTCCATATCTCGGAAACTATAAGAGATAATGCAATTTGGCAACCGGCAATGTAATTAGCATGCCGAATATCACTTGGAATGTGAATTGGAACGAAATCGCCAATAGATAAGACCATTTTACAATTTGGGCCCAAGTTAGAAGCAGAGCCTAAGGTGTAAATTATCGATAGTCCATATCTCGGAAACTATAAGAGATAATGCAATTTGGCAACCGGCAATGTAATTAGCATGCCGAATATTACTTGGAATGTGAATTGGAACGAAATCGCCAATAGATAAGACCATTTTACAATTTGGGCCCAAGTTAGAAGCAGAGCCTAAGGTGTAAATTATCGATAGTCCATATCTCGGAAACTATAAGAGATAATGCAATTTGGCAACCGGCAATGTAATTAGCATGCCGAATATTACTTGGAATGTGAATTGAACGAAATCGCCAATAGATAAGACCATTTTACAATTTGGGCCCAAGTTAGAAGCGGAGAATAAGGTGTAAATTATCGATAGTCCATATCTCGGAAACTATAAGAGATAATGCAATTTGGCAACCGGCAATGTAATTAGCATGCCGAATATTACTTGGAATGTGAATTGGAACGAAATCGCCAATAGATAAGACCATTTTACAATTTGGGCCCAAGTTAGAAGCAGAGCCTAAGGTGTAAATTATCGATAGTACATATCTCGGAAACTATAAGAGATAATGCAATTTGGCAACCGGCAATGTAATTAGCATGCCGAATATTACTTGGAATGTGAATTGGAACGAAATCGCCAATAGATAAGACCATTTTACAATTTGGGCCCAAGTTAGAAGCAGAGCCTAAGGTGTAAATTATTGATAGTCCATATCTCGGAAACTATAAGAGATAATGCAATTTGGCAACCGGCAATGTAATTAGCATGCCGAATATTACTTGGAATGTGAATTGGAACGAAATCGCCAACAGAGAAGACCATTTTACAATTTGGGCCCAAGTTAGAAGCAGAGCCTAAGGTGTAAATTATCGATAGTCCATATCACGGAAACTATAAGAGATAATGCAATTTGGCAACCGGCAATGTAATTAGCATGCCGAATATTACTTGGAATGTGAATTGGAACGAAATCGCCAATAGATAAGACCATTTTACAATTTGGGCCCAAGTTAGAAGCAGAGCCTAAGGTGTAAATTATCGATAGTCCATATCTCGGAAACTATAAGAGATAATGCAATTTGGCAACCGGCAATGTAATTAGCATGCCGAATATTACTTGGAATGTGAATTGGAACGAAATCGCCAATGGAGAAGACCATTTTACAATTTGGGCCCAAGTTAGAAGCAGAGCCTAAGGTGTAAATTATCGATAGTCCATATCTCGGAAACTATAAGAGATAATGCAATTTGGCAACCGGCAATGTAATTAGCATGCCGAATATTACTTGGAATGTGAATTGGAACGAAATCGCCAATAGATAAGACCATTTTACAATTTGGGCCCAAGTTAGAAGCAGAGCCTAAGGTGTAAATTATCGATAGTCCATATCTCGGAAACTATAAGAGATAATGCAATTTGGCAACCGGCAATGTAATTAGCATGCCGAATATTACTTGGAATGTGAATTGGAACGAAATCGCCAATAGATAAGACCATTTTACAATTTGGGCCCAAGTTAGAAGCAGAGCCTAAGGTGTAAATTATCGATAGTCCATATCTCGGAAACTATAAGAGATAATGCAATTTGGCAACCGGCAATGTAATTAGCATGCCGAATATTACTTGGAATGTGAATTGGAACGAAATCGCCAATAGATAAGACCATTTTACAATTTGGGCCCAAGTTAGAAGCAGAGCCTAAGGTGTAAATTATTGATAGTCCATATCTCGGAAACTATAAGAGATAATGCAATTTCGCAACCGGCAATGTAATTAGCATGCCGAATATTACTTGGAGTGTGAATTGGAACGAAATCGCCAATAGATAAGACCATTTTACAATTTGGGCCCAAGTTAGAAGCAGAGCCTAAGGTGTAAATTATCGATAGTCCATATCTCGGAAACTATAAGAGATAATGCAATTTGGCAACCGGCAATGTAATTAGCATGCCGAAAATTACTTGGAATGTGAATTGGAACGAAATCGCCAATAGATAAGACCATTTTACAATTTGGGCCCAAGTTAGAAGCAGAGCCTAAGGTGTAAATTATCGATAATCCATATCTCGGAAACTATAAGAGATAATGCAATTTGGCAACCGGCAATGTAATTAGCATGCCGAATATTACTTGGAATGTGAATTGGAACGAAATCGCCAACAGAGAAGACCATTTTACAATTTGGGCCCAAGTTAGAAGCAGAGCCTAAGGTGTAAATTATCGATAGTCCATATCACGGAAACTATAAGAGATAATGCAATTTGGCAACCGGCAATGTAATTAGCATGCCGAATATTACTTGGAATGTGAATTGGAACGAAATGGCCAATAGATAAGACCATTTTACAATTTGGGCCCAAGTTAGAAGCAGAGCCTAAGGTGTAAATTATCGATAGTCCATATCTCGGAAACTATAAGAGATAATGCAATTTGGCAACCGGCAATGTAATTAGCATGCCGAATATTACTTGGAATGTGAATTGGAACGAAATCGCCAATGGAGAAGACCATTTTACAATTTGGGCCCAAGTTAGAAGCAGAGCCTAAGGTGTAAATTATCGATAGTCCATATCTCGGAAACTATAAGAGATAATGCAATTTGGCAACCGGCAATGTAATTAGCATGCCGAATATTACTTGGAATGTGAATTGGAACGAAATCGCCAATAGATAAGACCATTTTACAATTTGGGCCCAAGTTAGTAGCAGAGCCTAAGGTGTAAATGATCGATAGTCCATATCTCGGAAACTATAAGAGATAATGCAATTTGGCAACCGGCAATGTAATTAGCATGCCGAATATTACTTGGAATGTGAATTGGAACGAAATCGCCAATAGGTAAGACCATTTTACAATTTGGGCCCAAGTTAGAAGCAGAGCCTAAGGTGTAAATGATCGATAGTCCATATCTCGGAAACTATAAGAGATAATGCAATTTGGCAACCGGCAATGTAATTAGCATGCCGAATATTACTTGGAATGTGAATTGGAACGAAATCGCCAATAGGTAAGACCATTTTACAATTTGGGCCCAAGTTAGAAGCAGAGCCTAAGGTGTAAATTATCGATAGTCCATATCTCGGAAACTATAAGAGATAATGCAATTTGGCAACCGGCAATGTAATTAGCATGCCGAATATTACTTGGATTGTGAATTGGAACGAAATCGCCAATAGGTAAGACCATTTTACAATTTGGGCCCAAGTTAGAAGCAGAGCCTAAGGTGTAAATTATCGATAGTCCATATCTCGGAAACTATAAGAGATAATTCAATTTGGCAACCGGCAATGTAATTAGCATGCCGAATATTACTTGGAATGTGAATTGGAACGAAATCGCCAATAGATAAGACCATTTTACAATTTGGGCCCAAGTTAGAAGCAGAGCCTAAGGTGTAAATTATTGATAGTCCATATCTCGGAAACTATAAGAGATAATGCAATTTGGCAACCGGCAATGTAATTAGCATGCCGAATATTACTTGGAATGTGAATTGGAACGAAATCGCCAACAGAGAAGACCATTTTACAATTTGGGCCCAAGTTAGAAGCAGAGCCTAAGGTGTAAATTATCGATAGTCCATATCTCGGAAACTATAAGAGATAATGCAATTTGGCAACCGGCAATGTAATTAGCATGCCGAATATTACTTGGAATGTGAATTGGAACGAAATCGCCAATAGATAAGACCATTTTACAATTTGGGCCCAAGTTAGAAGCAGAGCCTAAGGTGTAAATTATCGATAGTACATATCTCGGAAACTATAAGAGATAATGTAATTTGGCAACCGGCAATGTAATTAGCATGCCGAATATTACTTGGAATGTGAATTGGAACGAAATCGCCAATAGGTAAGACCATTTTACAATTTGGGCCCAAGTTAGAAGCAGAGCCTAAGGTGTAAATGATCGATAGTCCATATCTCGGAAACTATAAGAGATAATGCAATTTGGCAACCGGCAATGTAATTAGCATGCCGAATATTACTTGGAATGTGAATTGGAACGAAATCGCCAATAGGTAAGACCATTTTACAATTTGGGCCCAAGTTAGAAGCAGAGCCTAAGGTGTAAATTATCGATAGTCCATATCTCGGAAACTATAAGAGATAATGCAATTTGGCAACCGGCAATGTAATTAGCATGCCGAATATTACTTGGATTGTGAATTGGAACGAAATCGCCAATAGGTAAGACCATTTTACAATTTGGGCCCAAGTTAGAAGCAGAGCCTAAGGTGTAAATTATCGATAGTCCATATCTCGGAAACTATAAGAGATAATTCAATTTGGCAACCGGCAATGTAATTAGCATGCCGAATATTACTTGGAGTGTGAATTGGAACGAAATCGCCAATAGATAAGACCATTTTACAATTTGGGCCCAAGTTAGAAGCAGAGCCTAAGGTGTAAATTATTGATAGTCCATATCTCGGAAACTATAAGAGATAATGCAATTTGGCAACCGGCAATGTAATTAGCATGCCGAATATTACTTGGAATGTGAATTGGAACGAAATCGCCAACAGAGAAGACCATTTTACAATTTGGGCCCAAGTTAGAAGCAGAGCCTAAGGTGTAAATTATCGATAGTCCATATCTCGGAAACTATAAGAGATAATGCAATTTGGCAACCGGCAATGTAATTAGCATGCCGAATATTACTTGGAATGTGAATTGGAACGAAATCGCCAATAGATAAGACCATTTTACAATTTGGGCCCAAGTTAGAAGCAGAGCCTAAGGTGTAAATTATCGATAGTACATATCTCGGAAACTATAAGAGATAATGCAATTTGGCAACCGGCAATGTAATTAGCATGCCGAATATTACTTGGAATGTGAATTGGAACGAAATCGCCAATAGATAAGACCATTTTACAATTTGGGCCCAAGTTAGAAGCAGAGCCTAAGGTGTAAATTATTGATAGTCCATATCTCGGAAACTATAAGAGATAATGCAATTTGGCAACCAGCAATGTAATTAGCATGCCGAATATTACTTGGAATGTGAATTGGAACGAAATCGCCAACAGAGAAGACCATTTTACAATTTGGGCCCAAGTTAGAAGCAGAGCCTAAGGTGTAAATTATCGATAGTCCATATCTCGGAAACTATAAGAGATAATGCAATTTGGCAACCGGCAATGTAATTAGCATGCCGAATATTACTTGGAATGTGAATTGGAACGAAATCGCCAATAGATAAGACCATTTTACAATTTGGGCCCAAGTTAGAAGCAGAGCCTAAGGTGTAAATTATCGATAGTCCATATCTCGGAAACTATAAGAGATAATGCAATTTGGCAACCGGCAATGTAATTAGCATGCCGAATATTACTTGGAATGTGAATTGGAACGAAATCGCCAATAGATAAGACCATTTTACAATTTGGGCCCAAGTTAGAAGCAGAGCCTAAGGTGTAAATTATCGATAGTCCATATCTCGGAAACTATAAGAGATAATGCAACTTGGCAACCGGCAATGTAATTAGCATGCCGAATATTACTTGGAATGTGAATTGGAACGAAATCGCCAATAGATAAGGCCATTTTACAATTTGGGCCCAAGTTAGAAGCAGAGCCTAAGGTGTAAATTATCGATAGTCCATATCTCGGAAACTATAAGAGATAATGCAATTTGGCAACCGGCAATGTAATTAGCATGCCGGATATTACTTGGAATGTGAATTGGAACGAAATCGCCAATACATAAGACCATTTTACAATTTGGGCCCAAGTTAGAAGCAGAGCCTAAGGTGTAAATTATCGATAGTCCATATCTCGGAAACTATAAGAGATAATGCAGTTTGGCAACCGGCAATGTAATTAGCATGCCGAATATTACTTGGAATGTGAATTGGAACGAAATCGCCAATAGAGAAGACCATTTTACAATTTGGGCTCAAGTTAGAAGCAGAGCCTAAGGTGTAAATTATCGATAGTCCATATCTCGGAAACTATAAGAGATAATGCAATTTGGCAACCGGCAATGTAATTAGCATGCCGAATATCACTTGGAATGTGAATTGGAACGAAATCGCCAATAGATAAGACCATTTTACAATTTGGGCCCAAGTTAGAAGCAGAGCCTAAGGTGTAAATTATCGATAGTCCATATCTCGGAAACTATAAGAGATAATGCAATTTGGCAACCGGCAATGTAATTAGCATGCCGAATATTACTTGGAATGTGAATTGGAACGAAATCGCCAATAGATAAGACCATTTTACAATTTGGGCCCAAGTTAGAAGCAGAGCCTAAGGTGTAAATTATCGATAGTCCATATCTCGGAAACTATAAGAGATAATGCAATTTGGCAACCGGCAATGTAATTAGCATGCCGAATATTACTTGGAATGTGAATTGAACGAAATCGCCAATAGATAAGACCATTTTACAATTTGGGCCCAAGTTAGAAGCGGAGAATAAGGTGTAAATTATCGATAGTCCATATCTCGGAAACTATAAGAGATAATGCAATTTGGCAACCGGCAATGTAATTAGCATGCCGAATATTACTTGGAATGTGAATTGGAACGAAATCGCCAATAGATAAGACCATTTTACAATTTGGGCCCAAGTTAGAAGCAGAGCCTAAGGTGTAAATTATCGATAGTACATATCTCGGAAACTATAAGAGATAATGCAATTTGGCAACCGGCAATGTAATTAGCATGCCGAATATTACTTGGAATGTGAATTGGAACGAAATCGCCAATAGATAAGACCATTTTACAATTTGGGCCCAAGTTAGAAGCAGAGCCTAAGGTGTAAATTATTGATAGTCCATATCTCGGAAACTATAAGAGATAATGCAATTTGGCAACCGGCAATGTAATTAGCATGCCGAATATTACTTGGAATGTGAATTGGAACGAAATCGCCAACAGAGAAGACCATTTTACAATTTGGGCCCAAGTTAGAAGCAGAGCCTAAGGTGTAAATTATCGATAGTCCATATCACGGAAACTATAAGAGATAATGCAATTTGGCAACCGGCAATGTAATTAGCATGCCGAATATTACTTGGAATGTGAATTGGAACGAAATCGCCAATAGATAAGACCATTTTACAATTTGGGCCCAAGTTAGAAGCAGAGCCTAAGGTGTAAATTATCGATAGTCCATATCTCGGAAACTATAAGAGATAATGCAATTTGGCAACCGGCAATGTAATTAGCATGCCGAATATTACTTGGAATGTGAATTGGAACGAAATCGCCAATGGAGAAGACCATTTTACAATTTGGGCCCAAGTTAGAAGCAGAGCCTAAGGTGTAAATTATCGATAGTCCATATCTCGGAAACTATAAGAGATAATGCAATTTGGCAACCGGCAATGTAATTAGCATGCCGAATATTACTTGGAATGTGAATTGGAACGAAATCGCCAATAGATAAGACCATTTTACAATTTGGGCCCAAGTTAGAAGCAGAGCCTAAGGTGTAAATTATCGATAGTCCATATCTCGGAAACTATAAGAGATAATGCAATTTGGCAACCGGCAATGTAATTAGCATGCCGAATATTACTTGGAATGTGAATTGGAACGAAATCGCCAATAGATAAGACCATTTTACAATTTGGGCCCAAGTTAGAAGCAGAGCCTAAGGTGTAAATTATCGATAGTCCATATCTCGGAAACTATAAGAGATAATGCAATTTGGCAACCGGCAATGTAATTAGCATGCCGAATATTACTTGGAATGTGAATTGGAACGAAATCGCCAATAGATAAGACCATTTTACAATTTGGGCCCAAGTTAGAAGCAGAGCCTAAGGTGTAAATTATTGATAGTCCATATCTCGGAAACTATAAGAGATAATGCAATTTCGCAACCGGCAATGTAATTAGCATGCCGAATATTACTTGGAGTGTGAATTGGAACGAAATCGCCAATAGATAAGACCATTTTACAATTTGGGCCCAAGTTAGAAGCAGAGCCTAAGGTGTAAATTATCGATAGTCCATATCTCGGAAACTATAAGAGATAATGCAATTTGGCAACCGGCAATGTAATTAGCATGCCGAAAATTACTTGGAATGTGAATTGGAACGAAATCGCCAATAGATAAGACCATTTTACAATTTGGGCCCAAGTTAGAAGCAGAGCCTAAGGTGTAAATTATCGATAATCCATATCTCGGAAACTATAAGAGATAATGCAATTTGGCAACCGGCAATGTAATTAGCATGCCGAATATTACTTGGAATGTGAATTGGAACGAAATCGCCAATAGAAAAGACCATTTTACAATTTGGGCCCAAGTTAGAAGCAGAGCTTAAGGTGTAAATTATCGATAGTCCATATCTCGGAAATTATAAGAGATAATGCAATTTGGCAACCGGTAATGTAATTAGCATGCCGAATATTACTTGGAATGTGAATTGGAACGAAATCGCCAATAGATAAGACCATTTTACAATTTGGGCCCAAGTTAGAAGCAGAGCCTAAGGTGTAAATTATCGATAGTCCATATCTCGGAAACTATAAGAGATAATGCAATTTGGCAACCGGCAATGTAATTAGCATGCCGAATATTACTTGGTATGTGAATTGGAACGAAATCGCCAATAGATAAGACCATTTCACAATTTGGGCCCAAGTTAGAAGCAGAGCCTAAGGTGTAAATTATTGATAGTTCATATCTCGGAAACTATAAGAGATAATGCAATTTCGCAACCGGCAATGTAATTAGCATGCCGAATATCACTTGGAATGTGAATTGGGACGAAATCGCCAATAGATAAGACCATTTTACAATTTGGGCCCAAGTTAGAAGCAGAGCCTAAGGTGTAAATTATCGATAGTCCATATCTCGGAAACTATAAGAGATAATGCAATTTGGCAACCGGCAATGTAATTAGCATGCCGAATATTACTTGGAATGTGAATTGGAACGAAATCGCCAATAGATAAGACCATTTTACAATTTGGGCCCAAGTTAGAAGCAGAGCCTAAGATGTAAATTATCGATAGTCCATATCTCGGAAACTATAAGAGATAATGCAATTTGGCAACCGGCAATGTAATTAGCATGCCGGATATTACTTGGAATGTGAATTGGAACGAAATCGCCAATAGATAAGACCATTTTACAATTTGGGCCCAAGTTAGAAGCAGAGCCTAAGGTGTAAATTATCGATAGTCCATATCTCGGAAACTATAAGAGATAATGCAATTTGGCAACCGGCAATGTAATTAGCATGCCGAATATTACTTGGAATGTGAATTGGAACGAAATCGCCAATACATAAGACCATTTTACAATTTGGGCCCAAGTTAGAAGCAGAGCCTAAGGTGTAAATTATCGATAGTACATATCTCGGAAACTATAAGAGATAATGTAATTTGGCAACCGGCAATGTAATTAGCATGCCGAATATTACTTGGAATGTGAATTGGAACGAAATCGCCAATAGGTAAGACCATTTTACAATTTGGGCCCAAGTTAGAAGCAGAGCCTAAGGTGTAAATGATCGATAGTCCATATCTCGGAAACTATAAGAGATAATGCAATTTGGCAACCGGCAATGTAATTAGCATGCCGAATATTACTTGGAATGTGAATTGGAACGAAATCGCCAATAGGTAAGACCATTTTACAATTTGGGCCCAAGTTAGAAGCAGAGCCTAAGGTGTAAATTATCGATAGTCCATATCTCGGAAACTATAAGAGATAATGCAATTTGGCAACCGGCAATGTAATTAGCATGCCGAATATTACTTGGATTGTGAATTGGAACGAAATCGCCAATAGGTAAGACCATTTTACAATTTGGGCCCAAGTTAGAAGCAGAGCCTAAGGTGTAAATTATCGATAGTCCATATCTCGGAAACTATAAGAGATAATTCAATTTGGCAACCGGCAATGTAATTAGCATGCCGAATATTACTTGGAGTGTGAATTGGAACGAAATCGCCAATAGATAAGACCATTTTACAATTTGGGCCCAAGTTAGAAGCAGAGCCTAAGGTGTAAATTATTGATAGTCCATATCTCGGAAACTATAAGAGATAATGCAATTTGGCAACCGGCAATGTAATTAGCATGCCGAATATTACTTGGAATGTGAATTGGAACGAAATCGCCAACAGAGAAGACCATTTTACAATTTGGGCCCAAGTTAGAAGCAGAGCCTAAGGTGTAAATTATCGATAGTCCATATCTCGGAAACTATAAGAGATAATGCAATTTGGCAACCGGCAATGTAATTAGCATGCCGAATATTACTTGGAATGTGAATTGGAACGAAATCGCCAATAGATAAGACCATTTTACAATTTGGGCCCAAGTTAGAAGCAGAGCCTAAGGTGTAAATTATCGATAGTACATATCTCGGAAACTATAAGAGATAATGCAATTTGGCAACCGGCAATGTAATTAGCATGCCGAATATTACTTGGAATGTGAATTGGAACGAAATCGCCAATAGATAAGACCATTTTACAATTTGGGCCCAAGTTAGAAGCAGAGCCTAAGGTGTAAATTATTGATAGTCCATATCTCGGAAACTATAAGAGATAATGCAATTTGGCAACCAGCAATGTAATTAGCATGCCGAATATTACTTGGAATGTGAATTGGAACGAAATCGCCAACAGAGAAGACCATTTTACAATTTGGGCCCAAGTTAGAAGCAGAGCCTAAGGTGTAAATTATCGATAGTCCATATCTCGGAAACTATAAGAGATAATGCAATTTGGCAACCGGCAATGTAATTAGCATGCCGAATATTACTTGGAATGTGAATTGGAACGAAATCGCCAATAGATAAGACCATTTTACAATTTGGGCCCAAGTTAGAAGCAGAGCCTAAGGTGTAAATTATCGATAGTCCATATCTCGGAAACTATAAGAGATAATACAATTTGGCAACCGGCAATGTAATTAGCATGCCGAATATTACTTGGATTGTGAATTGGAACGAAATCGCCAATAGATAAGACCATTTTACAATTTGGGCCCAAGTTAGAAGCAGAGCCTAAGGTGTAAATTATCGATAGTCCATATCTCGGAAACTATAAGAGATAATGCAACTTGGCAACCGGCAATGTAATTAGCATGCCGAATATTACTTGGAATGTGAATTGGAACGAAATCGCCAATAGATAAGACCATTTTACAATTTGGGCCCAAGTTAGAAGCAGAGCCTAAGGTGTAAATTATCGATAGTCCATATCTCGGAAACTATAAGAGATAATGCAATTTGGCAACCGGCAATGTAATTAGCATGCCGGATATTACTTGGAATGTGAATTGGAACGAAATCGCCAATACATAAGACCATTTTACAATTTGGGCCCAAGTTAGAAGCAGAGCCTAAGGTGTAAATTATCGATAGTCCATATCTCGGAAACTATAAGAGATAATGCAGTTTGGCAACCGGCAATGTAATTAGCATGCCGAATATTACTTGGAATGTGAATTGGAACGAAATCGCCAATAGAGAAGACCATTTTACAATTTGGGCTCAAGTTAGAAGCAGAGCCTAAGGTGTAAATTATCGATAGTCCATATCTCGGAAACTATAAGAGATAATGCAATTTGGCAACCGGCAATGTAATTAGCATGCCGAATATTACTTGGAATGTGAATTGGAACGAAATCGCCAATAGATAAGACCATTTTACAATTTGGGCCCAAGTTAGAAGCAGAGCCTAAGGTGTAAATTATCGATAGTCCATATCTCGGAAACTATAAGAGATAATGCAACTTGGCAACCGGCAATGTAATTAGCATGCCGAATATTACTTGGAATGTGAATTGGAACGAAATCGCCAATAGATAAGACCATTTTACAATTTGGGCCCAAGTTAGAAGCAGAGCCTAAGGTGTAAATTATCGATAGTCCATATCTCGGAAACTATAAGAGATAATGCAATTTGGCAACCGGCAATGTAATTAGCATGCCGGATATTACTTGGAATGTGAATTGGAACGAAATCGCCAATACATAAGACCATTTTACAATTTGGGCCCAAGTTAGAAGCAGAGCCTAAGGTGTAAATTATCGATAGTCCATATCTCGGAAACTATAAGAGATAATGCAGTTTGGCAACCGGCAATGTAATTAGCATGCCGAATATTACTTGGAATGTGAATTGGAACGAAATCGCCAATAGAGAAGACCATTTTACAATTTGGGCTCAAGTTAGAAGCAGAGCCTAAGGTGTAAATTATCGATAGTCCATATCTCGGAAACTATAAGAGATAATGCAATTTGGCAACCGGCAATGTAATTAGCATGCCGAATATCACTTGGAATGTGAATTGGAACGAAATCGCCAATAGATAAGACCATTTTACAATTTGGGCCCAAGTTAGAAGCAGAGCCTAAGGTGTAAATTATCGATAGTCCATATCTCGGAAACTATAAGAGATAATGCAATTTGGCAACCGGCAATGTAATTAGCATGCCGAATATTACTTGGAATGTGAATTGGAACGAAATCGCCAATAGATAAGACCATTTTACAATTTGGGCCCAAGTTAGAAGCAGAGCCTAAGGTGTAAATTATCGATAGTCCATATCTCGGAAACTATAAGAGATAATGCAATTTGGCAACCGGCAATGTAATTAGCATGCCGAATATTACTTGGAATGTGAATTGAACGAAATCGCCAATAGATAAGACCATTTTACAATTTGGGCCCAAGTTAGAAGCGGAGAATAAGGTGTAAATTATCGATAGTCCATATCTCGGAAACTATAAGAGATAATGCAATTTGGCAACCGGCAATGTAATTAGCATGCCGAATATTACTTGGAATGTGAATTGGAACGAAATCGCCAATAGATAAGACCATTTTACGATTTGGGCCCAAGTTAGAAGCAGAGCCTAAGGTGTAAATTATCGATAGTCCATATCTCGGAAACTATAAGAGATAATGCAATTTGGCAACCGGCAATGTAATTAGCATGCCGAATATTACTTGGAATGTGAATTGGAACGAAATCGCCAATAGATAAGACCATTTTACAATTTGGGCCCAAGTTAGAAGCAGAGCCTAAGGTGTAAATTATTGATAGTCCATATCTCGGAAACTATAAGAGATAATGCAATTTGGCAACCGGCAAAGTAATTAGCATGCCGAATATTACTTGGAATGTGAATTGGAACGAAATCGCCAACAGAGAAGACCATTTTACAATTTGGGCCCAAGTTAGAAGCAGAGCCTAAGGTGTAAATTATCGATAGTCCATATCACGGAAACTATAAGAGATAATGCAATTTGGCAACGGGCAATGTAATTAGCATGCCGAATATTACTTGGAATGTGAATTGGAACGAAATCGCCAATAGATAAGACCATTTTACAATTTGGGCCCAAGTTAGAAGCAGAGCCTAAGGTGTAAATTATCGATAGTCCATATCTCGGAAACTATAAGAGATAATGCAATTTGGCAACCGGCAATGTAATTAGCATGCCGAATATTACTTGGAATGTGAATTGGAACGAAATCGCCAATGGAGAAGACCATTTTACAATTTGGGCCCAAGTTAGAAGCAGAGCCTAAGGTGTAAATTATCGATAGTCCATATCTCGGAAACTATAAGAGATAATGCAATTTGGCAACCGGCAATGTAATTAGCATGCCGAATATTACTTGGAATGTGAATTGGAACGAAATCGCCAATAGATAAGACCATTTTACAATTTGGGCCCAAGTTAGAAGCAGAGCCTAAGGTGTAAATTATCGATAGTCCATATCTCGGAAACTATAAGAGATAATGCAATTTGGCAACCGGCAATGTAATTAGCATGCCGAATATTACTTGGAATGTGAATTGGAACGAAATCGCCAATAGATAAGACCATTTTACAATTTGGGCCCAAGTTAGAAGCAGAGCCTAAGGTGTAAATTATCGATAGTCCATATCTCGGAAACTATAAGAGATAATGCAATTTGGCAACCGGCAATGTAATTAGCATGCCGAATATTACTTGGAATGTGAATTGGAACGAAATCGCCAATGGAGAAGACCATTTTACAATTTGGGCCCAAGTTAGAAGCAGAGCCTAAGGTGTAAATTATCGATAGTCCATATCTCGGAAACTATAAGAGATAATGCAATTTGGCAACCGGCAATGTAATTAGCATGCCGAATATTACTTGGAGTGTGAATTGGAACGAAATCGCCAATAGATAAGACCATTTTACAATTTGGGCCCAAGTTAGAAGCAGAGCCTAAGGTGTAAATGATCGATAGTCCATATCTCGGAAACTATAAGAGATAATGCAATTTGGCAACCGGCAATGTAATTAGCATGCCGAATATTACTTGGAATGTGAATTGGAACGAAATCGCCAATAGAGAAGACCATTTTACAATTTGGGCTCAAGTTAGAAGCAGAGCCTAAGGTGTAAATTATCGATAGTCCATATCTCGGAAACTATAAGAGATAATGCAATTTGGCAACCGGCAATGTAATTAGCATGCCGAATATCACTTGGAATGTGAATTGGAACGAAATCGCCAATAGATAAGACCATTTTACAATTTGGGCCCAAGTTAGAAGCAGAGCCTAAGGTGTAAATTATCGATAGTCCATATCTCGGAAACTATAAGAGATAATGCAATTTGGCAACCGGCAATGTAATTAGCATGCCGAATATTACTTGGAATGTGAATTGGAACGAAATCGCCAATAGATAAGACCATTTTACAATTTGGGCCCAAGTTAGAAGCAGAGCCTAAGGTGTAAATTATCGATAGTCCATATCTCGGAAACTATAAGAGATAATGCAATTTGGCAACCGGCAATGTAATTAGCATGCCGAATATTACTTGGAATGTGAATTGAACGAAATCGCCAATAGATAAGACCATTTTACAATTTGGGCCCAAGTTAGAAGCGGAGAATAAGGTGTAAATTATCGATAGTCCATATCTCGGAAACTATAAGAGATAATGCAATTTGGCAACCGGCAATGTAATTAGCATGCCGAATATTACTTGGAATGTGAATTGGAACGAAATCGCCAATAGATAAGACCATTTTACAATTTGGGCCCAAGTTAGAAGCAGAGCCTAAGGTGTAAATTATCGATAGTCCATATCTCGGAAACTATAAGAGATAATGCAATTTGGCAACCGGCAATGTAATTAGCATGCCGAATATTACTTGGAATGTGAATTGGAACGAAATCGCCAATAGATAAGACCATTTTACAATTTGGGCCCAAGTTAGAAGCAGAGCCTAAGGTGTAAATTATTGATAGTCCATATCTCGGAAACTATAAGAGATAATGCAATTTGGCAACCGGCAATGTAATTAGCATGCCGAATATTACTTGGAATGTGAATTGGAACGAAATCGCCAACAGAGAAGACCATTTTACAATTTGGGCCCAAGTTAGAAGCAGAGCCTAAGGTGTAAATTATCGATAGTCCATATCACGGAAACTATAAGAGATAATGCAATTTGGCAACGGGCAATGTAATTAGCATGCCGAATATTACTTGGAATGTGAATTGGAACGAAATCGCCAATAGATAAGACCATTTTACAATTTGGGCCCAAGTTAGAAGCAGAGCCTAAGGTGTAAATTATCGATAGTCCATATCTCGGAAACTATAAGAGATAATGCAATTTGGCAACCGGCAATGTAATTAGCATGCCGAATATTACTTGGAATGTGAATTGGAACGAAATCGCCAATGGAGAAGACCATTTTACAATTTGGGCCCAAGTTAGAAGCAGAGCCTAAGGTGTAAATTATCGATAGTCCATATCTCGGAAACTATAAGAGATAATGCAATTTGGCAACCGGCAATGTAATTAGCATGCCGAATATTACTTGGAATGTGAATTGGAACGAAATCGCCAATAGATAAGACCATTTTACAATTTGGGCCCAAGTTAGAAGCAGAGCCTAAGGTGTAAATTATCGATAGTCCATATCTCGGAAACTATAAGAGATAATGCAATTTGGCAACCGGCAATGTAATTAGCATGCCGAATATTACTTGGAATGTGAATTGGAACGAAATCGCCAATAGATAAGACCATTTTACAATTTGGGCCCAAGTTAGAAGCAGAGCCTAAGGTGTAAATTATCGATAGTCCATATCTCGGAAACTATAAGAGATAATGCAATTTGGCAACCGGCAATGTAATTAGCATGCCGAATATTACTTGGAATGTGAATTGGAACGAAATCGCCAATAGATAAGACCATTTTACAATTTGGGCCCAAGTTAGAAGCAGAGCCTAAGGTGTAAATTATTGATAGTCCATATCTCGGAAACTATAAGAGATAATGCAATTTCGCAACCGGCAATGTAATTAGCATGCCGAATATTACTTGGAGTGTGAATTGGAACGAAATCGCCAATAGATAAGACCATTTTACAATTTGGGCCCAAGTTAGAAGCAGAGCCTAAGGTGTAAATTATCGATAGTCCATATCTCGGAAACTATAAGAGATAATGCAATTTGGCAACCGGCAATGTAATTAGCATGCCGAAAATTACTTGGAATGTGAATTGGAACGAAATCGCCAATAGATAAGACCATTTTACAATTTGGGCCCAAGTTAGAAGCAGAGCCTAAGGTGTAAATTATCGATAATCCATATCTCGGAAACTATAAGAGATAATGCAATTTGGCATTCGGCAATGTAATTAGCATGCCGAATATTACTTGGAATGTGAATTGGAACGAAATCGCCAATAGAAAAGACCATTTTACAATTTGGGCCCAAGTTAGAAGCAGAGCTTAAGGTGTAAATTATCGATAGTCCATATCTCGGAAATTATAAGAGATAATGCAATTTGGCAACCGGTAATGTAATTAGCATGCCGAATATTACTTGGAATGTGAATTGGAACGAAATCGCCAATAGATAAGACCATTTTACAATTTGGGCCCAAGTTAGAAGCAGAGCCTAAGGTGTAAATTATCGATAGTCCATATCTCGGAAACTATAAGAGATAATGCAATTTGGCAACCGGCAATGTAATTAGCATGCCGAATATTACTTGGTATGTGAATTGGAACGAAATCGCCAATAGATAAGACCATTTCACAATTTGGGCCCAAGTTAGAAGCAGAGCCTAAGGTGTAAATTATTGATAGTTCATATCTCGGAAACTATAAGAGATAATGCAATTTCGCAACCGGCAATGTAATTAGCATGCCGAATATCACTTGGAATGTGAATTGGGACGAAATCGCCAATAGATAAGACCATTTTACAATTTGGGCCCAAGTTAGAAGCAGAGCCTAAGGTGTAAATTATCGATAGTCCATATCTCGGAAACTATAAGAGATAATGCAATTTGGCAACCGGCAATGTAATTAGCATGCCGAATATTACTTGGAATGTGAATTGGAACGAAATCGCCAATAGATAAGACCATTTTACAATTTGGGCCCAAGTTAGAAGCAGAGCCTAAGATGTAAATTATCGATAGTCCATATCTCGGAAACTATAAGAGATAATGCAATTTGGCAACCGGCAATGTAATTAGCATGCCGGATATTACTTGGAATGTGAATTGGAACGAAATCGCCAATAGATAAGACCATTTTACAATTTGGGCCCAAGTTAGAAGCAGAGCCTAAGGTGTAAATTATCGATAGTCCATATCTCGGAAACTATAAGAGATAATTCAATTTGGCAACCGGCAATGTAATTAGCATGCCGGATATTACTTGGAATGTGAATTGGAACGAAATCGCCAATAGATAAGACCATTTTACAATTTGGGCCCAAGTTAGAAGCAGAGCCTAAGGTGTAAATAATCGATAGTCCATATCTCGGAAACTATAAGAGATAATGCAATTTGGCAACCGGCAATGTAATTAGCATGCCGAATATTACTTGGAATGTGAATTGGAACGAAATCGCCAATAGATAAGACCATTTTACAATTTGGGCCCAAGTTAGAAGCAGAGCCTAAGGTGTAAATTATCGATACTCCATATGTCGGAAACTATAAGAGATAATGCAATTTGGCAACCGGCAATGTAATTAGCATGCCGAATATTACTTGGAATGTGAATTGGAACGAAATCGCCAATAGATAAGACCATTTTACAATTTGGGCCCAAGTTAGAAGCAGAGCCTAAGGTGTAAATTATCGATAGTCCATATCTCGGAAACTATAAGAGATAATGCAATTTGGCAACCGGCAATGTAATTAGCATGCCGAATATTACTTGGAATGTGAATTGAACGAAATCGCCAATAGATAAGACCATTTTACAATTTGGGCCCAAGTTAGAAGCGGAGAATAAGGTGTAAATTATCGATAGTCCATATCTCGGAAACTATAAGAGATAATGCAATTTGGCAACCGGCAATGTAATTAGCATGCCGAATATTACTTGGAATGTGAATTGGAACGAAATCGCCAATAGATAAGACCATTTTACAATTTGGGCCCAAGTTAGAAGCAGAGCCTAAGGTGTAAATTATCGATAGTCCATATCTCGGAAACTATAAGAGATAATGCAATTTGGCAACCGGCAATGTAATTAGCATGCCGAATATTACTTGGAATGTGAATTGGAACGAAATCGCCAATAGATAAGACCATTTTACAATTTGGGCCCAAGTTAGAAGCAGAGCCTAAGGTGTAAATTATTGATAGTCCATATCTCGGAAACTATAAGAGATAATGCAATTTGGCAACCGGCAATGTAATTAGCATGCCGAATATTACTTGGAATGTGAATTGGAACGAAATCGCCAACAGAGAAGACCATTTTACAATTTGGGCCCAAGTTAGAAGCAGAGCCTAAGGTGTAAATTATCGATAGTCCATATCACGGAAACTATAAGAGATAATGCAATTTGGCAACCGGCAATGTAATTAGCATGCCGAATATTACTTGGAATGTGAATTGGAACGAAATCGCCAATAGATAAGACCATTTTACAATTTGGGCCCAAGTTAGAAGCAGAGCCTAAGGTGTAAATTATCGATAGTCCATATCTCGGAAACTATAAGAGATAATGCAATTTGGCAACCGGCAATGTAATTAGCATGCCGAATATTACTTGGAATGTGAATTGGAACGAAATCGCCAATGGAGAAGACCATTTTACAATTTGGGCCCAAGTTAGAAGCAGAGCCTAAGGTGTAAATTATCGATAGTCCATATCTCGGAAACTATAAGAGATAATGCAATTTGGCAACCGGCAATGTAATTAGCATGCCGAATATTACTTGGAATGTGAATTGGAACGAAATCGCCAATAGATAAGACCATTTTACAATTTGGGCCCAAGTTAGAAGCAGAGCCTAAGGTGTAAATTATCGATAGTCCATATCTCGGAAACTATAAGAGATAATGCAATTTGGCAACCGGCAATGTAATTAGCATGCCGAATATTACTTGGAATGTGAATTGGAACGAAATCGCCAATAGATAAGACCATTTTACAATTTGGGCCCAAGTTAGAAGCAGAGCCTAAGGTGTAAATTATCGATAGTCCATATCTCGGAAACTATAAGAGATAATGCAATTTGGCAACCGGCAATGTAATTAGCATGCCGAATATTACTTGGAATGTGAATTGGAACGAAATCGCCAATAGATAAGACCATTTTACAATTTGGGCCCAAGTTAGAAGCAGAGCCTAAGGTGTAAATTATTGATAGTCCATATCTCGGAAACTATAAGAGATAATGCAATTTCGCAACCGGCAATGTAATTAGCATGCCGAATATTACTTGGAGTGTGAATTGGAACGAAATCGCCAATAGATAAGACCATTTTACAATTTGGGCCCAAGTTAGAAGCAGAGCCTAAGGTGTAAATTATCGATAGTCCATATCTCGGAAACTATAAGAGATAATGCAATTTGGCAACCGGCAATGTAATTAGCATGCCGAAAATTACTTGGAATGTGAATTGGAACGAAATCGCCAATAGATAAGACCATTTTACAATTTGGGCCCAAGTTAGAAGCAGAGCCTAAGGTGTAAATTATCGATAATCCATATCTCGGAAACTATAAGAGATAATGCAATTTGGCAACCGGCAATGTAATTAGCATGCCGAATATTACTTGGAATGTGAATTGGAACGAAATCGCCAATAGAAAAGACCATTTTACAATTTGGGCCCAAGTTAGAAGCAGAGCTTAAGGTGTAAATTATCGATAGTCCATATCTCGGAAATTATAAGAGATAATGCAATTTGGCAACCGGTAATGTAATTAGCATGCCGAATATTACTTGGAATGTGAATTGGAACGAAATCGCCAATAGATAAGACCATTTTACAATTTGGGCCCAAGTTAGAAGCAGAGCCTAAGGTGTAAATTATCGATAGTCCATATCTCGGAAACTATAAGAGATAATGCAATTTGGCAACCGGCAATGTAATTAGCATGCCGAATATTACTTGGTATGTGAATTGGAACGAAATCGCCAATAGATAAGACCATTTCACAATTTGGGCCCAAGTTAGAAGCAGAGCCTAAGGTGTAAATTATTGATAGTTCATATCTCGGAAACTATAAGAGATAATGCAATTTCGCAACCGGCAATGTAATTAGCATGCCGAATATCACTTGGAATGTGAATTGGGACGAAATCGCCAATAGATAAGACCATTTTACAATTTGGGCCCAAGTTAGAAGCAGAGCCTAAGGTGTAAATTATCGATAGTCCATATCTCGGAAACTATAAGAGATAATGCAATTTGGCAACCGGCAATGTAATTAGCATGCCGAATATTACTTGGAGTGTGAATTGGAACGAAATCGCCAATAGATAAGACCATTTTACAATTTGGGCCCAAGTTAGAAGCAGAGCCTATGGTGTAAATTATCGATAGTCCATATCTCGGAAACTATAAGAGATAATGCAATTTGGCAACCGGCAATGTAATTAGCATGCCGAATATTACTTGGAATGTGAATTGGAACGAAATCGCCAATAGATAAGACCATTTTATAATTTGGGCCCAAGTTAGAAGCAGAGCCTAAGGTGTAAATTATCGATAGTCCATATCTCGGAAACTATAAGAGATAATGCAATTTGGCAACCGGCAATGTAATTAGCATGCCGAATATTACTTGGAATGTGAATTGGAACGAAATCGCCAATAGAAAAGACCATTTTACAATTTGGGCCCAAGTTAGAAGCAGAGCTTAAGGTGTAAATTATCGATAGTCCATATCTCGGAAATTATAAGAGATAATGCAATTTAGCAACCGGTAATGTAATTAGCATGCCGAATATTACTCGGAATGTGAATTGGAACGAAATCGCCAATAGATAAGACCATTTTACAATTTGGGCCCAAGTTAGAAGCAGAGAGTAAGGTGTAAATTATCGATAGTCCATATCTCGGAAACTATAAGAGATAAAGCAATTTCGCAACCGGCAATGTAATTAGCATGCCGAATATCACTTGGAATGTGAATTGGGACGAAATCGCCAATAGATAAGACCATTTTACAATTTGGGCCCAAGTTAGAAGCAGAGCCTAAGGTGTAAATTATCGATAGTCCATATCTCGGAAACTATAAGAGATAATGCAATTTGGCAACCGGCAATGTAATTAGCATGCCGAATATTACTTGGAATGTGAATTGGAACGAAATCGCCAATAAATAAGACCATTTTACAATTTGGGCCCAAGTTAGAAGCAGAGCCTAAGATGTAAATTATCGATAGTCCATATCTCGGAAACTATAAGAGATAATGCAATTTGGCAATCGGCAATGAAATTAGCATGCCGAATATTACTTGGAATGTGAATTGGAACGAAATCGCCAATAGATAAGACCATTTTACAATTTGGGCCCAAGTTAGAAGCAGAGCCTAAGGTGTAAATTATCGATAGTCCATATCTCGGAAACTATAAGAGATAATTCAATTTGGCAACCGGCAATGTAATTAGCATGCCGGATATTACTTGGATTGTGAATTGGAACGAAATCGCCAATAGATAAGACCATTTTACAATTTGGGCCCAAGTTAGAAGCAGAGCCTAAGGTGTAAATTATCGATAGTCCATATCTCGGAAACTATAAGAGATAATGCAATTTGGCAACCGGCAATGTAATTAGCATGGCGAATATTACTTGGAATGTGAATTGGAACGAAATCGCCAATAGAGAAGACCATTTTACAATTTGGGCCCAAGTTAGAAGCAGAGCCTAAGGTGTAAATTATCGATAGTCCATATCTCAGAAACTATAAGAGTTAATGCAATTTGGCAACCGGCAATGTAATTAGCATGCCGAATATTACTTGGAATGTGAATTGGAACGAAATCGCCAATAGATAAGACCATTTTACAATTTGGGCCCAAGTTAGAAGCAGAGCCTAAAGTGTAAATTATCGATATTCCATATCTCGGAAACTATAAGAGATAATGCAACTTGGCAACCGGCAATGTAATTAGCATGCCGAATATTACTTGGAATGTGAATTGGAACGAAATCGCCAATAGATAAGACCATTTTACAATTTGGGCCCAAGTTAGAAGCAGAGCCTAAGGTGTAAATTATCGATAGTCCATATCTCGGAAACTATAAGAGATAATGCAATTTGGCAACCGGCAATGTAATTAGCATGCCGAATATTACTTGGAATGTGAATTGGAACGAAATCGCCAATAGATAAGACCATTTTACAATTTGGGCCCAAGTTAGAAGCAGAGCCTAAGGTGTAAATTATCGATAGTCCATATCTCGGAAACTATAAGAGATAATGCAATTTGGCAATCGGCAATGTAATTAGCATGCCGAATATTACTTGGAATGTGAATTGGAACGAAATCGCCAATAGATAAGACCATTTTACAATTTGGGCCCAAGTTAGAAGCAGAGCCTAAGGTGTAAATTATCGATAGTCCATATCCCGGAAACTATAAGAGATAATGCAATTTGGCAACCGGCAATGTAATTAGCATGCCGAATATTACTTAGAATGTGAATTGGAACGAAATCGCCAATAGATAAGACCATTTTACAATTTGGGCCCAAGTTAGAAGCAGAGCCTAAGGTGTAAATTATCGATAGTCCATATCTCGGAAACTATAAGAGATAATGCAATTTGACAACCGGCAATGTAATTAGCATGCCGAATATTACTTGGAATGTGAATTGGAACGAAATCGCCAATAGATAAGACCATTTTACAATTTGGGCCCAAGTCAGAAGCAGAGCCTAAGGTGTAAATTATCGATAGTCCATATCTCGGAAACTATAAGAGATAATGCAATTTGGCAACCGGCAATGTAATTAGCATGCCGAATATTAATTGGAATGTGAATTGGAACGAAATCGCCAATAGATAAGACCATTTTACAATTTGGGCCCAAGTTAGAAGCAGAGCCTAAGGTGTAAATGATCGATAGTCCATATCTCGGAAACTATAAGAGATAATACAATTTGGCAACCGGCAATGTAATTAGCATGCCGAATATTACTTGGAATGTGAATTGGAACGAAATCGCCAATAGATAAGACCATTTTACAATTTGGGCCCAAGTTAGAAGCAGAGCCTAAGGTGTAAATTATTGATAGTCCATATCTCGGAAACTATAAGAGATAATGCAATTTGGCAACCGGCAATGTAATTAGCATGCCGAATATTACTTGGAATGTGAATTGGAACGAAATCGCCAATAGATAAGACCATTTTACAATTTGGGCCCAAATTAGAAGCAGAGCCTAAGGTGTAAATTATCGATAGTCCATATCTCGGAAACTATAAGAGATAATGCAATTTGGCAACCGGCAATGTAATTAGCATGCCGAATATTACTTGGTATGTGAATTGGAACGAAATCGCCAATAGAGAAGACCATTTTACAATTTGGGCCCAAGATAGAAGCAGAGCCTAAGGTGTAAATTATCGATAGTCCATATCTCGGAAACTATAAGAGATAATACAATTTGGCAACCGGCAATGTAATTAGCATGCCGAATATTACTTGGAATGTGAATTGGAACGAAATCGCCAATAGATAAGACCATTTTACAATTTGGGCCCAAGTTAGAAGCAGAGCCTAAGGTGTAAATTATCGATAGTCCATATCTCGGAAACTATAAGAGATAATGCAATTTGGCAACCGGCAATGTAATTAACATGCCGAATATTACTTGGAATGTGAATTGGAACGAAATCGCCAATAGATAAGACCATTTTACAATTTGGGCCCAAGTTAGAAGCAGAGCCTAAGGTGTAAATTATCGATAGTCCATATCTCGGAAACTATAAGAGATAATGCAATTTGGCAACCGGCAATGTAATTAGCATGCCGAATATTACTTGGAATGTGAATTGGAACGAAATCGCCAATAGATAAGACCATTTTACAATTTGGGCCCAAGTTAGAAGCAGAGCCTAAGGTGTAAATTATTGATAGTCCATATCTCGGAAACTATAAGAGATAATGCAATTTCGCAACCGGCAATGTAATTAGCATGCCGAATATTACTTGGAGTGTGAATTGGAACGAAATCGCCAATAGATAAGACCATTTTACAATTTGGGCCCAAGTTAGAAGCAGAGCCTAAGGTGTAAATTATCGATAGTCCATATCTCGGAAACTATAAGAGATAATGCAATTTGGCAACCGGCAATGTAATTAGCATGCCGAATATTACTTGGAATGTGAATTGGAACGAAATCGCCAATAGATAAGTCCATTTTATAATTTGGGCCCAAGTTAGAAGCAGAGCCTAAGGTGTAAATTATCGATAGTCCATATCTCGGAAACTATAAGAGATAATGCAATTTGGCAACCGGCAATGTAATTAGCATGCCGAATATTACTTGGAATGTGAATTGGAACGAAATCGAAAATAGAAAAGACCATTTTACAATTTGGGCCCAAGTTAGAAGCAGAGCTTAAGGTGTAAATTATCGATAGTCCATATCTCGGAAACTATAAGAGATAATGCAATTTGGCAACCGGCAATGTAATTAGCATGCCGAATATTACTTGGAATGTGAATTGGAACGAAATCGCCAATAGATAAGACCATTTTACAATTTGGGCCCAAGTTAGAAGCAGAGCCTAAGGTGTAAATTATTGATAGTCCATATCTCGGAAACTATAAGAGATAATGCAATTTCGCAACCGGCAATGTAATTAGCATGCCGAATATTACTTGGAGTGTGAATTGGAACGAAATCGCCAATAGATAAGACCATTTTACAATTTGGGCCCAAGTTAGAAGCAGAGCCTAAGGTGTAAATTATCGATAGTCCATATCTCGGAAACTATAAGAGATAATGCAATTTGGCAACCGGCAATGTAATTAGCATGCCGAATATTACTTGGAATGTGAATTGGAACGAAATCGCCAATAGATAAGACCATTTTATAATTTGGGCCCAAGTTAGAAGCAGAGCCTAAGGTGTAAATTATCGATAGTCCATATCTCGGAAACTATAAGAGATAATGCAATTTGGCAACCGGCAATGTAATTAGCATGCCGAATATTACTTGGAATGTGAATTGGAACGAAATCGCCAATAGATAAGACCATTTTACAATTTGGGCCCAAGTTAGAAGCAGAGCCTAAGGTGTAAATTATCGATAGTCCATATCTCGGAAACTATAAGAGATAATGCAATTTGGCAACCGGCAATGTAATTAGCATGCCGAATATTACTTGGAATGTGAATTGGAACGAAATCGCCAATAGATAAGACCATTTTACAATTTGGGCCCAAGTTAGAAGCAGAGCCTAAGGTGTAAATTATCGATAGTCCATATCTCGGAAACTATAAGAGATAATGCAATTTGGCAACCGGCAATGTAATTAGCATGCCGAATATTACTTGGAATGTGAATTGGAACGAAATCGCCAATAGATAAGACCATTTTACAATTTGGGCCCAAGTTAGAAGCAGAGCCTAAGGTGTAAATTATCGATAGTCCATATCCCGGAAACTATAAGAGATAATGCAATTTGGCAACCGGCAATGTAATTAGCATGCCGAATATTACTTAGAATGTGAATTGGAACGAAATCGCCAATAGATAAGACCATTTTACAATTTGGGCCCAAGTTAGAAGCAGAGCCTAAGGTGTAAATTATCGATAGTCCATATCTCGGAAACTATAAGAGATAATGCAATTTGGCAACCGGCAATGTAATTAGCATGCCGAATATTACTTGGAATGTGAATTGGAACGAAATCGCCAATAGATAAGATCATTTTACAATTTGGGCCCAAGTTAGAAGCAGAGCCTTAGGTGTAAATTATCGATAGTCCATATCTCGGAAACTATAAGAGATAATGCAATTTGGCAACCGGCAATGTAATTAGCATGCCGAATATTACTTGGAATGTGAATTGGAACGAAATCGCCAATAGATAAGACCATTTTACAATTTGGGCCCAAGTTAGAAGCAGAGCCTAAGGTGTAAATTATCGATAGTCCATATCCCGGAAACTATAAGAGATAATGCAATTTGGCAACCGGCAATGTAATTAGCATGCCGAATATTACTTAGAATGTGAATTGGAACGAAATCGCCAATAGATAAGACCATTTTACAATTTGGGCCCAAGTTAGAAGCAGAGCCTAAGGTGTAACTTATCGATAGTCCATATCTCGGAAACTATAAGAGATAATGCAATTTGACAACCGGCAATGTAATTAGCATGCCGAATATTACTTGGAATGTGAATTGGAACGAAATCGCCAATAGATAAGACCATTTTACAATTTGGGCCCAAGTTAGAAGCAGAGCCTAAGGTGTAAATTATCGATAGTCCATATCTCGGAAACTATAAGAGATAATGCAATTTGGCAACCGGCAATGTAATTAGCATGCCGAATATTAATTGGAATGTGAATTGGAACGAAATCGCCAATAGATAAGACCATTTTACAATTTGGGCCCAAGTTAGAAGCAGAGCCTAAGGTGTAAATGATCGATAGTCCATATCTCGGAAACTATAAGAGATAATGCAATTTGGCAACCGGCAATGTAATTAGCATGCCGAATATTACTTGGAATGTGAATTGGAACGAAATCGCCAATAGGTAAGACCATTTTACAATTTGGGCCCAAGTTAGAAGCAGAGCCTAAGGTGTAAATGATCGATAGTCCATATCTCGGAAACTATAAGAGATAATGCAATTTGGCAACCGGCAATGTAATTAGTATGCCGAATATTACTTGGAATGTGAATTGGAACGAAATCGCCAATAGGTAAGACCATTTTACAATTTGGGCCCAAGTTAGAAGCAGAGCCTAAGGTGTAAATTATCGATAGTCCATATCTCGGAAACTATAAGAGATAATTCAATTTGGCAACCGGCAATGTAATTAGCATGCCGAATATTACTTGGAATGTGAATTGGAACGAAATCGCCAATAGATAAGACCATTTTACAATTTGGGCCCAAGTTAGAAGCAGAGCCTAAGGTGTAAATTATTGATAGTCCATATCTCGGAAACTATAAGAGATAATGCAATTTGGCAACCGGCAATGTAATTAGCATGCCGAATATTACTTGGAATGTGAATTGGAACGAAATCGCCAACAGAGAAGACCATTTTACAATTTGGGCCCAAGTTAGAAGCAGAGCCTAAGGTGTAAATTATCGATAGTCCATATCTCGGAAACTATAAGAGATAATGCAATTTGGCAACCGGCAATGTAATTAGCATGCCGAATATTACTTGGAATGTGAATTGGAACGAAATCGCCAATAGATAAGACCATTTTACAATTTGGGCCCAAATTAGAAGCAGAGCCTAAGGTGTAAATTATCGATAGTCCATATCTCGGAAACTATAAGAGATAATGCAATTTGGCAACCGGCAATGTAATTAGCATGCCGAATATTACTTGGAATGTGAATTGGAACGAAATCGCCAATAGAGAAGACCATTTTACAATTTGGGCCCAAGATAGAAGCAGAGCCTAAGGTGTAAATTATCGATAGTCCATATCTCGGAAACTATAAGAGATAATGCAATTTGGCAACCGGCAATGTAATTAGCATGCCGAATATTACTTGGAATGTGAATTGGAAAGAAATCGCCAATAGATAAGACCATTTTACAATTTGGGCCCAAGTTAGAAGCAGAGCCTAAGGTGTAAATTATCGATAGTCCATATCTCGGAAACTATAAGAGATAATGCAATTTGGCAACCGGCAATGTAATTAGCATGCCGAATATTACTTGGAATGTGAATTGGAACGAAATCGCCAATAGATAAGACCATTTTACAATTTGGGCCCAAGTTAGAAGCAGAGCCTAAGGTGTAAATTATCGATAGTCCATATCTCGGAAACTATAAGAGATAATGCAATTTGGCAACCGGCAATGTAATTAGCATGCCGAATATTACTTGGAATGTGAATTGGAACGAAATCGCCAATAGATAAGACCATTTTACAATTTGGGCCCAAGTTAGAAGCAGAGCCTAAGGTGTAAATTATTGATAGTCCATATCTCGGAAACTATAAGAGATAATGCAATTTCGCAACCGGCAATGTAATTAGCATGCCGAATATTACTTGGAGTATGAATTGGAACGAAATCGCCAATAGATAAGACCATTTTACAATTTGGGCCCAAGTTAGAAGCAGAGCCTAAGGTGTAAATTATCGATAGTCCATATCTCGGAAACTATAAGAGATAATGCAATTTGGCAACCGGCAATGTAATTAGCATGCCGAATATTACTTGGAATGTGAATTGGAACGAAATCGCCAATAGATAAGACCATTTTATAATTTGGGCCCAAGTAAGAAGCAGAGCCTAAGGTGTAAATTATCGATAGTCCATATCTCGGAAACTATAAGAGATAATGCAATTTGGCAACCGGCAATGTAATTAGCATGCCGAATATTACTTGGAATGTGAATTGGAACGAAATCGCCAATAGAAAAGACCATTTTACAATTTGGGCCCAAGTTAGAAGCAGAGCTTAAGGTGTAAATTATCGATAGTCCATATCTCGGAAATTATAAGAGATAATGCAATTTAGCAACCGGTAATGTAATTAGCATGCCGAATATTACTTGGAATGTGAATTGGAACGAAATCGCCAATAGATAAGACCATTTTACAATTTGGGCCCAAGTTAGAAGCAGAGCCTAAGGTGTAAATTATCGATAGTCCATATCTCGGAAACTATAAGAGATAATGCAATTTGGCAACCGGCAATGTAATTAGCATGCCGAATATTACTTGGAATGTGAATTGGAACGAAATCGCCAATAGATAAGACCATTTCACAATTTGGGCCCAAGTTAGAAGCAGAGCCTAAGGTGTAAATTATTGATAGTCCATATCTCGGAAACTATAAGAGATAAAGCAATTTCGCAACCGGCAATGTAATTAGCATGCCGAATATCACTTGGAATGTGAATTGGGACGAAATCGCCAATAGATAAGACCATTTTACAATTTGGGCCCAAGTTAGAAGCAGAGCCTAAGGTGTAAATTATCGATAGTCCATATCTCGGAAACTATAAGAGATAATGCAATTTGGCAACCGGCAATGTAATTAGCATGCCGAATATTACTTGGAATGTGAATTGGAACGAAATCGCCAATAAATAAGACCATTTTACAATTTGGGCCCAAGTTAGAAGCAGAGCCTAAGATGTAAATTATCGATAGTCCATATCTCGGAAACTATAAGAGATAATGCAATTTGGCAATCGGCAATGAAATTAGCATGCCGAATATTACTTGGAATGTGAATTGGAACGAAATCGCCAATAGATAAGACCATTTTACAATTTGGGCCCAAGTTAGAAGCAGAGCCTAAGGTGTAAATTATCGATAGTCCATATCTCGGAAACTATAAGAGATAATTCAATTTGGCAACCGGCAATGTAATTAGCATGCCGGATATTACTTGGAATGTGAATTGGAACAAAATCGCCAATAGATAAGACCATTTTACAATTTGGGCCCAAGTTAGAAGCAGAGCCTAAGGTGTAAATTATCGATAGTCCATATCTCGGAAACTATAAGAGATAATGCAATTTGGCAACCGGCAATGTAATTAGCATGCCGAATATTACTTGGAATGTGAATTGGAACGAAATCGCCAATAGAGAAGACCATTTTACAATTTGGGCCCAAGTTAGAAGCAGAGCCTAAGGTGTAAATTATCGATAGTCCATATCTCG